>NC_139994.1:38863920-39377920 GCF_964263955.1 Coregonus lavaretus
AGAATGATCACTTTATAGAACAAAACCATTATATTAATGAATTGCATTGCGTGGGGATCGAAAACGTTCATCCATCACATAGAGGAGGTGCTATAACCCCCAGCCACATCTTGCAAGTGGATGGTTCTCTACAGAAGGTGTAAACGGTACAGTGAAATGGTTACTTGCATATTTGCATAGTAGCAATATCAAAAATATAAAGTGTCAATATAAAAAAAAGGACAAAAAGTGTCAATGCCAGTAGAGAAACAACAAATAAGGGGTAAAGTGGCTGAGTTAAAAAAAAAAATAATTGTGGCAGCAACGTATGGCTTGTGTGTGTTAGGAGAGAGTCATGTGAATTTGAATAGAGGCAGTGTATATAGTCCACATGACTGGGAACTCACCCCAGTGATGAACTGATCCATCCGCACCATGCATGAACAAGGTAATCTATATTCAGAGAGCCTGTTTCTGTCCTGCCCTTGACTTTGGTGCAGGGCATGTGATGTCAATGGCCTCTTCGTCGCAAAACTCCCTGATCTTCTCAAAAAGATAAGTTTGTCTAGTTGTGTCCAGTCCAGGTGGTGCTTGTACAGGCAGACCATTAATGGGAGGAAGGACATCCGTGTTGCGCAGCAACTGAAACCTGGTCCCGACTGAGTCCAAACACTCCTTGGCGACAACAGCACCAGGCTCCAGACCATCGAGGCTGTAAAACAGGAAAATAGACAAAAAAATAGAGAAGACATTACAACCTTGCATAACATCAATTGACCTCCCAAGTTTAGATAATAAGAATAACCTCATTTGTATTTTGTATTTGTATTTATTATGGATCCCCATTAAAACATTACAATGCATTCATAACAGATTTCACAACACACTAAGTGTGTGCCCTCCAGTATCACATATCTACAACACAAAATCCCTGTGTATGTGTGTGTATGTTATCACGTTTGTGTATGCATGTTTCTGTGCCTATGTTTGTGTTGCTTCACAATTCCCGCTGTTCCATTAGGTGTATTTTTATCTGTTTTTAAAATCTCATTCTACTGCTTGCATCAGTTACCTGATATGGAATAGAGTTCCAGGTAGTCATGGCTCTATGTAGTACTGTGCGCCTCCCATAGTCTGTTCTGGACTTGGGGACTGTGAAGAGACCTCTGGTGGTATGTCTTGTGGGGTATGCATGGGTGTCTGAGCTGTGTGCTAGTCGTTTAAACATGTCAATACCTCTCACAAATACAAGTAGTGATGAAGTCAATCTCTCCTCCACTTTGAGCCAGGAGAGATTGACATGCGTTTCATTACTGTTTGCTCTCTGTGTACATCCAAGGGCCAGCCGTGCTGCCCTGTTCTGAGCCACTTGCAATTTTCCTAAGTACCTTTTTGTGGCACCTGACCACACGACTGAACATTAGTCCGGGTGCGACAAAACTAGAGCCTGTAGGACCTGCCTTGTTGATAGTGCTGTTAAGAAGGTAGAGCAGCTCTTTATTATGGACAGACTTCTCCTCATCTTAACTACTGTTGTATCAATATGTTTTGACCATGACATTTTACAATCCAGGGTTTCTCCAAGCAGTTTAGTCACCTCAACATGCTCAATTTCCACATTATGCATTACAATATTTAGTTGAGGTTTAGGGTTTAGTGAATGATTTGTCCCAAATACAATGCTTTTAGTTTTTGAAATATTTAGGACTAACTTATTCCTTGCCACCCATTCTGAAACTAACTGCAGCCCTTTGTTAAGTGTTGCAGTTATTTCAGTTGCTGTAGTAGCTGACATGTATAGTGTTGAGTCATCCTCATACATAGACACACTGGCTTTAATCAAAGCCAGTGGCATGTCGTTAGTAAAGATTGAAAATTATATTCACCTGATGTGCTGGTACTGCTTGATCTGAGGCAGCGGCCTGAAGTAAGGAGTCAGGTGTTGTTGCCAGCCATAGCTTTCCACCAGCACCGTACCATCCTCCAGTCCATCCAGCTGTTGGATGTCAACACCTGTCACAGTGCTGTCCTTCACCACACCAGCAATCTCTGACAAAGTGTTCACTCTGGTCTTTCTGAAGCACTGTTTGATGAGGCCGAAGCACCAGTCAGGGTCAAACTTGGTGTGGCCTGAGATCAGGAAGTGAAGGTCCCGACTGTGGTGGAGCTTGTAAATGGTACGCCAGGCACAATACCAGAGCACAAACCTGTTCTTATTTTGGCCACTGCAGCTGTCAAAATTCAGGTCCACAAGTGTTTCCCAAACTCTGTAGTTGGTGAAGAAATGGTGCATGTAGTTGATGACTGCGCTGCTGCCTTTGCTGGATGACATGCCTTCATTAATCAAGTAGTTGACTTGTTGTGGTATTCCTTCATAGCAGACACCAAACATGCCACACTTGCGAGGAGTTAAAAAGTAGATGTGACCTGGCTGTATAGGGTCTGAAGGATAGTGCACCTGCAAACAACAACAAAAGAACATTAAGAGAAATTAAAATGAATTGTCACACCCCTGTCAGTCTGTCTTTACACAGCTCAGCGTGCCTGCTTCCCATTTATGTACATACACTATACAGTCGTGGCCAAAAATATTGGCACCCTTGCACTTTTTTCAAAGAATGCACAATTTCTTCCATTGAAATTAAAAAATATTTTGGTATCCACATATTTATGTCTTTGGTTTGCAGTTTACCTAAACAAAAAAATCAGAATAATTTACTAAATGTTAGCTTATTCCACAATATTATTGGAACCTTCTAGAAGTAGTTAGAAATAATTTGACTTTAAGCAGTTAATTCTCCTTTACTTTGGAATTGAAATCACCTGTGGTGAGTTGCAGTTGCCTGCAATATAAAAATCACTCATTCGACCAGTTTGCCACTGTAGCTAACCTCCCTGGACGTGGCCGCAAGAGAACTTGATGGAAGATCGCAGCGAAGAATTGTTCAAATGGTGGAGAAAGCACCTTGATCAACTGCCACACAGATTTTAACTGACCTTCAGACACAAGGTACTACAGTTTCAACTCGCAGCATCCGCCGCCAACTCCAACGCCAACAGGAGGACCCCACTGCTGAGAGAGAGACATAAGAAAGCCTGACTACAATTTTCCAAAACACACCTGAACATGCCAAAATCCTTGTGGACAGAATGTCCTGTGGACAGATAAGACCACATTTTTCTCCATGTTTACAGAAAACAAAATGAAGCCTTCAAAGAAAAGAACACCTTTCCTACAGTCAAACATGGAGGAGGCTCAGTGATGTTTTGGGGTTGCTTTGCTGCCTCTGGCACTGGGTGCCTTGACCGTGTGCATGAAATCATCAAATCAGGAGAATACCAAGGCATTTTGGAAAGTAATGTAGAACCCAGTGTCAGAAAGCTGGGACTCAGTCGAAGGTCATGGGCCTTCTAGCAGGACAATGGCCCAAAGCACACTTCAAAAAGCACCCAGGAATGGTGGACAAAACGCTGGACTGTTCTGAAGTGACCAGCAATGAGTCCAGATCTAAATCCTATTGAAAACTTGAGGAGAGATTTGAAAACAGCAGTTGGGAGAAGGCACCCTTCAAATCTGGGAGAACTGGAGCAGTTTGCACAAGAGGAGTGGGCCAAACTGCCAGTACAGAGGTGCAGAAAGCTCATAGATGGCTATAGGAAGCGCTTGATTGCAGTTATTTTGACCAAAGGCTGTGCTACCAAATATTAAGTCTAGGGTGTCAATAATTTTGTCATGCCATTTCTGTTTATTTTCTGATTTAAATGGATGTATTAAGCTATGAATCAAAAACAACGGTTCTGTCATATAAACAGTGAAATAAAGAATTGTGGAGACCGAATACTTTGGTAAATTTCCAACTTATTTTTAAGGAAAATTGTGAGTTACTATATTTTGGGCCTCGACTGTATATACAAAAGTATGTGGACACCCCTTGAAATTAGTGGATTCAGCTATTTCAGCAACAACCGTTACTGACAGGTGTTTAAAATCGAGCACACAGCCATGTCAACTTTCTAACAAGTCAGTACATCACATTTCTGCTCTGCTAGTGCTGCTACGGTCAAATGTAAGTCCTGTTATTGTAAAGTGGAAACGTCTAGGAGCAACAACGGCTCAACCGCGAAGTGGTAGGCCACACAAGCTCACAGAACGGGGCCACAGGGTGCTGAAGCGCGTAGCGCATAGAAAACACCTGTCATCAGTTGCAACACTCACTACCGAGTCCAGGGCTAGGCCCCTTAGCTCCAGTGAAGGGAAATCTTAACTGTGCAGCATTTATTGACATTCTAGACTATTCTGTGCTTCCAGCTTTGTGGCAGCAGTTTGGGGAAACCCTTTCCTGTTTCAGCATGACAATGCCTCCATTCACAAAGCGAGGTCCATACAGAAATGGTTTGTCGAGATCGGTGTGGAAAAACTTGACTGGCCTGCACAGTGCCCGACCTCAACCTCATCGAACACCTTTTGGATGAATTGGAACGCCGACTGAGAGCCAGGCCTAATCGCCCAACATCAGTGCCCGACCTCACTAATGCTCTTTGGCTAAATGGAAGCAAGTCCCCACAGCAATGTTCCAACATCTAGTGGAAATCCTTTCCAGAAGAGTGGAGGCTTTTATAACAGCAAAAGGGGGACCAACTCCTTATTAATGCCCATGATTTTGGAATGAGAGGTTCGACGAGCATGTGTCCAAATACTTTTGGTGATGTAGTGATATATATCTATATACAGTGAGGGAAAAATGTATTTGATCCCCTGCTGATTTTGTACGTTTGCCCACTGACAAAGACATGATCAGTCTATTATTTTAATGGTAGGTTTTTTCGAACAGTGAGAGACAGAATAACAACAACAAAAATCCAGAAAAAAACGCATGTCAACAATGTTATAAATTGATTTGCATTTTAATGAGGGAAATAAGTATTTGACCCCCTCTCAATCAGAAAGATTTCTGGCTCCCAGGTGTCTTTTATACAGGTAACGAGCTGAGATAAGCAGCACACTCTTAAAGGGAGTGCTCCTAATCTCAGCTTGTTACCTGTATAAAAGACACCTTTCCACAGAAGCAATCAATCAATCCGATTCCAAACTCTCCACCATGGCCAAGACCAAAGAGCTCTCCTAGGATGTCAGGGACAAGATTGTAGACCTACACAAGGCTGGAATGGGCTACAAGACCATCGCCAAGCAGCTTGGTGATAAGGTGAGAACAGTTGGTGCGATTAATCGCATAATGGTGGAAACACAAAATAACTGTCAATCTCCCTCGGCCTGGGGCTCCATGCAAGATCTCACCTTGTGCAGTTGCAATGATCATGAGAACGGTGAGGAATCAGCCCAGAACTACACAGGAGGATATTGTCAATGATCTCAAGGCAACTGGGACCATAGTCACCAAGAAAACAATTGGTAACACACTACGCCATAATAAACTGAAATCCTGCAGTGCCCGCAAGGTCCCCCTGCTCAAGAAAGCACATATACAGGCCCGTCTGAAGTTTGCCAATGAACATCTGAATGATTCAGAGGAGAACTGGGTGAAAGTGTTGTGGTCAGATGAGACCAAAATCGAGCTCTTTGCCATCAACTCAACTCGACGTGTTTGGAGGAGGAGGAATGCTGCCTCGAAACCTTAATGACTTGGAGAATTGGAAGTCTCTCTGGATAAGAGCGTCTGCTAAATGACGTAAATATAAATGTAAATGAGAAGATCTGCAAAGAGGAGTGGGATAAAATCCCTCCTGAGATGTGTGCAAACATGGTGGCCAACTACAAGAAATGTCTGACCTCTGTGATTGCCAAGAAGGGTTTTGCCACCAAGTACTGAGTCATGTTTTGCAGAGGGGTCAAATAATTATTTCCCTCATTAAAATGCATTAAAAAACGTTTCGGGTAGCCTTCTACAAGCTTCCCACAATAAGTTGGATTAATTTTTGGCCCATTACTCCTGACAGAGCTGGTGTAACTGAGTCAGGTTTGTAGGCCTCCTTGCTCGCACACACTTTTTCAGTTCTGCCCAGAAACTTTCTATAGGATTGAGGTCAGGGTTTTGTGATGGCCACTCCAATACCTTGACTTTGTTGCCCTTAAGCCATTTTGCCACAACTTTCGAAATAAGCTTTAACATCCTGACTGATATCTTGAGATGTTGCTTCAATATATCCACATTATTTTCCTGCCTCATGATGCCATCTATTTTGCGAAGTGCACCAGTCCCTCCTGCAGCAAAGCACCCCCACAGGATGATCCTGCCACCCCCGTGCTTCACGGTTGGGATGGTGTTCTTCGGCTTGCAAGCAACACCCTTTTTCCTTTCCTTCCGTCATTATGGCCAAACAGTTCTATTATAGTTTCATCAGACCAGAGGACATTTCTCCAAAAAGTATGATCTTTGTCCCCATGTGCAGTTGCAAAACGTAGTCTGGCTTTTTTATGGCGGTTTTGGAGCAGTGGCTTCTTCCTTGCTGAGTGTATATATAGCACTTGTTTTACTGTGGATATAGATACCTTTTTACCTGTTTCCTCCAGCATCGTCACAAGGTCCTTTGCTGTTGTTCTGATATTGATTTACACTTTTCGCACCAAAGTACGTTCATCTCTAGGAGACTCAAATTATGTCAATTAGCCTATCAGAAGCTTCTAAAGCCATGACATCATTTTCTGGAATTTTCCAAGCTGTTTAAAGGCACAGTCAACTTAGTGTATGTAAACTCCTGACCCACTGGAATTGTGATACAGTGAATTATAAGTGAAATAATCTGTCTGTAAACAGTTGTTGGAAAAATTGCTTGTGTCAAGCACCTAACCGACTTGCCAAAACTATAGTGTATGTAAACTTCCGACTTCAACTGTATATATATATATATATATATATATATATATATATATATATATATATATACACTACTGGTCAAAACTTTTAGAACACCTACTCTTTCAAGGGTTTTTATTTCATTTTTTAAATTAATTTTTTAGTGGGTTGATCAGCTTAATATTGCAGATAGATTGTAACTTCCATCAATGTAATTGTCTGCATCACTTCCAATCCCCCATTTTATATATATATATATATATATATATATATATATATATATATATATATATATATATATATATATATATATATATATACATATATATATATATATATACATACATACACATACACACATACATACACATATACATATTCACACATACACACACACATACATACAAACATACATACATATCCTTTAAAAATATACATATATTCCCCTTTATTACTTTCCAACCCCGCCACCCTTTCCCCACTTGGAGTTGTTCTTTCTCCTGAACTACTTCTACTCTCAACCTCTCCGATCATTTTCATGATGTCCATCCGGTTTGCTTCTATATGCGACATCTTTCTAAATGTGCTTCTTCACAAAAGCTCCCAACCTACAACCCATACACTTATTATGGACACAGCGTGCCTACATTATTAGTTATCTTGTTATTGTTTGTTGTTAGTTGTTATTAGTCCCATCCTTCAATTCCATTCAACACCTCCCATCTATCTTTTAACACCATCCATATAGGATTTATATTTGCCATATATATTTCAACTGTACTGTGATGTCTTACAAAAGTTCTGTACCTTTCTATTCTCATTGTTTCTACAGATTGTGAATTGAAAATAAACATTTTTGCTAATAGTATTATTATGTTATTGATCAATTGACTATGAATTTTCAGATCACCCAGTAGTGCTATCTGCAGGGTTAGCTCCAGGTAAATATTGCAATCCTTTAGCCATTCCTGGACCTGTGTCCAAAAACAAGCTACAAATGGACAGTACCAAAACAAATGATCTAATGATTCTGTCTTTTCGCAGCAAAATCTGCAGAGCTGGGAAGATTGTATCACCCACATAACATTCTATTGGTAGCAAGAATTTTATATAATAATTTAAATTGAAAGGTTCTAAGTTTTGAATCCGGTGTTGTTTTGCGTATCAGTTCATAAACACTATGCCATGGGATCGGAACATCAAAAATCTCTTCCCAACTATTTTGCAAACTATATGGGACTGCTGTCAATCCTTTGATCCTTAAATTAAACAGATATACTTTTTTATTTATCACAGTTTTCCTTAACCAATTATGTTCTTTAATGCAAGGTCGACAGACAAGTTCCTTACTTTCTCCTCCTTCCACTTTCCTCTTCCATTTTTGCGGTAAGGCTGCAATTATTTTGTTGTAATTTTGGGTAGAGCAGACATTTCCGTATGTTTTTGTTAGCTGCATGTGCGACATAACTCCACCAGTCCTACCGATGATATAATTTACAAAGACTATACATTTTTTAAACATTTGGTCAAATTTTTTTTTTTTGTTGTCAATTAGTATATTTGAGTTTAACCACAATATTTGTTGCATTATTTGTTCTGTCGTTTCTGGAGGATTAAATTGAAATTGAAACCAACTTTCTATGGCTTGTTTTAGAAATAGTGATATCTGGGAGATGATTTCCTTTTCAAATAACTGAAAGTGAGTGGTTGTAATCTGAATAAAGGGAAAAAGGCCATTCTTGAACATTGGGTGAGACAATCTTACTAATTTGCTAGAGAACCAGTTCGGATTTAAGTATAACTTTAGTATAACAGAAGCATTTAGTGATAGGTCTAATGCTTTAATATTTAATCATTTCTGTCCTCTGAATTCATATTCATTATATAAATAGGCCCGTTTAATTTTGTCTGGCTTGCCGTTCCAAATAAAATTTAATTTTTTTTCTCATATAACTTATAAAACTGTTCGCTAGGCGTAGGCAAGAACATAAGCAAATAGGTAAACTGGGATAATACTAAAGAGTTAATCAGGGTGATTTTTCCACAAATTGACAGGCACCCACCTTTCCATGGTAGCAAGATCTTATCTATTTTTGCTAACTTTGTATTATAAAAGTGAGAACATTTACTTCCTTTGGGATATGTATTCCGAGTATATCCCATCACCATCAGACCATTTTATTGGTAAACTACATGGCAATGTAAAAATCATATTTTTTATTGATCCAATACGTAATATAGTACATTTATCATAATTTGGTTGTAATCCAGAGAGGTTAGAAAATGTATCTAGATCCTCTACGAGGCAGTGGAGTGATTCTAGTTGTGGATTTAAAAGAAACATGATTCATCAGCGTACAATTACACCTTTGTTTTTAAGCCCTGGATTTCTAATCCCCTGATATTATTGTTGGATCTGATTTTAATAGCTAACATCTCGATGGCCACAATAAATAGATATGCCAATAGTGGACAACCTTGTTTCACTCTTCTTGACAGTTTAAAACATTCTGAGAAATAGCCATTATTTACTATTTTACACCTAGGGTTACTATACATGATATTGACCCATTTTATAAGAGATTCACCTAAATTGAAACGCTCCAGGCATTTATATATCAACCCCAGTCGTACTTTATCCAATTACTTTTCGTAGTCTGCTATGAATAGCAGGCCTGGTTTCTCCAATTTTCCATAATGTTCTATTGTTTCCAGTACTTGCCTTATATTACCTCCAATGTATCTTCCATGTAAAAAACCTGTCTGATTAGAATGAATAATATCCAACAATACCTTTTTAATTCTATGCGCTATACATTTTGCTAGAATTTTTGCATCACAACACTGAAGTGTAAGGGGCCTCCAATTTTTTAAATGGACTGGATCTTTATATTTTCCACTTGTATTCTGTTTCAGTAATAATGAGATCAGACCTTCTTCTTGAGTGTCAGATAATATACCATTTACATAGGAGTGGTTAAAACATGCTAATAACTGTCCTCTTAATATATAAAAAAAAGGTTTGGTATACTTCGACTGGTATGCCATCCAACCCTGGAGTTTTCCCAGACTTAAAGTCTTTAATTGCATCCAGAAGTTCCTCCTCTGTAATTTCACCTTCACACGAGTCTTTCTGTTTGGCTGTTAATTTTACATTATCAATAGAAAAAAATCTCTACAATTAGCTTCAGTTAGAGGAGATGGAGGCGACTGAAACAAAAACATATGCTTAAAGTATCTTGTTTCCTCCTTCAAAATATCATTTGGTGAATCATGGGTTACTCCGTCAATTGTAACCAGTTTCATTAAATTATTTTTGGTAGCATTCCTATGTTGAAGATTAAAAAATAATTTGGTGCATTTTTCCCCATATTCCATCCAGTTTGCTTTATTTTTATAATATATTACACTTGATCTTTCTTGAATAAGTTTCTCGATTACTTTTTGTTTTTCATCTAATTTATTCTGAGCCTCTATGTTACAGTTTTTATTGCCATCTATCTGTTCTGTTAGACTTTCTATTTCCTTTGTTAGTAAAAACTCTTTTGACCTAAATTGCTTTTGTTTTCGAGATGAGTACTGAATTGCATGGCCTCTAAAGGCACATTTAAAGGTGTCCCATACAATAAGGGGATTTTCTGTACCTATGTTATGTCGGAAAAAGTCAGTTATATATTCCTTTGTCCTAGTTAAAAATAAATTATCATCCAATAGGCTTTGATTACATTTCCAATATCCTCGCCCACGTGGAAATTCAGTAAGAGTAATGTATATGTCAATTATATGATGGTCCGACCGCATTCTGTCCCTTATCAACACTTTTTTAAACTTTTGGTGCCAAAGAGAATGAGATAAGAAAGAAGTCAAGACGACTAGCTTGATTGAGTCTCCGCCATGTATATCTCACTATTTAAGCCTCCATATACAGTGGGGAGAACAAGTATTTGATACACTGCCGATTTTGCAGGTTTTCCTACTTACAAAGCATTTAGAGGTCTGTAATTTTTATCATAGGTACACTTCAACTGTGAGAGACGGAACCTAAAACAAAAAAAATCACATTGTATGAAAATCACATTGTATGATTTTTTATTAATTAATTTGCATTTTATTGCATGACATAAGTATTTGATCACCTACCAACCAGTATGAATTCCGGCTCTCACAGACCTGTTAGTTTTTCTTTAAGAAGCCCTCCTGTTCTCCACTCATTACCTGTATTAACTGCACCTGTTTGAACTCATTACCTGTATAAAAGACACCTGTCCACACACTCAATCAAACAGACTCCAACCTCTCCACAATGGCCAAGACCAGAGAGCTGTGTAAGGACATCAGGGATAAAATTGTAGACCTGCACAAGGCTGGGATGGGCTACAGGACACTAGGCAAGCAGCTTGGTGAGAAGGCAACAACTGTTGGCGCAATTACTAGAAAATGGAAGAAGTTCAAGATGACGGTCAAACACCCTCGGTGTGGGGCACCATGCAAGATCTCACCTCGTGGGGCATCAATGATCATGAGGAAGGTAAGGGAACAGCCCAGAACTACACGGCAGGACCTGGTCAATGACCTGGAGAGAGCTGGGACCACAGTCTCAAAGAAAACCATTAGTAACACACTACGCCGTCATGGATTAAAACCCTGCAGCGCACGCAAGGTCCCCCTTCTCAAGCCAGCGCATGTCCAGGCCCGTCTGAAGTTTGCCAATGACCATCTGGATGATCCAGAGGAGGAATGGGAGAAGGTCATGTGGTCTGATGAGACAAAAATAGGGCTTTTTGGTCTAAACTCCACTCGCCGTGTTTGGAGGAAGAAGAAGGATGAGTACAACCCCAAGAACACCATCCCAACCGTGAAGCATGGAGGTGGAAACATCATTCTTTGGGGATGCTTTTCTGCAAAGGGGACAGGACGACTGCACCGTATTGAGGGAGGATGGATGGGGCCATGTATCGCGAGATCTTGGCCAACAACCTCCTTCTCTCAGTAAGAACATTGAAGATGGGTTGTGGCTGGGTCTTCCAGCATGACAACGACCCGAAACACACAGCCAGGGCAACTAAGGAGTGGCTCCGTAAGAAGCATCTCAAGGTCCTGGAATGGCCTAGCCAGTCTCCAGACCTGAACCCAATAGAAAATCTTTGGAGGGAGCTGAAAGTCCGTAATGCCCAGCGACAGCCCCGAAACCTGAAGGATCTGGAGAAGGTCTGTATGGAGGAGTGGGCCAAAATCCCTGCTGCAGTGTGTGCAAACCTGGTCAAGACCTACAGGAAACATATGATCTCTGTAATTGCAAACAAAGGTTTCTGTACCAAATAATAAGTTCTGCTTTTCTGATGTATCAAATACTTATGTCATGCAATAAAATGCAAATTAATTACTTAAAAATCATACAATGTGATTTTCTAGATTTTTGTTTTAGATTCCGTCTCTCACAGTTGAAGTGTACCTATGATAAAAATTACAGACCTCTACATGCTTTGTAAGTAGGAAAACCTGCAAAATCGGCAGTGTATCAAATACTTGTTCTCCCCACTGTATCTACTAGTTCTAATGTATCCATGACATTCACGATTTTCTTAAGAGCATGTGGGTGATTGTTTGTGGTGTGATTTCCTTTACGGTCCATTGAGCTATTTAAAACAGTATTATAATCCCCCACCATAATAATATTGTCTTGAATTGCTTGCAGGGTTGATAATTTATTATATATATTGTCAAAGAAGTGTGGATCATCATTATTTGGTCCGTAAATGTTAATGAGCCATATCTGTTTATTGTCCAATAACATATTTAAAATAATCCATCTACCTTGCGTATCTATTTGGACAATTTACACATTCGGATCGAAATTAATATTAATTATTATCATCACCCCTTTTGAATTTCTTTGCCCATGGGAGAAGTATATTTCGCCCCCTCCATTCCTTTTTCCACGCAACTTCATCTAGAATTGTTGAATGAGTTTCCTGTAAACAATAGATATTATATTCCTTCTCTTTGAGCCATGTAAATATTGTTCTTCTTTTGTTATTATCAGCTAAGCCATTACAATTATAACTGGCTATACTTATTTTGCCATACACCATAATGAGATACAAGTTTCAAGTCTATTTATCGTCATATATGTTTGTAAATTTACCAATAAATAATACCGTAATGATTGAGTGTCCATATAGCTGTACCATGATATTTGCATTGCTACTAAGTATCCCTTCAATTGTTCTCCACTAATTCCCCCGCTAAAGCCCCTCCCCATCCCAAGTTGAGCCATCATCCACATCCCTTCGGATCTCTAGGGCCCCGAGAGGCCAGGACCCATCAATCGACAACAGCACACAGTGCCATGCACAAAACAGAAGCTGATTAACCGCCAAAAGCATTTCCAATGCTGTCACCTCTATATATAACTATTTAAACATATATATCTATTCAAATATCTTGCATATCTTATTTTCCATCATTATCAATTAATATGCGTAATAATGTCGGCAGTTCATACGTAGGATTTTAACATATACAGTGGGGAAAAAAAGTATTTAGTCAGCCACCAATTGTGCAAGTTCTCCCACTTAAAAAGATGAGAGAGACCTGTAATTTTCATCATAGGTACACGTCAACTATGACAGACAAAATTAGAATTTTCTTTCCAGAAAATCACATTGTAGGATTTTTTATGAATTTATTTGCAAATTATGGTGGAAAATAAGTATTTGGTCAATAACAAAAGTTTCTCAATACTTTGTTATATACCCTTTGTTGGCAATGACACAGGTCAAATGTTTTCTGTAAGTCTTCACAAGGTTTTCACACACTGTTGCTGGTATTTTGGCCCATTCCTCCATGCAGATCTCCTCTAGAGCAGTGATGTTTTGGGGCTGTGGCTGGGCAACACGGACTTTCAACTCCCTCCAAAGATTTTCTATGGGGTTGAGATCTGGAGACTGGCTAGGCCACTCCAGGACCTTGAAATGCTTCTTACGAAGCCACTCCTTCGTTGCCCGGGCGGTGTGTTTGGGATCATTGTCATGCTGAAAGACCCAGCCACGTTTCATCTTCAATGCCCTTGCTGATGGAAGGAGGTTTTCACTCAAAATCTCACGATACATGGCCCCATTCATTCTTTCCTTTACACGGATCAGTCGTCCTGGTCCCTTTGCAGAAAAACAGCCCCAAAGCATGATGTTTCCACCCCCATGCTTCACAGTAGGTATGGTGTTCTTTGGATGCAACTCAGCATTCTTTGTCCTCC
Source organism: Coregonus lavaretus (assembly GCF_964263955.1). NCBI lineage: Eukaryota > Metazoa > Chordata > Actinopteri > Salmoniformes > Salmonidae > Coregonus > Coregonus lavaretus. Next base: position 38,877,967 of record NC_139994.1, read on the forward strand.
AAACACGACGAGTTGAGTTTTTACCAAAAAGTTCTATTTTGGTTTCATCTGACCATATGACATTCTCCCAATCCTCTTCTGGATCATCCAAATGCACTCTAGCAAACTTCAGACGGGCCTGGACATGTACTGGCTTAAGCAGGGGGACACATCTAGCACTGCAGGATTTGAGTCCCTGGCGGCGTAGTGTGTTACTGATGGTAGGCTTTGTTACTTTGGTCCCAGCTCTCTGCAGGTCATTCACTAGGTCCCCCCGTGTGGTTCTGGGATTTTTGCTCACCGTTCTTGTGATCATTTTGACCCCACGGGGTGAGATCTTGCGTGGAGCCCCAGATCGAGGGAGATTATCAGTGGTCTTGTATGTCTTCCATTTCCTAATAATTGCTCCCACAGTTGATTTCTTCAAACCAAGCTGCTTACCTATTGCAGATTCAGTCTTCCCAGCCTGGTGCAGGTCTACAATTTTGTTTCTGGTGTCCTTTGACAGCTCTTTGGTCTTGACCATAGTGGAGTTTGGAGTGTGACTGTTTGAGGTTGTGGACAGGTGTCTTTTATACTGATAACAAGCTCAAACAGGTGCCATTAATACAGGTAACGAGTGGAGGACATAGGAGCCTCTTAAAGAAGAAGTTACAGGTCTGTGAGAGCCAGAAATCTTGCTTGTTTGTAGGTGACCAAATACTTATTTTCCACCATAATTTGCAAATAAATTCATAAAAAATCGTACAATGTGATTTTCATGTTTATTTTTTCTCAATTTGTCTGTCATAGTTGACGTGTACCTATGATGAAAATTACAGGCCTCTCTCATCTTTTTAAGTGGGAGAACTTGCACAATTGGTGGCTGACTAAATACTTTTTTTCCCTACTGTAACCCGGATTGCCATTGTATTACATTTAATTTATTGACAAGCAATTATTATCCTAGCAAATAATTACCGTGGTCCATCCCATACCCCCCCAACATCCCCACCCCCCCCCCACAACAGATGCCAGACAAACACACACACACATACTCACATACTCCAACACACTCAACACCCCTCCTCCACAATCCACCATAAAATCAGATACTCAACGGTTGTTATATCCCAGAACCCAACTCAAGAAAGGACCTGATTTACAAGTGCACATACAGTTACAGCTGATTGAGAAAGCATGCAAGATTTGAGCAGAAATTGACAACAATGTGAGATTTGATTAATCTACTTAATCTATGTCAAGTCCTAGGTGATGGAGATCAGATCCACCCTCTTCACCTGAGACACAAACACTCTGGTCCCCCGTTGTAGCCATTTTTCCCAAGCTTTTTATTTTATTTTATTTTTTATATTTTTATTATTATTATTTTTTTGTCATTTAGCAGACGCTCTTATCCAGAGCGACTTACAGGAGCAATTAGGGTTAAGTGCCTTGCTTAAGGGCACATCGACAGATTTTTCACCTAGTCACCTCGGGGATTAGAACCAGTGACCTTTCGGTTACTGGCACAACGCTCTTACCCACTAAGCTACCTGCCGCCCAGCTTCTCCGTGCAGTCAGACCTTTGATTACTTTGTGCCACCTGGGCCACAATGATAAACCCCCTCTCTGATTGTCTGAGTGTGACCCCCTCCCCATGGGTTATTGCAGCCAGTGTTGCCAGCACTGCCACTACCTGGGTGGGGGTACCCCACCGGAATCTCCACCGGCTAGGTAAAAGATCGTCAAGGTTCTCATTAGCAGCTTTGAGAATTTCCTTGTATATAATGCTCTCCCATCAGGGGGCTCTGGCTTTGTAGGACCAACCCTGCCAGGCAGGCTCAGAATCTTGAGGGGGCGGTGCTGCTCAAGTAGGTCTCTGACCGCATTTATTTCTGTTTATTTTAATTTTTTTACCTTTATTTAACTAGGCAAGTCAGTTAAGAACACATTTTTATTTACAATGACGTCCTACACCGGCCAAATTGTGCACCGCCCTATGGGACTCCCAATCACGGCCGGTTGTGATACAGCCTGGAATGGAACCAGGGAGTCTGCAGTGACGCCTCAAGCACTGAGATGCAGTGCCTTAGATCACTGCGCCACTCGGGCTGCATACTCACAGCAGGTCCATAAAAGAGATGGAAACTTCTCTTTGGTGTATGGGTCACTCAGGTGGGTGTCCATGATATAGGGTTGGTGATCTTTCCATCATGATAGGACAATACAAAATTAGATTAGATGTATACTATATTTAAAAATGTATATCCCTCATCTACACAAAATTGAAAGCTCTCTCTCACTACACCTGCTCATAGACACCCGTCGGCTCTAGGATATGCAACCATTTCCCCTCTCACACAATTAACACCACACCTTTCCAAACACAAAAATGCACACCACATGGTTGACTGCGGAGGAAATGGGCCGAGCGTGCAAACGCACCCACATCCCACACCTGCCGCAAGGGGGAAAGGACACCAGGGAGAACACAGGACCAACCCCAACAACCGTCCGCCAAAACAACAATTGCCCGCCAAAAAAGCCATGTTTTAATTAGTCGTATTTGAAGATGTATTATTCTGCTTGTTATCTTTTCTTGTTATATCGTTTTATCCTTTTTAAAATACTATACTTACTATAAATGTTATTTAATATTCCAATCCCTATCATTGCTAATATTGGGTGTTCCATTATTCAACTCCTCTATTACAACTTTTAGAATAGCCATGGAGTAGTCTTTGTGTCTCTGAACATTTGGTTGTCAATATATAGTTTATTGACCACAAGTGCCACACGTTTCCCTTTTAATCTATTTTCCTTGAAGATTGGATACAGAACTTTGCGCCTTTCTGCAATCTCCCTCAGGAACTGATCATTCATGCCTATTTTCGTGCCAGCAAGTCTTTTTCCTAGGCTTTTAACCATAGCTTTATCCTTAAAAAATGCAAATTTGGCAATGATTGGGCGATCATATTTCTGTCCTCTTTGTCCGAAACGGTGTACACATTCAAGTTGGATTTTATCGACAGCCTCGAGTGGTATTTGAAGCGCTGTATGCAGGAAATCCTTCATAATATTCTTGGTTATTTCTCCCTCCTTTTCCTGAATACCAGTAAGTACTAGAATTTCTCTCATTGATCTAGTTTGGATGTCTAGTAAGGCTTCTCTCAGAAGGTTGTTCTCCTTTTTAAGTTCCCTAACGTCCGTTTCCATCTTAGTTACTGTCACTTTTAATTTTTTGGTTTCTGTTTCCATTATCGCTGCTTTTTCGTCACTCATTTCAAGACTCGCTTTCAACTCATTTACGTCCATACTGACCAATTCTAGTATGCCCAATTTGTCATTTATCGACATCAACATGCCGCTTTCCACACTTACCAGACCCAGTGGTGAAAAGCATATATAATTTGTATCAGTCGACGAGTCGCGTTTTCTCTTGGGGATTGGTTCTCCTCGTTTATCTTCCGCCATGTTTGGGTGTTGCATGTTGTTGTAATATTTGTCGATATATTTCTCTAGCCTTACGATTTGTTTTGTGTTATTATCCAGATTGAATTTGATTTACTGCAAATATTTGAAATGCTAATATTTAGTCTAACTTACTGATTTTGAATACTATGTTCTTATCTTGAGGTGGTTTGTACCGCTTTCTATTCAATACGCCATCTTGTCTACGCGTCACAGAGCTTGATCTGTCACCTAACTCAAGGGTTTTTCTTTATTTGTACGATATTCTATATTGTAGAATAACAGCGAAGACATAAACTATGAAATTACACATATGGAATCATGTAGTAACCAAAAAAAGTGTTAAACAAATCAAAATCTATTTTACATTTGAGATTCTTCAAATAGCCACCCTTTGCATTGATGACAGTATTGCACAATCTTGGCATTCTCTCAACCAGCTTAATGAGGTAGTCACCTGGAATGCATTTCAATTAACAGGTGTGCCTTCTTAAAAGTTAATTTGTGGAATTTCTTTCCTTCTTAATGCTTTTGAGCCAATCAGTTGTGCTGTGACAAGATGGGAGGGGGGGTTACAGAAGATAGCCCTATTTGGTAAAAGACCAAGTCCATATTATGACAAGAACAGCTCAAAAAATCAAAGAGAAACGACAGTCCATCATTACTTTAAGATATGAACGTCAGTCAATACGTAACATTTCAAGAACTTTGAAAGGTTCTTCAAGTGCAGTCGCAAAAACCATCAAGCACTATGATGAAACTGGCTCTCATTAGGACCGCCACAGGAATGGAAGACCCAGAATTACCTCTGCTGCAGAGGATACGTTCATTAGAGTTATCAGCCTCAGAAATTCCAGCCCAAATAAACGTTTCTCAGAGTTCAAGTTACAGACACATCTCAACATCAACTGTTCAGAGGAGTCTGTGTGAATCAGGTCTTCATGGTCGAATTGCTGCAAAGAAACCACTACTAAAGGACACCGATAAGAAGAAGAGACTTGCTTGGGCCAAGAAACACGAGCAATGGACATTAGACCGGTGGAAATGTGTCCTTTGGTCTGGAGTCCAAATTGGAGACTTTTGGTCTTTGTGAGAAGCGGTGTGGGTGAACGGATGATCTCCGAATGTGTATTTCCCACCGTAAAGCATGGAGGAGGAGGTGTAATGGTGTGGGGGTGCTTTGCTGATGACACAGTCTGTGATTTATTTAGAATTCAAGGCACACTTAACAAGCATGGCTACCACAGCATTCTGCAGTGATACACCATTCCATCTGGTTTGGGCTTAGTGGGACTATAATTTGTTCTTCAACAGGATAATGACCCAACACACCTACAGGCTGTGTAAGGGCTATTTTACCAAGAAGTAGAGTGATGGAGTGCTGCATCAGATGACCTGGTCTCCATAATCCCCCAACCTCAACCCATTTGAGATGGTTTGGGATGAGTCGGACCGCAGAGTGAAGGAAAAGCAGCCAACAAGTGCTCAGCATATGTGGGAACTCCTTCAAGACTGTTGGAAAAGGATTCCAGGTGAAGCTGGTTGAGAGTATGACAAGAGTGTGCAAAGCTGTCATCAAGGCTGTGATGCGTACTGAGTATAAGAGGCAGAATGCAGACGCAGGAATTAACAAGGTCAAGGTTTACTTAACAATGAGCAAGAGAAATAACAAAGATAGAGTAAACGACACAAAGCTTAACAATCACACACAACATCATACAGAACAGTCCAGGGATAAATAGGGGTGGTGATGAGATGATGAGGTGCAGGTGTGCTGGAGGTGATTAGGGTGTGTTGGGTTTCCATTCCGGTGTTGCCGAGGTGTTGCGCTCAGACCGGTGGCTCAGTACACCGGCAAATCAGAGCGCCAGAGGGGAAAAACGGGAGGAGACGTGACAAAGGCAAAGGGTGGCTATTTTAAGAATCTCATTTGTCATTTGCTTAAGACCTTTTTGGTTACTACATGATTCCATTTGTGTTATTTCATAGTTTTGATGTCTACACCATTATTCTACAATGTAGAACATTGTAAAAATAAAGAAAAACCCTTGAATGAGTGGGTGTTCTAAAATTTTTGACCGGTAGTGTATATGTATATATTTTTAAACTTTATTTTATCAGGGAGTCATACTGAGACCAAGGTCTCTTTTACAGATCAGCCCTGAATTACATAAATTACAGAAAATACACACATCAATATACAGTTGAAGTCGGAAGTTTACATACACTTAGGTTGGAGTCATTAAAACTTGTTTTTCAACCACGCCACAAATGTATTGTTAACAAACTATAGTTTTGGCAAGTCGGTTAGGACATCTACTATGTGCATGACACAAGTAATTTTTCCAACAATTGTTTACAGACAGATTATTTCAATTATAATTCACTGTATCACAATTCCAGTGGGTCAGAAGTTTACATGCACTAAGTTGGCTGTGCCTTTAAACAGCTTGAAAAATTCCAGAAAATGATGTCATGTCTTTAGAAGCTTCTGATAGGCTAATTGACATAATTTGAGTCAATTGGAGGTGTACCTGTGGATGTGTTTCAAGGCCTACCTTCAAACTCAGTGCCTCTTTGCTTGACATCATGGGAAAATCAAAAGAAATCAGCCAAGACCTCAGAAAAATAATTGTAGACCTCCACAAGTCTGGTTCATCCTTGGGAGCAATTTCCAAATGCCTGAAGGTACCATGTTCATCTGTACAAACAATAGTATGCAAGTATAAACACCATGGGACAACGCAGCCGTCATACCGCTCAGGAAGGAGACGCGTTCTGTCTCCTAGAGATGAACTTACTTTGGTGTGAAAAGTGCAAATCAATCCCAGAGCAACAGCAAAGGACCTTGTGATGCTGGAGGAAACAGGTACAAAAGTATCCATATCCACAGTAAAACGAGTCCTATATCGACATAACCTGAAAGGCCGCTCAGCAAGGAAGAAGCCACTGCTCCAAAACTGCCATGTAAAAAGCCAGACTACGGTTTCAAACTAAACATGGGGATAAAGATCGTACTTTTTGGAGAAATGTCCTCTGGTCTGATGAAACATAATGACCATCGTTATGTTTGGAGGAAAAAAGAGGTCGCTTGCAAGCCGAAGAACACCATCACAACCGTGAAGCAAGGGGGTGGCAGCATCATGCTGTGGGGGTGCTTTGCTGAAGGAGGGACTGGTGCACTTCACAAAATAGACGGCATCACGAGGAAGGAAAATTATGTGGATATATTGAAGCAACATCTCAAGACATATGTCAGGAAGTTAAAGCTTGGTCGCAAATGGGTCTTCCAAATGGACAATGACCCCTAGCATACTTCCAAAGTTGTGGCAAAATGGCTTAAGGACAACAAAGTCAAGGTATTGGAGTGGCCATCATAAAGCCCTGACCACAATCCTATAGAAAATGTGTGGGCAGAACTGAAAAAGTGTGTGCAAGCAAGGAGGCCTACAAACCTGACTCAGTTACACCAGCTCTGTCAGGAGGAATGGGCCAAAATTCACCCAACTTACTGTGGGAAGCTTGTGGAAGGCTACCCAAAACGTTTGACCCAAGTTAAACAATTTAAAGGCAATGCTACCAAATACTAATGGAGTGTAAGTAAACTTCTGACCCACTAGGAATGTGATGAAAGAAATAAAAGCTGAAATAGATCATTCTTTGTACTATTATTCTGACATTTCACACTCTTAAAAAAAAGTTGATCCTAACTGACCTAAGACAGGGATTTTTTACTAGGATTAAATGTCAGGAATTGTGAAAAACTGAGTTTAAATGTATTTGGCTAAGGTGTACGTAAACTTCCGATTTCAACTGTAAATACAAAATGCAAGCAGAAAGAAAATCACGGACATAAAAAACAAACATTCATCAGTAATAAGGAGGAAATGTTGCTTACTTGTTGAGCAAAATCAAAGCTGTAATGCATCCTGATGTCTTTGCTTGCTTGTTCAGTAGCCCCCCCCAGAGACAACTGCATGTCTTGGCATGTCAGCAACCATATTCTGGTAGACAGTCTGCTCACTCTAAACAAGCAGGGGATGCTGCTGTTGCTTCTTCAGCTTGGCTGATTTAACAGCTTCTGGCAGATTGGAAGAACTGAAGACCTGATAGTTGTTCCTCTGGCACTGCCAGCATATATCTGTCCTGGGCTTAGTGCTTGAGATGTGGGGCAACAATTTTCTCCACAGATTCCTGAAGGAAGACAGCCTGACTACACGTACCTCTAAAAAATACACAAATAATGTGAGATCAATGAAAGTAGTGCCAATAATGTTGGAGGTAAATTAGATAATCAAAAGGTGTGTTGTTTATGTTTTACATACCAAGTGTTGTTATCGATTCCTTGTAGAGACGCTACACCGCTGCTTTTCTCACATGAGATGGCAGCAGCTTTCCACCAAATTGTTTGTCCCTTACAAAAAAAGATTGCAGTTTTGAAACTGCAGTAAAAGTGCAGTCGACTGTGCTATTTTGGACGCTGTAATTGCAGAATAATTGCAGTTATACTGCACTCTAACTGCAGTTTTACTGCAGTTTACTGCAGTTATACAGCACTCTGACTCCTATCTTTTTTTGTAAGGGGTGTTCTGGGTGGCATCCATGCATACGCACACATTGTGATATTGTTGTATGGTGGTATTAATAATTTTGTATTGTAGATAGGTAGTGGTGTAATAATGATAATGATGTCAGATGATGTACTGTTTTATATTTTGTTTTATATGTAATATAAGTGTTTTAATATGTTTGGACCCCAGGAAGAATAGCTGCTGCCTTAGAAGCAGCTAATGGGGATCCCTAATAAATACAAATACAAATACTATTGCATTATCCTCTGCATAGTTGTTGATGAAGTTTACAACTCACTGCAAGTCCTCATGCTTCAGGTTTAACCTGTGCTTGCTTGTACCGGCTCTCTTTTTGATGGGAGGTATTAGACCATTCTCCTTGTATGACTGTTGGAGGAGAGTCAGGTGTGTTCTACTGATGCTGAAAGACAAATTCCAGATACAAATATTTTAGCATTATTATTAAATAGATGGCCGTAATCACCGTCAGACACACCTGACTAACTTGATGGGTCATGTATTTCATCTGGCGAGGTGGAGTCTTTTGTTTAGACATATAGCTAGCTAGCTACCTAAACAATGAACCATAATCCCAATCCATAGAGTACTAGCAATATAAACCGATTGTCATAGCTTGCTAAAGCTAACCAACTAGGATCAATGTTAGTTAACTAGCTAACATTAGGCAATAACTAGCTTTCAAATGGCTTTCTGAGATAATATTACTACACAGGTCATATACGTAATTTTAGCTAGCGAGCCAGCCAGCTAACGTTAGCTAGCTAGCGAACAGTATGCTTTAACTTGCAATGAAAGCATCTTTCTGACAAAATTAGAAACGTATAATATCTGAAAATGTTGCTAGAATCTTACCCGTATACATGGATGAATGCTTCACGGCAGACTGCAACCCCTTTCATTAAATAAGACGTCCTGTGTTGTTTCCGTTTTGTTTGTACAGCTTACTTGGCCCGTTGTGTCAAGTCACTCTGGTTCACACTGACCGTGTGCAATGCCATAAGAATCATCAAATCTTTCCCACTCTTTGTCATGGATGCCATGGTTGCCTTTAGTTTGAAGATGTAATTCGGGAGACAGGTGTTTTATACAACAGCCTTCTGTGTTCTCTTTTCATCTCCCTCCGCATTTGCAATCAAATGCCAGAATTGTATTAATCTCTTTATCATTTGTATTTGTATTTATTATGGATCCCGATTAGCTGCTGCAAAGGCAGCAGCTACTCTTCCTGGGGTCCAGCAAAATTAAGACAGTTTATACAATTTTAAAAACGTTACAACACATTCACAGATTTCACAACACACTGTGTGCCCTCAGGCCCCTACTCCACCACTACCACATGTCTACAGTATAAAATCCATCTGTACGTGTGTATATAGTGCGTATGTTATTGTGTGTGTGTATGCATGTGTCTGTGCCTATGTTGTGTTGCTTCACAGTCCCAGCTGTTCCATAAGGTGTATTTGTATCTGTTTTTTAAATCAAATTTTACTGCTTGAATCAGTTACTTGATGTGGAATGTAGTTTCATGTAGTCATGGCTCTATGTAGTACTGTGCGCCTCCCAGTCTGTTCTGGACTTGGGGACAGTGAAGAGATGTCTTGTGGGGTTTGCATGGGTGTCTGAGCTGTGCGCCAGTAGTTCAAACAGACAGCTCGGTGCTAACAACATGTCAATACCTCTCATAAACACAAGTTGTGATGAAGTCAATCTCTCCTCCATTTTGAGCCAGGAGAGATTGACATGCATATTATTAATATTAGATCTCTGTGTACATCCAAGGGCCAGACGTGCTGCCCTGTTTTGAGCCTATTGCCATTTCCATTAGTCCCTTTTTGTGGCACCTGACCACATGACTGAAAAGTAGTCCAGGTGCGACAAAACTAGGGACTGTACGACCTGCCTTGTTGATAGTGCTGTTAAGAAGGTAGAGCTGCGCTTTAATATGGACAGACTTCTCCCCATCTTAGCTACTGTTCTATCAATATGTTTTGACCATGGCAGTTAACAATCCAGGGTTACTCCAAGCAGTTTAGTCAACTCAATTTGCTCAATTTCCACATTATTTATTACAAGTTTAGTTGAGGTTTAGGGTTTAGTGAATGATTTGTCCCAAATACAATGCTATTAGTTTTAGAAATATATTGGACTAACGTATTCCTTGCCACCTATTCTGAAACTAAATGCAGCTCTGTCTTAAGTGTTGCAGTCATTTCAGTCGCTGTAGTAGCTGACATGTATAGTGTTGAGTCATCCGCATACATAGACACACTGGCTTTACTCAAACCAGTGTCATGTCATTAGTAAAGATTGAAAAAAGTAATGGGCCTAGACAGCTGCCCTGGGGAATTCCTGATTCTACATGGATTATGTTGGAGAGGCTTCCATTAAAGAACACCCTCTGTGTTCTATTAGACAGGTAACTATTTTTTCACAATATAACAGGGGGTGTAAAGCCATAACACATACGTTTTTCCAGCAGCAGACTATGATCGATAATTTCAAAAGCCGCACTGAAGTCTAACAAAACAGCCCCCACAATCTTTTTATTATCAATTTCTCTCAGCCAATCATCAGTCATTTGGGTAAGTGCTGTGCTTGTTGAATGTCCTTCCCTATAAGCATACTGAAAGTTTGTTGTCAATTTGTTCACTGTAAAATAGCATTGTATCTGGTCAAACACAATTTTTTCCAAAAGTTTACCAAGGGTTGGTAACAGGCTGATTGGTCTGCTATTTGAGCCAGTAAAGAGGAGCTTTACTATTCTTAGGTAGCGGAATTACTTTTGCTTCCCTCCACTTTCTAGTAGGCTTAAATTGAAATTTGGCAAATAGGAGTGGCAATATCGTCTGCTATTATCCTCAGTAATTTTCCATCCAAATTGTCAGACCCCGGTGGCTTGTCATTGTTTCACACTCACTTTACGTAATTCAAAATTACAGTGCTTGTCTTTCATAATTTGGTCAGATATACTTGGATGTGTAGTGTCAGCGTTTGTTAATGGCATGTCATGCCTAAGTTTGCTAATCTTGCCAATAAAAAAATAATTTAAGTAGTTGGCAATATCAGTAGGTTTTGTGATGAATGAGCCATCTGATTCAATGAATGATGGAGCTGAGTTTACCTTTTTTCCCCAAATGTGTTATAACTTTGCATCAAAGGTATTATCTAAGTGAGTTTCAGAAATAGTCAGAATAAGAATGTCATCTGTTACTAGCAAATTATTGATTTCATGAACCTTGTTTCTTAAGCTAGATATGTTAACGTGGGCTATTCTGAGCACTTTTCTTCCGGGATGCTTACTTGTTTTCATTGCGTTACTGGAAAGATTAGCATAAGTAGATATGCTCATGTTATTTATGTTAGTGCAGGGTGAGCTGCACACAGTGGACTTCCTCCTAGGGCACACTGCCTCAGTGCTAACGGTATAAATCTGGTTCACAGGCACATGATTGCTGCATACAATAGCTGTATGATAAGCAGTGGCATTCAGGGCTTTTAGAGGGACATAAATTAGGTTACCTACATTGTGTGTACAAATGCCCCTGGTGTAATGTACATTTGCTGAAGCATTATGACAACTCTGTGTCACAATGGTAGGGATTAGCTGAACTGGGCTTGTGTCATTGATAAGTCATTTTCTCAACGCAGCCATATAATGTTGTGAAAGGATCCAGGAACCCAAATGATTTGGGTGGATACCGTCCTCCTTATAAAACGTGTTTTGTTTCCAAAAGATATTGAAATTGTCAACAAAAGTTACACCCATTGAGCTGCAATAATCACGTAGCCAGTTGTGAAGAGAAAGAATCCTGCTAAATCGTTCAATGCCACGAGTCAGAGAGGGCACAGGGCCAGATATGATGGGTATTTTGTTAGTGTCTAGCAGAGAGTCAATCAGCTCTTTAAAATCCAGTTCCAACTGTTCAGCGCTGCCATTCATAATGTCATTAAAACCCACATGGACTGCGATAGAATCGATTTCCATGTCCTGACATAGTACATTCGGGAGCAGCTTAGTAATGTCACTTACTCGAGCTCCGGGATAAGATTTTCTATATAGTTCTGGATGGAAGCACCCCAGACCTACCAAAACTTACACAAGTGATCCGGGCCTTTCAGGACTAGTCGCACATGACGACTCCCATAGGGGATCACAATGGCTGTTTCCTCAGCTGCGAGAAAGAGAGAGAGAGAAAGGGAGACATTACATGCCTGAGATGAGACTGTTCATGCAACAAACAAGGCTCAAACATACTTGTGTACACTAGTGACATGTATTTGTGGAATAAGTGAAATTACCAAGTATGTCAATCCAATAGGGTGGGGTGGTTCTCTATAGACACTCCATGATTAGAGTGGGCCCATAAGGTCCTGTAGGCTAATTTACTTTGTTAAATCAGCAGAGGTTTGGGTTTCCTTCAGCTGGCTTTTTGTACAGCAGCACAGGTGCATGGGGCTTTAATCAATCAATACCAGGTATTATAGGGGCCGTGTTATCTTAGGGTTATTCAAGACTAAAACAAGTACTGTTTGTTATCCATGGGCAAAGAGAAAACCAAAGTAATATCTTACTCTTAAGATGTAAGATGAAATAGCTGTCATAATGCCTAAATATTACACAGTTATAACATGTTAATGTAACTATAAAACTATAATGGCAGCATTCTAGCCAACCTGGGTGGAAATACTTTTGAAATAATTTCAAATAGTTTATCTGTGCTTGATTGAGCTTGTCTGGAGTAATGAACCAATGGAATAGTCCCAAAAATGCAAGCCCATGCCCATGTGGCACTCCAGGCACACTCAAAGTATTTGGAAGATTTCAAATAGTATCTTAAAACCCGGTCTTCATTATACGTCCCAAACACCCCATATCTTACTCTTTTCCGAGGAATGCTGGGACTTGTAGTATCCTCGTACCAGCCTGCAGGATGAGCCGTCTCCATTGCACACTCCGCAGTTGTCCTCCTTTGCTGTGCTCCCCAACTTGAGATCACAGCCCACAATCTGAAAAGAGGAGAAGGGAAGAGCTAGACTCAGTCTCCTTTTTGACTTCATTTACCCCCCATCTTGCCTATTGGGCATTGTCCTTGGTTCACCTAAATTATTAATTTAACTTAAAAAGGTTTTCATACAAACTGAGTATCTGTACTTTATATGCATCAATAAAATATTAGGTACATTTGTAATTTGGGCAATCTCTTTAATCTGACTCAACGTGCTTTGCTGCACAAGGACATGCCCAAATATGTAGTTCTCTACCAAATAGTTGATTGATGCTTCAGCATAATACAGACTGTTAGGATAACATAGGCCAAACCACAACTTGATCCCAAAGGGATAAGCCACTCCTTGCATGTCTACGCACACTACACCTCAATTTGTGATTTCCTTCAACAAGGAAAAAATGCACAATGAACTGTTTCCATGGATGTCAATCAAAAGCCCATTCTTTGACATGTTCTAATGTCTTATTCATTCTCTAAGCATATGCCCTTGTGTTGGCAAAGTGCCATTTACTTTGCACAGCTTCCATTAGATTTTACACCATTCATAAAAACTACACTACCTGTCAAAGATTTGGACACACCTACTCATTCCAGGGTTTTTCTTAATTTTTATTATTTTCTACATTGTAGAATAATAGTGAAGACATCAAAACTATGAAATTACACATATGGAATCATGTAGTAACCAAAAAAAGTGTTAGACAAATGAAAATACATTTTATATTTGAGATTCTTCAAATAGCCACCCTTTGCCTTGATGAAAGCTTTGCACACTCTTGGCATTCTCTCAACCAGCTTCATGAGGTAGTCACCTGGAATGCATTTCAATTAACAGGTGTGCCTTCTTAAAAGTTAATTTGTGGAATTTCTTTCCTTCGTAATGCGTTTGAGCCAATCAGTTGTGTTGTGACAAGGTAGGGGTGGTATACAGAAGATAGTCCAATTTGCTCAAATAAGCAAAGAGAAATGACAGTCCATCATTACTTTAAGACACAAAGGTCAGTCAATACGTTTCTTCAAGTGCAGTCGCAAAAACCATCAAGCACTATGATGAAACTGGCTCTCATGAGGACCGCCACAGGAATGGAAGACCCAGAGATACCTTTGCTGCAGAGGATAAGTTCATTAGAGTTACCAGCCTCAGAAATTGCAGCCCAAATAAATGCTTCACAGAGTTCAATTAACAGACACATCTCAACATCAACGGTACAGAGGAGACTGTGTGAATCATGCCTTCATGGTTGAATTGCAGCAAAGAAACCACTGCAAGAAACACGAGCTATGGACATTAGACCGGTGGAAATGTGTCCTTTGGTCTGGAGTCCAAATTGGAGACGCTGTGTGGGTGAGCAGATGATCTCTGCATGTGTATTTCCCACAGTAAAGCATGGAGGAGGAGGTGTTATTGTGTGGGAGTGCTTTGCTGGTGACACTGTCTGTGATTTATTTAGAATTCAAGGCACACTTAACCAGCAAGGCTACCACAGCATTCTGCAGCGATCCGCCATCCCATCTGGTTTGGGCATAGTGGGACTATAATTTGTTTTTCAACAGGACAATGACCCAACACACCTCCAGGCTATGTAAGGGCTATTTTACCAAGATGCTGAGTGATGGGGTGCTGCATCAGATGACCTGGCCTCCACAATCCCCCGACCTCAACCCAACTGAGATGGTTTGGGATGAATTGGACCGCAGAGAGAAGAAAAAGCAGCCAACAAGTGCTCAGTATATGTGGGAACTCCTTCAAGACTTTTGGAAAAGCATTCTAGGTGAAGCTGGTTGAGCATGCCAAGATTGTGCAAAGCTGTCATCAAGGCAAAGGGTGGCTATTTGAAGAATCTCAAATATAAAATATATTTTCATTTGTTTAACACTTTTTTGGTTACTACATGATTCCATATGTGTAATTTCATAGTTTTGATGTCTTCACTCTTATTCTACAATGTAGAAAATAGTACAAATAAAGAAAAACCCTGGAATGAGTAGGTGTGTCCAAACTTTTGACTAGTACTGTATATTCGTAAGAGGCAGGTGAGTTTTATAAATCAAGTACATTATATCTTTGAGTGACTAGTTCCAACCTGTTGAATAGCTACACAAAATTTGTTTCACTTATTTCCCAATAGTTACTGGTCACACACCGACCGTCCACCTTAACCCACCAGAATGGTATGTTAGTTATGACTGTCAAATCCTAAACATTGAGTCAAGACCACTTATTTTAGTTTTCAATTTGTATTTCCTGTGAATTGCATTGTGTTGCTGCCTTGTATGAAATGTGCTATTTAATTTTCTATTTTATTTTGATTTAACCTTTATTTTAGCAGGGAAGACCTATTGAGACCTTGGTCTCTTTTACAAATGCAACCTGAGTATACAACATAAATACAGTATATATATATATAAACTGAATGTTCCTCTTAGTTTACAGAACCGCGGTTAAGTGAGTAATCTCTGATGTCCGCTATTTGTGGTTCGGACAAAAGGAGCGGTTTCAGTTTTTTGAATGTTCATGGCTATTAGCCTTTATGACCCCATTCGTGAAAGCTAAGGCTCTAAGGAACACATACGTTTCCCTCTATGACGCCCACAAGCCATGCAAGATACAGTGGGGGGAAAAGTATTTAGTCAGCCAACAATTGTGCAAGTTCTCCCACTTAAAAAGATGAGAGAGGCCTGTAATTTTCATCATAGGTACACGTGAACTATGACAGACAAATTGAGAAAAAAAAATCCAGAAAATCATATTGTAGGATTTTTAATGAATTTATTTGCAAATTATGGTGGAAAATAAGTATTTGGTCACCTACAAACAAGCAAGATTTCTGTCTCTCACAGACCTGTAACTTCTTCTTTAAGAGGCTCCTCTGTCCTCCACTCATTACCTGTATTAATGGCACCTGTTTGAACTTGTTATCAGTATAAAAGACACCTGTCCACAACCTCAAACAGTCACACTCAAACTCCACTATGGCCAAGACCAAAGAGCTGTCAAAGGACAACAGAAACAAAATTGTAGACCTTCACCAGGCTGGGAAGACTGAATCTGCAATAGGTAAGCAGCTTGGTTTGAAGAAATCAACTGTGGGAGCAATTATTAGGAAATGGAAGACATACAAGACCACTGATAATCTCCCTCGATCTGGGTCTCCACACAAGATCTCACCCCGTGGGGTCAAAATGATCACAAGAACGGTGAGCAAAAATCCCAGAACCACACGGGGGGACCTAGTGAATGACCTGCAGAGAGCTGGGACCAAAGTAACAAAGCCTACCATCAGTAACACACTACGCCGCCAGGGACTCAAATCCTGCAGTGCCAGACGTGTCCCCCTGCTTAAGCCAGTACATGTCCAGGCCCGTCTGAAGTTTGCTAGAGTGCATTTGAATGATCCAGAAGAGGATTGGGAAAATGTCATATGGCCAGATGAAACCAAAATATAACTTTTTGGTAAAAACTCAACTCGTCATGTTTGGAGGACAAAGAATGCTGAGTTGCATCCAAAGAACACCATACCTACTGTGAAGCATGGGGGTGGAAACATCATGCTTTGGGGCTGTTTTTCTGCAAAGGGACCAGGACGACTGATCCGTGTAAAGGAAAGAATGAATGGGGCCATGTATCGTGAGATTTTGAGTGAAAACCTCCTTCCATCAGCAAGGGCATTGAAGATGAAACGTGGCTGGGTCTTTCAGCATGACAATGATCCCAAACACACCGCCCGGGCAACGAAGGAATGGCTTCGTAAGAAGCATTTCAAGGTCCTGGAGTGGCCTAGCCAGTCTCCAGATCTCAACCCCATAGAAAATCTTTGGAGGGAGTTGAAAGTCCGTGTTGCCCAGCGACAGCCCCAAAACATCACTGCTCTAGAGGAGATCTGCATGGAGGAATGGGCCAAAATACCAGCAACAGTGTGTGAAAACCTTGTGAAGACTTACAGAAAACATTTGACATTTACATTTACGTCATTTAGCAGACGCTCTTATCCAGAGCGACTTACAAATTGGTGCATTCACCCTATAGCCAGTGGGATAACCACTTTACAAATATATATATATATATATTATTTTTTTTTAGGGGGGGGGGGGGGGGTAGAAGGATTACTTTATCCTATCCCAGGTATTCCTTAAAGAGGTGGGGTTTCAAATGTCTCCGGAAGGTGGTGAGTGACTCCGCTGTCCTGGCGTCGTGAGGGAGCTTGTTCCACCATTGGGGTGCCAGAGCAGCGAACAGTTTTGACTGGGCTGAGCGGGAACTATGCTTTCGCAGAGGAAGGGGAGCCAGCAGGCCAGAGGTGGATGAACGCAATGCCCTCGTTTGGGTGTAGGGACTGATCAGAGCCTGAAGGTACGGAGGTGCCGTTCCCCTCACAGCTCCATAGGCAAGCACCATGGTCTTGTATCAGATGCGAGCTTCAACTGGAAGCCAGTGGAGTGTGCGGAGGAGCGGGGTGACGTGAGAGACCTGGGAAGGTTGAACACCAGACGGGCTGCAGCATTCTGGATGAGTTGTAGGGTTTTAATGGCACAGTCAGGGAGCCCAGCCAACAGCGAGTTGCAGTAATCCAGACGGGAGATGACAAGTGCCTGTGTAAGGCAGGGTCGTACTCTCCGAATGTTGTAGAGCATGAACCTGCAGGATTGGGTCACCGCCTTGATGTTAGCGGAGAACGACAGGGTGTTGTCCAGGGTCACGCAAAGGCTCTTCGCACTCTGGGAGGAGGACACAACGGAGTTGTCAACCGTGATGGCGAGATCATGGAACGGGCAGTCCTTCCCCGGGAGGAAGAGCAGCTCCGTCTTGCCAAGGTTCAGCTTGAGGTGGTGATCCGTCATCCATACTGATATGTCTGCCAGACATGCAGAGATGCGATTCGCCACATGGTTATCAGAAGGGGGAAAGGAGAAGATTAGTTGTGTATCGTCAGCGTAGCAATGATAGGAGAGGCCATTTGAGGATATGACAGAGCCAAGTGACTTGGTGTATAGCGAGAATAGGAGAGGGCCTAGAACTGAGCCCTGGGGGACACCAGTGGTGAGAGCACGTGGTGCGGAGACAGCTTCTCGCCACGCCACTTGGTAGGAGCGACCGGTCAGGTAGGACGCAATCCAAGAGTGAGCCGCGCCGGAGATGCCCAGCTCGGAGAGGGGGGAGAGGAGGATCTGATGGTTCACAGTATCAAAGGCAGCAGACAGGTCTAGAAGGACAAGAGCAGAGGAGAGAGAGTTAGCTTTAGAAGTGCGGAGAGCCTCCGTGACACAGAGAAGAGCAGTCTCAGTTGAATGACCAGTCCTGAAACCTGACTGGTTTGGATCAAGAAGGTCATTCTGAGAGAGATAGCAAGAGAGTTGGCTAAAGACGGCACGCTCAATAGTTTTGGAAAGAAAAGAAAGAAGGGATACTGGTCTGTAGTTGTTGACATCAGAGGGATCGAGTGTTGGTTTTTTGAGAAGGGGTGCAACTCTCGCTCTCTTGAAGACGGAAGGGACATAGCCAGCGGTCAAGGATGAGTTGATCAGCGAGGTGAGGTAGGGGAGAAGGTCACCGGAGATGGTCTGGAGAAGAGAGGAGGGGATGGGGTCAAGCGGGCAGGTTGTTGGGCGGCCTGCAGTCACAAGTCGCAAGATTTTATCTGGAGAGAGAGGGGAGAAAGAAGTCAAAGCATAGGGTAGGGCAGTGTGAGCAGGACCAGCAGTGTCATTAGACTTAACAAACGAGGATCGGATGTCGTCAACCTTCTTTTCAAAGTGGTTGACGAAGTCATCCACAGAGAGGGAGGAGGGGGGGGGGGAGGAGGATTCAGCAGGGAGGAGAATGTGGCAAAGAGCTTCCTAGGGTTAGAGGCAGATGCTTGGAATTTAGAGTGGTAGAAAGTGGCCTTAGCAGCAGAAACAGATGAAAAAAATGTAGAGAGGAGGGAGTGAAAAGATGCCAGGTCCGCAGGGAGTCTAGTTTTCTTCCATTTCCGCTCAGCTGCCCGGAGCTCTGTTCTGTGAGCTCGCAATGAGTCATCAAGCCACGGAGCTGGAGGGGAGGACCGAGCCGGCCGGGAGGATAGGGGACACAGAGAGTCAAAGGATGCAGAAAGGGAGGAGAGGAGGGTTGAGGAACAAGAATCAGGAGATTGGAGGGAGAATGATTGAGCAGAGGGAAGAGATGATAGGATGGAAGAGGAGAGAGTAGTGGGAGAGAGAGAGCGAAGGTTGCGGCGGCGCATTACCATCTGTGTAGGGGCAGAGTGAGTAGTGTTGGAGGAGAGCGAGAGAGAAAAGGATACAAAGTAGTGGTCGGAGACATGGAGGGGAGTTGCAGTGAGATTAGTAGAAGAGCAGCATCTAGTAAATATGAGGTCAAGCGTATTGCCTGCCTTGTGAGTAGGGGGGGACGGTGAGAGGGTGAGGTCAAAAGAGGAGAGGAGTGGAAAGAAGGAGGCAGAGAGAAATGAGTCAAATGTAGACGTAGGGAGGTTGAAATCCCCCAAAACTGTGAGGGGTGAGCCATCCTCAGGAAAGGAACTTATCAAGGCGTCAAGCTCATTGATGAACTCTCCAAGGGAACCTGGAGGGTGATAGATGACAAGGATATTAAGCTTAAATGGGCTAGTGACTGTGACAGCATGGAATTCAAATGAGGAGATAGACAGATGGGTTAGGGGAAAAATTGAGAATGTCCACTTGGGAGAGATGAGGATTCCTGTGCCACCACCCCTCTGACCAGATGCTCTCGGGGTATGCGAGAACACATGGTCAGACGAGGAGAGAGCAGTAGGAGTAGCAGTGTTTTCAGTGGTAATCCATGTTTCCGTCAGCGCCAGGAAGTCGAGGGACTGGAGGGTAGCATAGGCTGGGATGAAGTCAGCCTTGTTGGCAGCAGAACGGCAGTTCCAGAGGCTGCCTGAGACCTGGAACTCCAGGTGTGTGGTGCGTGCAGGGACCACCAGGTTAGAGAGGCAGCAGCCACGCGGTGTGAGGCGTTTGTGTAGCCTGTGCGGAGAGGAGAGAACAGGGATAGGCAGAGGCATAGTTGACAGGCTGTAGCAAATGGCTACAATAATGCAGAGGAGATCGGAATGAAATGAACTAAACATCTGGGAAAGGAGAGAGCGGGGCCTCCCTCACCACAACTCCCAAATATAACTCTCCCAACTTCCACCTCAGAAACTGTAATTGTTTCACTGAAACACCCGAATAAAACTCTCCCAACTTCCACTTTAGAAATTAGAATTGTTGTAAACTACAGCGGTTCAATGTTTCAAGGAATAGACTCAACTTACTTTATTCAGCTAGCTAACTATGACGCCATAGCTAACTAGCATGCTAGCATCCAATAACACATGGTATAGTACCAATACTTGGTTACAACAAACTACCAATAGTGTGTTAACACACTAAACAGATAATTCGTGTCCGTGTCTAGTTCCTTTCATAACGCAGCAATAATTAAACGTTGGCTAGCTAGCACAAATATATTGTATTTAGCTGCTACAGTACTGCTAGCTGGTAGTGTTGGCTAGCTAGCAATGGCTGCTGTGTTGACTTTGTTTGAAAAACAGCGTCGCTGCGAACGAATGTAGCTGGCTAAAATTATATTGTATTTAGTTGCTATAGTACTGCTAGCTGGTAGCGTTGGCTAGCTAGCAATGGCTGCGGTGATGACTTTGTTTGAAAAACGGCATCGCTGCGAACGAATGTAGCTGGCTAAAAGGATATTGTATTTAGTTGCTACAGTACTGCTAGCTATTAGCTGGTAGTGTTGGCTAGCTAGCAATGGCTGCAGTGTTGACTTTGTTTGAAAAACGGCGTCGCTGCGAACGAATGTAGCTGGCTAGCTAACCTCGATAGTTACTCTATACTACACCTTTATCTTTGATACAAATACAACTATGTAGCTAGCCAACATTACACTAATCAAATCGTTCCATTGTAATGTAATGTGTCATATTACCTGCGGAGCGAAGTACAGCATGACTACTCACCTCGCCTGCCATATGTGTCATTGTGTCATTGCCTGCCACCTGTGTCATTGCCAACAAAGGGTATATAACAAAGTATTGAGAAACTTTTGTTAATGACCAAATACTTATTTTCCACCATAATTTGCAAATAAATTCATTAAAAATCCTACAATGTGATTTTCTGTATTTTTTTTTCTCATTTTGTCTGTCATAGTTGACGTGTACCTATGATGAAAATGACAGGCCTGTCTCATCTTTTTAAGTGGGAGAACTTGCACAATTGGTGGCTGACTAAATACTTTTTTTCCCCACTGTACGTTAGAAGGGGACTGTGACAAAACTGCAACTGAAAGAAATGCAGATCTTTTTTACAAACACAATTTATACCTCATGATCTTCCCTGATGTTTTCCTGAACTTTACAATACCTTTCTGATGCATTGTTACACCTTTCCAATATTCAATTCATTTGACATGCTTTCTTATTTGCCTTATGAACGTAGAAACTTGGTTGCAGTTTATATCTGTGCTAGAATGGTTAAAAACGGCATAACATTTGAAAACATTTGGATATCGGTATCGGCCAAGAATTTTAAAATCTATGCATCCCTTACTTGAACGTCTAAAATCAGATAGAAAGTATGTGGAAATGATAATATACCTATACATTGAGTATCCAAAACTGTAAGAACACCTGCTCTTTCCATGACATAGACTGACCAGGTGAATCCAACTGAAAGCTATGATCCCTTATTGATGTCACTTGTTAAAGCCATTTGAATCAGTGTAAATGAAGGGGAGGAGACCGGTTAAATAAGGATTTTTAAGCCTTGAGACAATTGAGACATGGATTGTGTGTGAACGGGGTATGGTAGTAGCGCTGCTGTTTTTTTTTATGCAGTTTTTTTTTAACAGTTTCCCGTGTGTATCAATAATGGTCCTCCACCCAGAGGACATCCAGGCAACTTGACACAACTGTAGGAAGCAATGGCGCCAATGTGGGATGGCACCCCTGTGGAACGCTTTCAACACCTTGTAGAGTCCATGCCCCGAAAAATTGAGGCTGTTCTGAGGGCAAAAGGAGGGGGGTGCAACTCAATAATAGGAAGGTGTTGCTAGTGTTTGGCAAACTCAGTGTATATTTTGAAAGAACTTTTTTTTACCTTTTTCTGGCCCGCAAATAGATTTTGATGAACAAATCGGTCCAAACTAAATCTTTGCAGCCTTCTGTTGAACTTCAAAATCCCAATGTGGCCCTTGAGCTCAACAGTTTGCCCACCATTTTATATTAAAGGGATAGAGCGAAAAAAATGTATACTTTCCCAGAGTCATATGAAGTCATGGATACCATTTTTATGTCTCTGCGTGCAGTTTGAAAGTAGTTTCTTAGCCATTGCTAAATGTGTTAGTGCAATGACTGTCAGTCTACAGTAGTCCTCTGTAGCTCAGCTGGTAGCGCACGGCGCTTGTAACGCTAAGGTAGTGGGTTCGATCCCTGGGACCACCCATACACAAAAAATATATATATATGCACGCATGACTGTAAGTCGCTTTGGATAAAAGCGTCTGCTAAATGGCTTATTATTTCTTTATTATTACAGGAAAAACTAGATCAAAAGTAGGGAAATAGACCTTCAAACTACTCCAAAGCTGGGTGGTTGGTCATTTATAGTCTTACAAAGCTATACATAGTAATCAATATTTTATACATTCCTTAATTTGACTGATTATCATAAGAAACAAGATTCTATCAACTTCCTCATATTGGGACTACTTTGGCTCTCTTCCCGCAAGATTAGAGGTTTGGGGGG
This sequence comes from Coregonus lavaretus, assembly GCF_964263955.1. NCBI lineage: Eukaryota > Metazoa > Chordata > Actinopteri > Salmoniformes > Salmonidae > Coregonus > Coregonus lavaretus. Next base: position 38,900,768 of record NC_139994.1, read on the forward strand.
TTCTTCTAAGCTAACATATGGAATTCTTTTAAGATGGATCAATTAGCTATTTGACTGAGTTTTAGGACCCGTTAAGGTATCAAAAAAGATATTATTTGATGAAACATTTAATTTGGCCTTACTGCAATTAGCCCATAGAAACACATTTAATAAAAGCTTCATACATAGATAAACAGATAGTCCCAAAATACATTAAAAGGAAGTTTGTTCAGGAGTGTCTGTCCTATATCTAAGAGATATAAGAAATGATCAGGAAACTATTTAGATTTAACAAAAATGTATTTAACCCCTTATTTTTAGCACTAAACTATCTCCATATATACTTCCATTAATTTGTTTAACTGGTACCTGGCTACCTTCAGACAAGTCTTGTGACATGTACGTGTTTGTGAGAGACTCACCTTTCTACAGAGGGGTTATACTAGTTTCTAGGCCAAGCCGTTCAGATGTTTTCATGAGAAGAATGGTTTTCAGGATGTCTCATGGTCTGACAAACACCGCTCTAGCTCTGCCACCTTTCACTGCAGATGTGTGAGGGCAACATTTGAGAAAGCTGGCTAGTTGTTCCTGTAGACTTCCAGTCATTGTGCTAATGCATTTGGCAATGGCTCAGAAACTACCTTCAAACTGCAAACAGAGACATCTGACTCTGGTTAAGTAGAAAAAAAGGGCTTTATTGCCAAAATGTCGCATTATCCCTTTAAGCCTGACAAAGTATTGAAAATCTAAAGACTAATATTGTAATGAATCAATGCCATCATTTTGCCACATATTTCTAGTCTCAAGCTACTTAAAGTAGTAAATGCCAAGGGACAGACAAAGCTAAAACAATAAATTATATTAATTACCGATGTTTACTGCAATTTCTCATTCTTTATTTGTTCATTCCTTTCTTCATCAACTTTTTATTAATCCCTTTATGCTTAGTTATCTCTGGAAAACAATGCACATGCGTAGTAAATCTGGTGCCAATTCTCTGCCCAGTGGAGGTGTGTCAGAGGGAGGGCAGTTATCTGACCTGGCAGGTCCCGCTGATGCACATGTCCAGGGACTCTGTGTAGCAACGTGTCCCATCCAGCACCTTGGGGGCCAGCTCCATCACCAGCCCAGAGCCCTTGGCCTTGCATTTCAGCGCACAGGGATTGTCAGAGTCGTTATCCAGGGGCAGCCACTCGTGGTACCGACCCTGGTAGCGTACGTCGGCATGTGCAGAGCACTGCTGGGCACGGAAGTCACCGGCGTCTGGGGGGCATTCCTAAGAGAAGTCAGGGAGGAGAACATTTTTGGGGGGTGATTTTTATTTTCCTATGACCCAACATAGAACAAAACTTTAAACACACAAAAATGTCATATAAACATACAAGAGTTACATTCACTTTTGTTTATGTTTGTCCATTATTCTCTTAGCTGAGGATCTTTCAAGTGCTGCAAGCCTTTAGTACTCATAAGTAAGGGTCATGACATGAAAGGGGGTATGCACTTCTCTCCCTCTCAGCAGGGCTTTAGCTTCAAAATATCCATCACACACAGTTACCACATAAAATATCCATTCACACTACCAACCCCACCGATTTCACACACAGTTACCACACAAAATATCAATTCACACTACCAACCCCACCGATTTCACACACAGTTACCACATAAAATATCCATTCACACTACCAACCCCACCGATTTCACACACAGTTACCACATAAAATATCCAACACAGTTTGCAGTCTCAATTTATTCCATAACTGAACCATTTCAAAAGAAACATTTGACATGTATTACATAAAGATGAGTTTGCTGAACTTACCACATTACTGCATGTGCGATATTTGATATTCTGCCCCTCACAGGTCCTGCTAAAGAAAAAAAAGCATGTGTGGGTGAAATAACTAGGTCGGAGATGAAGGATAAAACTAAACCAATGCATCATACATCAGTCAGTTGGGGTTGACCTGTTGAAGTTAGTTGACACTTAGTTGGCACTGATTTATACTTTAATTTTAAACATTGTTTTTAATGTTGAATCACTAAATGGAATAGATCAATACCATGCCCTGTCTTAGTTTCACAATTTCACCTGATTGTATCTGAATGTACTCCTGGCTCCATCATAACATATTTATAGTTTTCAGTTATGTTTTCTCGGATATAGTATCAACTTCATCGTAACAAAGAACAAATCAATGGCTGTGTCCGAATACCCATACTTGTATTTTAAATAGTAGCCATTTTGGGTATGCGAAAATATAATGTTTTATAGTATGTGAAATATATATTTTTTTGTATGCTTTAATCTATTGGTCCCAGTATTAACTCCTCCTGAGTCGCCTGTTCCGCTATACTTCCTGGACGCGTCATTTGATGCGTCTATTTGCCACAGGCCAGCAATGTTTGTGAGACCAGGAGATATCCCGAAATCGGTTGTTCTCACAAAAATGTCTCTAAAGTCCGAACGATTTGAGCTAATATGACCCCATCATGGAAAGCTTAGACTCTTACAAACACACTCTTGTCTGTTTTGCTATGACGCTCACAAGCCCCACAGGACTCGTTAGAATGTAAGGGTGTCTGGACATTGAAGATCATAAAGAAGTATTGCATTGTGATCATTCCTGATGTTTTCCAGAGCTTTCTTATAGCTCCCAGACAAACTTAAAATACTTACAGATCACAGACATGGGTATAAGACAATAGGTGAAGTTTTGTGGCTATAACAGTCAATTCTATCAATTTCCACCCAGGAAATAGTGTCTATAATATAATAGACTCATATATAGGCATAAACAAATAATTCAGTCGACATTCATTCCGACTTTAGACTATGGCGATATCGTCTATTTGTATTTGTATTTGTATTTATTAGGGATCTCCATTAGCTGCTGCCAAAGCAGCAGATACTTTTCCTGGGGTCCAAACATATTGAAGCACTTACATTACATATAAAACAAAAGATAAAACAATACATCATATAACATTAGTACACCACTACATATCTACAATACAACATGTTTAATACCACCATACAACAACATCACAATGCATGCGTATGCATGTGTCTGTACCTTTGTGTGTGTCTCTTCACAGTCCCGTTGTTCCATAAGATGTATTTTTTACCCGTTTTTTTTTTTTTTTTTATCATGTCAATACCTCTCACAAATACAAGTTGTGATGAAGTCAATCTCTCCTCCCCCTTCAGCCATGAGAGATTGAAATGCATATTATTAATGTTTGCTCTCTGTGTACATCCAAGGGCCAGCCGTGATGCCCTGTTATGAGCCAATTGCAATTTCCTAAGTCCCTCTTTGTGGCACCTGAACACACGACTGAACAGTAGTCCAGGTGCAACAAAACTAGAGCCTGTAGGACCTGCCTTGTTGATAGTGTAGAAGATAGAGCAACGCTTTATTATGGACTGACTTCTCCCTATCTTAGCTACTGTTGTATCAATATGTTTTGACAATGACAGTTTAAAATACAGGGTTACTCCAAGCAGTTTAGTCACCTCAACTAGCTCAATTTCCACATTATTTATTAGAAGATTTATTTGAAGTTCAAATCAAATCACATTTTATTTGTCACATACAGGTGTTTAGCAGATGATATTGCGGGTGTAGCGAAATGCTTGTGCTTCTAGCACTGACAGTGCAGTAATATCTAACAAGTAATATCTAACAATTTCACAATAGGCAGCAGCAGCCTCTAATGTGCTAGTGATGGCTATTTAACAGTCTGATGGCCTTGAGATAGCTGTTTTTCATTCTCTCTGTCCCAGCTTTGATGCACCTGTACTGACCTCACCTTCTGGATGATAGCGGGGTGAACAGTCAGTGGCTCGGGTGGTTGATGTCCTTGATTATCTTTTTGGCCTTCCTGTGACATTGGGTGCTGTAGGTGTCCTGGAGGGCAGGTAATTTGGCCCCGGTAATGCGTTCGGCAGACCGCACCACCCTCTGGAAAGCCCAGCGGTTGCGGGCAGTGCAGTTGCCTTACCAGGCGGTGATACAGCCTTACAGGATGCTCTCAATTGTGCATCTGTAAAAGGTTTTGAGGGTTTTAGGTGCCAAGCCACATTTCTTCAGCCTCCTGAGGTTGAAGAGGCTCTGTTGCGCCTTTTTCACCACACTGTCTGCGTGGGTGGACCATTTCAGTTTAGGTTTTAGTGAATGATTTGTCCCAAATACAGTGCTTTTAGTTTCTGAAATATATGGGACTAATTATTCCTTGCCACCCATTCTGAAACTAACTGAAGCTCTTTGTTAAGTGTTGCAGTCATTTCAGTCGGTGTAGTCGCTGACGTGTATAGTGTTGAGTCATCTGCATACATAGACACACTGGCTTTACTCAAAGTCAGTGGCATGTCGTTAGTAAAGATTGAAAAAAGTATGGCCTAGACAGGTTCCCTAGGACATTTCTGAATCTACCTGGATTATGTTGGAGAGGCTTCAATTAAAGAACACCCTCTGTGTTCTGTTAGACAGATAACTCTTTATCCACAATATAGCAGGGGATGTAAAGCCATAACCTATTCGTTTTTCAAGCAGCAGTATGATCGATAATGTAAAAAGCCGCACTGAACTCTAACAAAACAGCCCCCACAATCTTTTTATCATCAATTTCTCTCAGCCAATTATCAGTCATTTGGGTAAGTGCTGTGTTTGTTGAATGTCCTTACTTATAAGCGTGCAGAAAGTCTGTTGTCAATTTGTTTCACTGTAAAATAGTATTGTATTTGGTCAAACAAAATGTTTTCCAAAACGTTACTAAGGGTTGATAACAGGATGATTGATCGGCTATTTGAGTCAGTAAAGGGGGCGTTACTATTCTTAGGTAGCGGAATGACTTTTGCTTCCATCCAGGCTGTCACGATCGTTAATGAGAGTAGACCAAGGCGCAGCGTGATGAACGAACATATTTATTTATATAATGAATGCACGAACAAAACAACAAAACGAAAACGTGACGTCCTACGGTAAACACAACCCAAACGGAACAAGATCCCACAAACACGAATGTAAAACAGACTGTTTAAATATGGTTCCCAATCAGAGACAACCAGCCACAGCTGACACTCGTTGCCTCTGATTGAGAACCACACTGGCCAACATAGAAATAGAACACATAGACCTACAACACAGAACTAGAATACATAGAATCTACACACCCTGGCTCAACATATAGAGTCCCCAGAGCCAGGGTGTGACACAGGCCTGAGGGCACACACTTTCTAGTAGGCTTAAATTGAAGATATGGCAAATAGGAGTGGCAATATCGTCCGCTATTATCCTCAGTAATTTTCCATCCAAGTTGTCAGACCCCTGTGGCTTGTCATTGTTTATAGACAACAATAATGTGTTCATTCTTTATGTAATTTCTCTTTGTTTCATAGTGTAGTTTCTTCTTCTTTTTATTCAGTTTAGCCACATGATTTCTCAACTTGCGGTACGTTTGCCAATCGGTTGTGAAGCCAGACTTATTTGCCATTTCTCTTGCGTCATCCCTCTCAGCCATACACTTTTTCAATTCCTCATCAATCCACGGGGATTGAACAGTTTTTACACTCATTTTCTTAATGAGTGCATGCTTATTAGTAACTGGAATAAGCAATTTCATAAATGTGTCAAGTGCAACGTCTGTTTGCTCCTCATTACACACCACTGACAAACATATATTCTTTACATCAACAACATAGGAATCGCTACAAAACTTATTCTATGACCTCTTATACGCTATATTAGGCCCAGCCTTTGGAACTTATGTTTTCTTAGAGATGGCTACTATATTGTGATCACTACATCCGATGGATCTGGATACTGATTTCAAGCACATTTCTGCAGCATTAGTAAAGATATGATCAATACATGTTGATGATTTCATTCCTGTGCTATTTGTAACTACCCTGGTAGGTTTACTGGTTACCTGAACCAGGTTGCAGGCACTGGTTACAGTTTGAAGCTTTTTCTTGATTGGGCAGCTTGAAAGCCAGTCAATATTTAAATCACCCAGAAAATATACATCTCTGTTGATATCACATGCATTATCAAGCATTTCACACATGTTATCCAGGTACTGACTGTCAGCACTTGGTGGTCTATAGCAGCTTCCCACAGGAATGGGCTTTAGGTGAGGCAGATGAACCTGTAGCCATATTACTTCAACTGTATTTAACATGAAATCCTCTCTAATCTTTAAAGGAAGGTGGTTCTGAATATAAACAGCAACACCTCCACCACAGGCATTTCTGTATTTTCTGTATTACATTTACATTTTAGTCATTTAGCAGACGCTCTTATCCAGAGCGACTTACAGTTAGTGCAGACATTATTCGATTCCCACATACCCCCTGTGGGAATCGAACCCACAACCCTGGCGTTGCAAACGCCATGCTCTATCAACTGAGCTACATCCCTGCCGGCCATTCCCTCCCCTACCCTGGACGACGCTGGGCCAATTGCGCGTCCACTGTATTGCTAACACTGTATCATCAAAGGTATTGTCTACATGAGTTTCAGAGACAGTCAGAATATGAATATAATCAGATAAAAGCAGGCTATTGACTTCATGAACCTTGTTTCTTATGCTACATATGTTAACATGGGCTATTTTGAAAACTTTTCTGGGTTGCTTGATTGTTTTTAATGCTTTTTTGGAAAGCTTATCAGAAGTAGACTTGCTCATGTTATTTATATTGGAACTGTGCACGGTGAGCTGAACACTGTGGATTTCCTACTAGGGAACACTGCCTCAATGCTAACAGTGTGACTCTGGCTCATAGGCACATGATTACTGCATACAATAGCTGTAGGATCAACAGAGGTATTCAGGGCAGTTAGGGGGACATAAAATAAGTTACTTACATTGTGTCTGCCAATGCCCCTGGGTTAACGTACATTTGATGCAGCATTATGACAACTAAGCATCACAATGGTAGGGAATAACTGAGCTGGTCTTCGGTCATTGATAAGTCATTGTCTCAACTCAGCCTTGTCCTGGCGCCAAGATGATTTGGATGGACTTCGTCATTCCTGTAGAGTATCTTCTGTTTCCCGAATGTGTCAAAGTTATATATAAAAGTGATTCCAACAGAGCTACAGTAATCTTTTAGTGTGTACTGCTAGTAGCCTGATTAATCTTTCACACCTGCGGCCCAACGATGGTACCGGACCTGAAATGATTGGCCGCTTTTTGGAATCTTTCAGTGCTGGAATCAGTTCTTTAAAATTAATTTTCAGAAGTTTCGAGCTAGCCCTCCTGATGTCGTTTGACCCCACATGGACTACAACAGTGTCAGGTCCCGGCATCTGTCATAGAACGGTTGGAAGCAGCTTTGTAATTACCTGTACTCGTGCTCCTGGGTAGCACAGGGTTTTTCCCCCTTGAACCAAAATAAAATCAGCTCCTGCAGTGTTGAGAACGTTCTATAGCGACCACCATTTGAGACTGCCGAGCCAGCTAGACTAGCTGGGTTTCCGTGTCTCTGTCTTTACATGGAATCTTGCAGAATCCCTGGACAGATAGTAGCATTCACAGCAACTGAGTCCAACTGAGCCGCGGGATCAAAAATCAAAAAGTATATATAATCAAAGTATATATACGAGGAGACACTGTCACAACTTTATAAAAACAATACACCGAGGTCCCTCGTTCCCTGTTCAACATACGTCATTCTACTTGTAGCACTGGTTGTCCTGAAAAGAAATGATAAAACATTTCATTGTGAGAATTAATGAGGGCTAGACATGCATACAGTGCCTTGCAAAAGTATTCATCACCCTTGGCGTTTTTCCTATTTTGTTGCATTACAACCTGTAATTAAAATTTATTTTTATTTGGATTTCATGTAATGGACATACACAAAATAGTCCAAATTGGTGAAGTGAAATGAAAAGAAAAAAACTTGTTTCAAAACATTCTAAAAAATAAATAACGGAAAAGTGGTGCGTGCATATGTATTCACCCCCTTTGCTATGAAGCCCCTTAATAAGACCTGGTGCAAACAAGTACCTTCAGAAGTCGCATAATTAGTTAAATAAAGTCCACCTGTATGCAATCTAAGTGTCACATGATCTCAGTATATATACCTGTTCTGAAAGGCCCCAGAGTCTGCAACACCACTAAGCAAGGGGCACCACCAAGCAAGCGGCACCATGAAGACCAAGGAGCTCTCCAAACAGGTCAGGGACAAAGTTGTGGAGAAGTACAGATCAGAGTTGGGTTATAAAAAAATATCAGAAACTTTGAACTTCCCACGGAGCACCATTAAATACATTATTAAAAAATGGAAAGAATCTGGCACCACAACAAACCTGCCAAGAGAGGGCCACCCACCAAAACTCACGGACCAGGCAAGGAGGGCATTAATCAGAGAGGCAACAATGAGACCAAAGATAACCCTGAAGGAGCTGCAAAGCTCCACAGTGGAGATTGGAGTATCTGTCCATAGGACCACTTTAAGCCATACACTCCACAGACCTGGGCTTTACGGAAGCGTGGCCAGAAAAAAGTCATTGTTCGCCAAAAGGCATGTGGGAGACTCCCCAAACATATGGAAGAAGCTACTCTAGTCAGATGAGACTAAAATTGAGCTTTTTGGCCATCAAGGAAAATGCTATATCTGGTGCAAACCCAACACCTCTCATCACCATCCCCACAGTGAAGCATGGTGGTGGCAGCATCATACTGTCGGCATGTTTTTCCATCGGCAGGGACTGGGAAACTGATCAGAATTGAAGGAATGATGGATGGCACTAAATACAGGGAAATTCTTGAGGGAAACCTGTTTCAGACTTCCAGAGATTTGAGACTGGGACGGAGGTTCACCTTCCAGCAGGACAATGACCCTAATCATACCGCTAAAGCAACACTCGAGTGGTTTAAGGGGAAACATTTAAATGTCTTGCAATGGCCTAGTCAAAGCACAGACCACAATCCAATTGAGAATCTGTGGTATGACTTAAAGATTGCTGTACACCAGCGGAACCCATCCAACTAGAAGGAGCTGGAGTAGTTTTGCCTTGAAGAATGGGCAAAAATCCCAGTGGCTAGATGTGTCAAGCTTATAGAGACATACCCCAAGAGACTTGCAGCTGTAATTGCTGCAAAAGGTTGCTCTACAAAGTATTGACTTTGGGGGGGGGGTTAGTTATGCACGCTCAGGTTTTCAGTTTTTTTGTCTTATTTCTTGTTTGTTTCACTTTTTTTTTTTTTTGCATCTTCAAAGTGGTAGGCATGTTGTCACGATCGTCGAACACAGTGGACCAATGCGCAGCGTGATGAGTGAACATACTTATTTTATTCCACACGAAACAAAACCGAACAGGGGAGGGCCGGGTGGGCATTCCTCCTCGGAGGCGGTTCCGGCTCCGGGCTTGACCACCACCCTTCGTAGCGCCCCTGGTCCGGTCTGGCCCCGCTGGCTGGAGCTGGACTGGACATCGGTGGAGCGGATTGCTTAGGCTCCGATGTGGAGCAGCTGACCGGTACCTGACCAGGCACCGGTGACCCAGGCATGGGCTGTGCCGGACTGACGACGCGCACCACAGGCTTGGTGCGGGGAGCAGGAACGGGCCGGACCGGGCTGACGACGCACACCACAGGCTTGGTGCGGGGAGCAGGGACGGGTCGAACCGGGCTGGCGACGTGCACCATTGGCTTAGTGCGGGGAGCAGGAACAGGCCGGGCCGGGCTGGCGACGCGCACCATTGGCTTGGTGCGGGGAGCAGGAACAGGCCGGGCCGGGCTGGCGACGCGCACCATTGGCTTGGTGCGGGGAGCAGGAACAGGCCGGGCCGGGCTGGCGACGCGCACCATTGGCTTGGTGCGGGGAGCAGTAACAGGCCGGGCCGGGCTGGCGACGCGCACCATTGGCTTGGTGCGGGGAGCAGGAACAGGCCGGGCCGGGCTGGCGACGCGCACCATTGGCTTGGTGCGGGGAGCAGGAACAGGCCGGGCCGGGCTGGCGATGCGCACCATTGGCTTGGTGCGGGGAGCAGGAACAGGCCGGGCCAGGCTGGCGACGCGCACCATAGGCTTGGTGCGAGAGGCAGGAACAGGCCGGACCGGGCTGGCGACGCGCATCACAGGCTTGGTGCGAGGGACAGGAATAGGCCGGACCGCACTGGGAACACACACCACTGGCCTTACCCGGGGATCAGGAACGGGCCGGACCGGACTGGCAACACACCTCAGTACCTCTCGCCGTGCCTCTACATTTTCCTTCCCTCTACTCGCCAATGGCTCCCGTAACCCGGTGGCCTTCTCTCCTCGTCCACTAACTCGCCCCTTATCTGCCTCCAGCAGTCCCGTCGTCCACGGTGTGAGCCCCCCCCTAAACATTTATTGGGTTCGTCTCTCCCCCGTGGCTATGGCCTCCATGGCTCTCGCCAGACACTCCAGCCTCTGCTCCCAAGTCCAACCTCTCTCCTCCTCACGCGGCTTGACCCAGTCGAGGTTGATATCCATTAGAGTCCTCTCTGGCGTTGGCTCCTGGACACGCTGCTTGACCCAGTCGAGGTGGACATCCATTAGATTCACCTCTGGCGTTGGCTCCTGGACACGCTGCTTGGTCCAGTTATGGTGGGATCTTCTGTCACGATCGTCGAACACAGTGGACCAATGCGCAGCGTGATGAGTGAACATACTTATTTTATTCCACACGAAACAAAACAAAACAAAACGATAACGTGAAGTCCTTGGTTACAATACAAAACCAACACGGAACAAGATCCCACAAAACACTGTGGAAAACAGGCTGCCTAAGTATGGGACCCAATCAGAGACAACAAGCAACAGCTGATACTCGTTGCCTCTGATTGAGAACCACCCCGGCCAACACAGAAACACATGAGCTAGATAATCAACCTAGAACACAAAACACATAGAAACAACACACCCTGGCTCAACATAACAGAGTCCCAGAGCCAGGGCGTGACACGTGTTGTGTAAATCAAATGATACAACCCCCCCCCAAAAAATCTATTTTAATTCCAGGTTGTAAGGCAGCAAAATAGGAAAAATGCCAAGGGGGGTGAATTCTTTCGCAACAACTGTATAAATCAAAGTATACTCTTAGAAAAAAAGGGGCTATCTAGATCCTAAAATGGTTATTTGGCTGTCCCCATAGAAGAACACTTTGAATAACCTTTTTTAGTTCCAGGTAGAACCCTTTTGGTCGCAGATAAAACCCTTTTGGGTTCCATGTAAAACCCTTTCCACAGAGGTTTCTATCTGGAAGCAAAAAGGGTTCTACCTGGAGCTAAAAAGGGCTCTCCTATGGGGACAGCTGAAGAACCCTTTTGGAACCCTTTTTTACTGAATGTAGTGAAAAAAACTCTGATTTTGGCTTGGAGTCCCTGGGACGGATTAGGTTAAATTCCATGATGTCATACTAATTTAGGCTTTTCATCTAGTAGAATTCGCTGCATGCTATTGACCCACGTGTGTTTGACAACAGCTGATAACCAGCTGAAAATAAAAAAGGGGATGGGCTGTAGCAAAATGAACAAATGGCGTGAAACAAATATGTGTATGCGACCAATGAAATGTGATTTGATACAACACAATTGTGCATTAGATGACGCACTCTCAGTATGGGTGATTCTAGTATGTTGATATTTGTTGCTTACTACATACATTTTAACTAAACAGTACGTTCTAAATAGTATGTAGGATGATTACTACACAGTGTGTCGTTTTAGTAAGCAATACACATTTCGGACACGGCCACAGTCTTTCTAACATAGGTTCCAGATATACAGCATACTAGGACTATCGAAGGAAAGTCTGCTGAACAGATTCTGCAGTTTAGCAGGGCTTTTTGGATGACTATAGTTTTTCTGTCCAAATTATGTAGCAAACCACATTTGGAAATTGGGATTCCTTTGATGCAGGAGATAATAGGCGATAGCTGGCGAATAATATAGGCCGATTATCCCTGAGCTGAGCGGAAATTATTCAAAGGGAAAGCTTTGACTTTAGTAACATAAGAGAAATTCCTGTGTCATAGGCCCTTAACTAATCTTTAGCCATGATTCGAGGCAACATTGCAGAATTATGAGTCATGGATACACAAGGGATAGGGATTTTACAATATTATTTCAGACAGAAAAGGGAGCATATGAAGAGAGCGTGACATGGCAAGCCCATTAAACCCACAGTTTGCCCTGCCAAGCCAAACAGTGGGTCGTGAAAGCCCTAACCCAAAACAACACACTTTCAAAGACCAGGCTTGAAGGACAGGTAGCAAAAATCGAGATCTGTGCGGAAAACCACACCAGGCCCAGAATGTATTCTCCATCCTTGGACAGGAGAAGGTCATGGAAAAAGTAGACAAAATTCCCTTACCGTTTCGTCACATAAACGTGACTGAGCCACGGCCTGAAGGTGGCCGGTGCACAGTGGAGATTACACAGCCAATTTGAGATTCTCATTTTACCACCCACAGTGTTAAATGTAACACTTTCTTCTTGTGTATATGTTACCCACCGAAATAGTGTTAAATTAACACTTTTAAAAGTCTTGACAAACTAACACCCCTAGAGTGTTGGTTCCCTAACACCATGGGTGTTGCAAATTCCAACCTAAATTAACACTTTATTAGAGTTGACGCTGTTACACTATCTCAGTGTTAGGGAATAACTCATGTAGTGTTACAGTATTTTGGGGAGTGTTGTTTTAACACTAAGGAGTAAAGTTTTACTCCTTAGATCCAGATGAACAGCGCCGGAGAAGATGGCTGCCGTTTTACAGCCCTCTAACCAACCCTCTAACCAATTGTACTATTATGTGTGTTTTTCCGCGTTATTTGTAATTTATTTTGTACAAAATGTTTCTGCCATCGTCTCTTATAACCAAAAAGAGCTTCTGGATATCAGGACAGCGATTACTCACCTCGCATTGGACGAAGATTTTTTCTTCAACGAGGCGGCCGCGAAGGATATCATACAGACACCCGACAAGGCCCAAATCCCCGTCATTCGCGTGAGGAAGAGACGGAGATATCGCGGACGCAGATCCGGGTGCCTTGTAAGGATCCGACGGCGAGCGAGTAAACTGCCTCTTCCATCAATCCTATTAGCCAATGTTCAAGCTTTTGAGAATAAAATGGACGATTTAAGATTACGGTTATCCTACCAACGGGACATTAAAAACTGTAATATCTTATGTTTCACGGAGTCGTGGCTGAACGACAACAATGATAACATTCAGCTAGCAGGCTATACGCTACATCGGCAGGACAGAACGGCTGACTCTGGTAAGACAAGGGGTGGCGGTCTGTGTATATTTGTAAACAACAGCTGGTGCACAAAATCAAATACTAAGGAAGTCTCAAGGTTTTGCTCGCCTGAGTTAGAGTATCTTATGATAAGCTGTAGACCACACTATTTACCAAGAGAGTTTTCATCTATATTTTTCATAGCTGTCTATTTACCACCACAAACCAATGCTGGCATTAAGATTGCACTGAATGAGTTGTACAAGGCCATTAATCAACAGGAAAACGCTCATCCAGATGCAGTGCTCCTAGTGGCCGGGGACTTTAATGCAGGGAAACTTAAATCCGTTCTACCTCATTTCTACCAGCATGTTAAATGTGCAACCAGAGGGAAAAAAACTCTAGACCACCTTTACTCCACACACAGAGACGCATACAAAGCTCTCCCTCGCCCTCCATTTGGCAAATCTGACCATAACTCTATCCTCCTGATTCCTGCTTATAAGCAAAAACTTAAGCAGGAAGCACCAGTGACTCGGTTAATAAAAAAGTGGTCAGATGACGCAGATGCTAAGCTACAGGACTGTTTTGCTAGCACAGACTGGAACATGTTCCGGGATTCTTCAGACAGCATTGAGGAGTACACCACATCAGTCACTGGCTTCATCAATAAGTGCATCGATGATGTCGTCCCCACAGTGACCGTACGTGCATACCCCAACCAGAAGCCATGGATTACAGGAAACATCCGCACTGAGCTAAAGGGTAGAGCTGCCGCTTTCAAGGAACGGGACTCTAACCCGGACGCTTATAAGAAATCCCGCTATGACCTCCGACGAACCATCTAACAGGCAAAGAGTCAATACAGGTCTAAGATTGAATCATACTACACTGGCTCTGACACTCGTCGGATGTGGCAGGGCTTGAAAACTATTACAGACTACAAAGGGAAGCACAGCCGCGAGCTGCCCAGTGACACAAGCCTACCAGACGAGCTAAACCACTTCTATGCTCGCTTCGAGGCAAGCAACACTGAAGCATGCATGAGAGCACCAGCTGTTCCGGATGACTATGTGATCACGCTCTCCGTAGCCGATGTGAGTAAGACTTTTAAGCAGGTCAACATTCACAAGGCCGCAGGGCCAGACGGATTACCAGGACGTGTACTCCGAGCATGTGCTGACCAACTGGCAAGTGTCTTCACTGACATTTTCAACATGTCCCTGACTGAGTCTGTAATACCAACATGTTTCAAGCAGACCACCATAGTCCCCGTGCCCAAGAACTATAAGATGACCTGCCTAAATGACTACCGACCCGTAGCACTGACGTCTGTAGCCATGAAGTGCTTTGAAAGACTGGTCATGGCTCACATCAACAGCATAATCCCAGAAACCCTAGACCCACTCCAATTTGCATACCGCCCCAACAGATCCACAGATGATGCAATCTCTATCGCACTCCACACTGCCCTTTCCCACCTGGACAAGAGGAACACCTACGTGAGAATGCTATTCATTGACTACAGCTCAGCATTCAACACCATAGTGCCCTCTAAGCTCATCACTAAGCTAAGGATCCTGGGACTAAACACCTCCCTCTGCAACTGGATCCTGGACTTCCTGACGGGCCGCCCCCAGGTGGTAAGGGTAGGTAACAACACATCTGCCACACTGATCCTCAACACGGGGGCCCCTCAGGGGTGCGTGCTCAGTCCCCTCCTGTACTCTCTGTTCACCCATGACTGCATGGCCAGGCACGACTCCAACACCATCATTAAGTTTGCCGACGACACAACAGTGGTAGGCCTGATCACCGACAACGATGAGACAGCCTATAGGGAGGAGGTCAGAGATCTGGCCGTGTGGTGCCAGGACAACAACCTCTCCCTCAACGTGACCAAGACAAAGGAGATGATTGTGGACTACAGGAAAAAAAAGAGGACTGAGCACGCCCCCATTCTCATCGACGGGGCTGTAGTGGAACAGGTTGAGAGCTTCAAGTTCCTTGGTGTCCACATCACCAACGAACTATCATGGTCCAAACACACCAAGACAGTCGTGAAGAGGGCACAACAAAGCCTATTCCCCCTCAGGAGACTACAAAGATTTGGCATGGGTCCTCAGATCCTCAAAAAATTCTACAGCTGCACCATCGAGAGCATCCTGACTGGTTGCATCACCGCCTGGTATGGCAACTGCTTGGCCTCTGACCGCAAGGCACTACAGAGGGTAGTGCGTACGGCCCAGTACATCACTGGGGCAAAGCTTCCTGCCATCCAGGACCTCTATACCAGGCGGTGTCAGAGGAAGGCCCTCAAAATTGTCAAAGACTCCAGCCATCCTAGTCATAGACTGTTCTCTCTGCTACCGCATGGCAAGCGGTACCGGAGTGCCAAGTCTAGGTCCAAAAGACTTCTCAACAGCTTCTACCCCCAAGCCATAAGACTCCTGAACAGCTAATCATGGCTACCCGGACTATTTGCACTGCCCCCCCACCCCATCCCTTTTACGCTGCTGCTACTCTGTTAAGTATTTATGCATAGTCACTTTAACTCTACCCACATGTACATATTACCTCAACTACCTCAACTAGCCGGTGCCCCCGCACATTGACTCTGCAACGGTACCCCCCTGTATATATAGCCTCCCTACTGTCACTTTATTTCACTTCTGCTCTTTTTTTCTCAACACTTTTTTTTGTTGTTGTTTTATTCTTACTTTTTTTGTTTAAAATAAATGCACTGTTGGTTAAGGGCTGTAAGTAAGCATTTCACTGTAATGTCTGCACCTGTTGTATTCGGGGCATGTGACCAATAACATTTGATTTGATTTGATTTGATTTAAAGCCTTATTTGCATATTTCTTAGCATGCCTTTTGCGTGAATGTGAGTGATACCCACCCATGACTGTGTTTGTTAGTGACAGAGACATGGTTGTTGCATTCAATAACTTTTAGACCTGAAGCCTTCACCAAATGACTGCTTAAGTCAGTGCTTCTCAATTATTTTCTGTTACGCCCCCCCTAGGAAGAAGTAAACATTTCGCGCCCCCCAACTCTCCGCCGCGACTGTAAATAGTATAATTTGTCTATAAAATTGTTATATGTACACCTCTGCATAACATTGTATCCTTATTAAAATTAAAGAAAATAAAAAAGAAAGAAATATAGATCAACTTACAACAAAGAATAACTTTATTAACATTGTAACAGAAAATACTTAAAGTGCATCAATTTGCCTGAAATTTAAAAAAAATGCAACCCTTATTTAAACTGTAAACATTTTTTGACCATTTGATACTGAAAAATAAAATAAAATATAATCAATAAATAACAATACATTCAAATTGATCAGCAACATTAACTCAGGAGCACAATATATGAAACACTTTGACCTATAAAACAAAAATGAATAAAACAATTTGTGCTGATTTATTTATTTATTTAATCAAAATGAGGAAGTCAGGATTAATGGCTACAATGAGCACGTTTTGCAGTGCACAGCTTTTCGAAGCGGGGTTTGAAGCATGATACTGCAACTCTCAGCTCCTGCTCAATGTTTAGCTGGGACCTGTACTTGGTCTTCAGTGCAGCAACAGCAGAGAAGCCAGTCTCACAAAGAGAGGCAGTATCCACTCTTAGCCCTCTGCCCTAAGAGTGGATACTGCCTCTCTACACTCAGCCAGAATTCACTCAGTGTCTGTGATGTGAACCTCAGTCTCAATGTGGAGTCAGACGTGATATCAATGAACTGGTCCTCCTCTGCAGAGCTGAAACCAGTTGGAGCTGGAGCATTGAAATGATCTCTCACCCAGTCATATTGGGAACTGTTTTCAGGGAAGTACTTTTTAAAGAATCCCATCAGTGATGAAATATGCTCCTTAATATATGGAATCACTGAGGTGGCATCATAGTCAGTAGTGTCAACAAATTCATGCAGGTTCTCGAATGAATCAGTATTTCCTTCATCAAGTCGCCTGCCCCACATTGCAAGCCTTCGAGTGAAAGAGCTGATCTTGTCTGTGATCTGAGGTGTTTATCTTTCCCTTGAAGCTGTAGATTTAGTTCATTTAGCTTTCCAAATATGTCACTCAGGTAGGCCAGCTTTGCCAGGAAGTTCTCATCACTACATTTTTCTGCGAGGTCATACTTGTGCTCCTGCTCCGAAAACATTCTTATCTGCTCTCTGAGCTCAAAAACTCGGGACAAGACTTTTCCTCATGACAGCCACCTTGCTTCACTGTGAAACAGCACAGCTTGATGTTCAGCTCCCATCTCCTCACAGATAGCAGAGAAGACTCTTGTTTTTAGTGGTCTGGTCTTTATGAAATTGACTACACCTACAATGTCAGTCATAACCTCACTTAATTCAGAGGAAAGGTGCCTTGATGCCAGTGCTTCTCTGTGTATAACACAGTGTGTCCACTCAGCATTAGGTGAGGCCTTCTTGATGAGTGCCCAAAGTCCGTTTCTCATCCCTGCCATGGTCTGTGCACCATCACTGCAAACACCAATGCAGTTCTCCCACTTTAGCCCATTCTCAGTCAGGAAGTAGTCCAGCATTTTGAATAGCTCTTCAGCTGTGGCTCTGTCTCTGACATATTTACAAAAAAGTAGATCCTCACACAGGGAGTTTGTCATGTCAAAACGTACATAAACGATAAACAGTCTTTGTTGCTGTCAGTTGCTTCATCGAACTGTAAGGCAAAAAGTTTGTCTTTGAGTTTACCAGCTGTTCTTTAAGATCGTTATCAATGTCATCTATACGTCTGGCGACAGTGTCATTGGCGACAGTGTCATTGGACAGAGGGATAGTTTTTATTTTTGCAGCACTTGCGTCATCCAGCATGACAGAGACCATGTCTAATGCTGCAGGCAGTATCAGCTCCTCTGCTATGGAGTGGGGTTTTCTGCACTGAGCAATTTGGTACGCCACCTTATATGACCGCTGGTTTACTGAAGTAGCATTCACAAAGCGGGACGATTGTTGGCAATATTCGGCACGTTTTCGCTGAAAAAACTCAAGAGGCTTATCAGCGTGATTGGGGTGTAATGTCTTTAAGTGACGCCTTAATTTATTTGGCTTCATGCTGTCCGCTGCCAACATTTTTAGACACAGTAAACATACCGGTCTTTCCTCGTCTCCCACCGTAGTCACAGTGAAGCCAAGCGCTACATACGCTTCGTCATATTTCCTCGTCTTAGCTTTCGGGAGACTTTGTCTCATTATCTCCGTCTTTCTTTTCATCCCTGTTAGATATGTTTCCATGGTGTCTCTTAAGGGTTTGTTATCTGCACTTCATATCTCCTGCTCTGTGCTGTGTGCTCTTGTTCAGTGCAAAAAAAACCTACTCCCTGCGGCAAAAAAAAGCATGTTCCCCGGGGTCACACGCGCCCCCCCTGGCATCGCTCCGAGCCCCCCCAGGGGGGCGCGCCCCACTATTTGAGAAGGACTGGCTTAAGTGAATGTTTTTAAATTAAAAGTAAACCCTTTATGACCAAATTCTATAGATTTCGTAAAGCATTTAGTTATGGCCTAGTTATCCTCAACATTGTGGTCTTAAAATCCTGGCTCATGGGCCACATAAGATCTGTAAGTCAGGTTTGGGAAGTGATTAGAAATTCCTTACAAAATCCAGTCAGAGGGAGGATATCCAACAATTGCAATATTTTATCACCCACAACCTGCATTCAGGTTACAGTGAAGGACTTGATAAACAAGACTATCTAAACTGGAACAACCATCTCAGTAACGGGTGCAATAAGTCCAACCCCTTACAGATTGGGTTAGTTTAGAAACATGTAAGTTATTTATCTTTTCATAGTTTAAGGTCAATTAATCAATCAATGTGCATGAAGAAACACATATTTAAACAAACTATTTCTAATACTCAACCTGCAACAAAGCATGCTGGGAAATATGATAATGAGGCCTCTCCCACTTATTTTTAACTCGAAGAGAGTTAACAGAAATGAACTCAGCATGGTCGAGTAACAACACCACTGTGATTCAAATAACACTTCAAGTAGTCAACGCAGGTGGTGTCAATTTCAATCCCACTGGTGTTAACCCCACTAGAATAAACACTCAGATATAACACTCAAAACACTTTTTACCTCAACACTGAGATTTTAACACTTGAGAATTTGCTGGGTAGGGTTAAATATTATCCCGGTATTTTATAAATGTTCCATCCCGAGAATAAATCACTTTTCTCCTGGGTAAACCGGTATTCTAAAGCATTTGAAACCAACAGACAGAATCATGTGCCATTCTAAAACTCAAATTATACACAGCAGAGTCAGACAACCATCAGATTCGGTTCCAACACCCCTAAAACCAACTAATCAAAAAGCCCCCACACCATGGCCCAAATAGCAATACATATCAGTCCGATGTGGTCCTGATAGCGTGCGGAGGGAAAAGGAGCAGGGCTCAGGGGGCAAGACATTTTAAATATGTTTGGATTAGAGTTTTGATAGGCATGAAAATTCAAGCCGGAGCCAGATGAGCCCTACAATAAATACATTTTATGAGCCCTACATTAAAGACATTTTATGAGCCCAAGGCAAAAAAAGCCCAAATGATTGTGCTGTTATCCAATACATATGATAGGCTATACCGCACATTACGCAAAATAGAAAAACATAAAAGCCCATTGATGTATGCTTTCTTGGGTAAATAAATTAAACAAGCTCCAATTATCTTTTTGAGTGTGGACTATGACTTTGCTGTGTTTTAATATAATGTATTATATGGACTGGAATTATGCACCTCTTTCAAACCATGAAGCTGGGAGAGAAGACACAACGCTGGTGCTGGACACGCGGCCTACAAACGTACAATTATAGGTTAACGAATTTGATTTTAATTTGGAATAATAATAGGGCCTGACTTGTGCTCTGATATCTGCTTCACTGATTTCTGCTCTCGTAAAAGCCTGGGTTTTCTGCACGTTAACACTAGAAGCTAATTACATCAAATGGATCAATTGAAAGTGTGGGTTCACATCTCAAATACAGGTGTGTTGGTCATTACTGAGACTGTAGCTCAGTTGGTAGAGCATGGCGCTTGCAACGTCAGGGTTGTGGGTTCGGTTCCCACGGGGGGCCAGTATGAAAAATCTATGCACTCACTAACTTTATGTCGCTCTGGATAAGAGCGTCTGCTAAATAACTAAAATGTTAAGAAAGAGTGTTTTGAACACTGATGTTAACCTTTCTGGTTACAGTGGCTTGCGAAAGTATTCACCTCCCTTGGCATTTAAAATGGAGTTTTTGGGGGTTTGTATAATTTGATTTACACAACATGCCTACCACTTTGAAGTTGCAAAATATTTTTTGGGGTGGAACAAAAAAGAAATAAGACAAAAAAAAACAGAAAACTAGAGCGTGCAGCCACCTTTTGCAGCAATAACAGATTCAAGTGTCTTGGTGATACAGAAATTAATTCTATATACAGGTTAAAAGTAATGACTAAATGTTCCACCCTTAAATATAGTTGTGAAATGTTCTTGTTTTAAGTATGATTAGTACTTTCTTAGTAGTGACTAATTATTACACTCTGAAACTGTGTGAGATGTGTTAGAATCTACTACCTGGTAATGTGTGAGTGTAGGACCAGTAAAGATGATGACATTGTGTTACTATTTAGCAATGTGAGTAAGAGTTAGGCCAGACAACAAAGGACAAGGAGAACTGTTTACAGGCAACTGAGAAACCAAGATAACTGAGGAATTTAGGGAGGAGAGAGACTATGATAAGAAAATGTATGTGTGTGAATGTGTATATGTGTGTGCATATGTGTGTGTATGCATGTGTGTGTGTGTGTATACGTGTGTGTGTATGCATGTGTGTATGTGTGTGTGTGTGTGTGTGTGTGAATTGATGGTCAGGAGAGCAATTATAAAGTGGAAAACTACAGCCTGCCTACAGAGAGGAGGGATTTTTGTATGACTTATGAGTATAAAAGATGGACTCTGAAATTGTGATGGCAGAATTCTCAATGAATAAAATCTCTGACTATGCAGACCGAGACTCTGTCCGTTTCTTAAATCCAAAAGACTTACAACCTTTTGGGAGATGCAAAGAGACACTGAAATAGTTTGTTAAATGATTCACATAACAGCTTGGTCCTTCGAGCCGGATTCCAATACCTGCCTCTGTCATTCCAGGTAACTCTGAAAACCGTCGACGGGCGAATGATACATTCGTAAATAGAAAGTCCTGCCCTTTGACATTAAGGGTTAAGACAGGCCAGAGGACACCTGATTAATGACAGAGACGGAATCCAAATCTACATTGAATCTCGGCTGCAAGGATAAGGTCAGTAGTCTTTATTCATTACTTGGTGGAATTGATTTGAAAACTTGCTAAAATATTGACTGAGGGTAACGTCATAATTTAAAGTAGCAAATGTATCAATGCGTAGCCATTTTAAGGTCGCCGATTTAAGGTTGTAGCCAATTTAACGTCGGTGGGTCCGTAACGATTCACGGTAATAGGCCAATTACCAAAAGAAACTACCCTGTATTCAGAGAACCTGTAGTAGATTATAGAACAGTAATGTTCAACAAATAATCCGGGATAAAGAAATACAGGGAGGGGTGTACACCAGAAGGAATTAAAATAGCATGTGTGAGAAATAGAATATTAGTAAAGTCAAAAGTCACAAACAACTGTAGATTTTGCCGTAACTCTATCCGTTTCATGAAACTGGAGCCTTACAAACTCCGGGTTACCGATGGTGTTAACCAATAATCATGTAAGGTTGTATACGTGTGAGACCTAATATTTGCTGAAAAGTCACATCTATGAATAATTCCAGGTGGTTGTATAGAAAAGAGGGAGAACCCATTCCTGTTGTATGGGGCTGTCAGGAATGATCAAGATTACAGAGTGAGGATAAATTCCTCTGTAGAATAGGAGATAATTCTGGGGGACTAGTACCTATACAGGAAGGGGTGATTCCAGGTGTGGTGTGAAACTGTTTTAACTAACTTGTTATATAGAAGAGGTGGCAAGAGGAGGGAGAACCCATTCCTGTTGTATGAGACTGTCAGGAATGATCAAGATTACATTGTGGTGATGAATTCCTCCGTAGAGTAGGAGATAATTCTGGGGGACTAGTACCTATACAGGAAGGGGTGATTCCAATTGCTGTGTGAAACTGTTTTGAATAACTTGTTATATAGAAGAGGTGGCTAAGGGATTTTTAACAGTACCAACCATGGGAGGCAAATCCTCACAAGAGGTCCCAGGATTTACTGGGGACGAGAAATACATGGAAATTAGAGACAAACAAAATGTGTATTATTTACCTAATTGAAAAAAAAATGGCTTTACTGGGCGACTTGATGTAATTAAACTGGAATCCATGATTAAACAAATGCATGTAAATTGTGGTACTGATCTAAATTAAACAGAAAAGAGAGTAATTAAACTAGAGTCCATGATTAAACAAATGCATGTAAATTGTGGTAATGATCTAAAGAAACAGAAAAGAGAGGAACGGGAGGATTCAGAGCTAAGCTCAGGAGGGAGTCAGTATGAGTCAGGAGATGAGAGAGTAGGAGGGGGCTAGTACCCACTGATAGCCTTACCTAATCTATTGGCGGGGAATGAAAGGGGCCCCAGCAACTTTAGATGTATACAGGCCATGAACACAGAGGAGCGTGACCAGAGCGGTAGAAAGAATGACGTACCCCAAAACAGGAATAGTAAGGATTGGGCTGCCGTTAGAGGGCAGTGGGTATCAGGGGATGCCCAGAGGGCACTTTTGCCATGGGCCGATCACGGAGGGTATGTTGGGAAAATAACTGAATTGTGTAATAGCCTCAGAGAACATTACCATCATCATGCAGACTTCTCTAAAGTACATAAGTGTAAACAAGATGATAGTGAGACTGTCAGCCAGTACTTAGAGAGGGTTAAAGATGTGTTTAACGCAAACAGTGGCATACCCGAGCCAGACCAGAGACAGGGGAATGATACGCCCTACCATCAGCAATTAAAAATATAGCGTTCCTCAGTGGAATGAGACCAGAGATAAGCAGGACCATTAAAAATACTTTGATAGGGTGGAGAAAAGCACAGCAACACATATTGAGGTTAAAAAAGTATGCAGTTTACCAAGAGCAGATTGGGAGAGAGAAAGAGGAGTAAGAGAGACCTTAAGGGAGTGCCAACTCTCGGAGAGATAGTGAGGCCAGAACAAAGGAGCAGTGTCCTGGAAATCACAGTCTGTTTCGGGTTTTTTTTCAGTTCTTCTGGGAGTATATTTGATGATGGGGATTTGTGTTGAATGAGAGGCTAGAGACTTCATAAAATAATAATTGGAATAATAATTATATATTAACTTGCTCACCCAAACGTAGACATACGTCATGGGTGAGACATCATTAATATAATATTGTACAAAGCCAATTTAGGGTTTCCATTAAGGAACGTCAATCACTACATTGGATATTAATACTATGGAGATAAATTAAATATATGCTGGTCAACTACGGCATGTGTTTGGTGTTATTTGTAGTCTACTTAGAAAGAACAGTTACCTATATCTGCTGTATTCTAAACAATGACAGATTGGGGGTTTCATAAGAGGTGGCTATAATTTTAGTTGATAACAGAGGTAATTAGATTTGAGAAATGTTGAAAAGTAATGTTAGATGGAAAGTCAGCAATAGAGGATAGAGATTGTACAGGGTTTCCTGTGTGAAAAAAAAAGTAATAGAAATTGGGTGATGAGAAATGTTGAATTGCATTGTTTAAGCAAGAATGGCATTAAATTCATGCTTTCTAGTTATGTGTATGCAAATATGTTATTCGTTTTTGGTGGTGTGTGGATAGAATTTACTAATGCCAGGATTTAGTAAACGAAGCAAAGAGATGTAGTGAGAGCAGTGGAAGGGATACCCCACCCTAAAATGGGGGTACACCTGTCACGGATTCTGCCGAGGCTGCTCCTCCTCCTGGTTCGGGCAGGCTTCGGTGTTCGTCGTCCCCGGAGTACTAGCTGCCACCGTTGAATGTTTCTATGTGTGATTGCTTTTGTCTGTCTGTCACACCTGTGTCCGTTTGTGTCTGATTACATGTTCTATAAGTTGCCTGTGTTGTATTGGTTAGGTTGTGTGTTGTTTTTCGCCTGTCCGTAGTGCTGCGTGTTTTTCTCTGTTTTGTTGTTTTACGCATAGTTGCGTAATTGCTCGCCTCTGTCGTTTTGAGGCCGTTCTTTGTATCTTTGCCTTGTGGTTCACAAGTAAACTTTGTTGGACTAAGTTTCGGTGTCCTGCGCCTGACTCCCACACCACATACACCTCAGCCCTGACAGAACAACACACCAGTATGGAGTCAGCAGGAGCAGTGGCGGCACCCTAGTCGCTGGAGGATCGGATCAGCGACCAAGACACCATGATCCGGCAACTTGGGGCCGCCATGAACGAGGTGTCCAACACTCTGCGCCGGTTGGTTACGGGAGAGGTGCCCACGCCTTCTCACACCATCCCGTCACCAACGGCCAGTCCTCCTCTCTCAGCACCGGGACCCAGTGGCATTCGGCTCTCGCTCCCGAGGGCATATGATGGTTCTGCAGCCGGGTGTCAGGGGTTCCTCCTGCAGGTGGAACTCTACCTGGCCACCATACACCCAGCGCCCTCGGGATACGAGAGCGTCTCCGCCCTCATCTCCTGTCTATCCGGCAAGGCGTTGGAGTGGGCCAACGCCGAATGGAGGGGAATAGACGCCGCTACCATCACCTACGCGGAGTTCTCCCGCCGCTTCAGGACTGTCTTCGATCATCCACCTGAGGGGAAGGCGGCGGGGGAGCGTCTGTTCCACCTCCGACAGGGGAAGAGGAGCGCACAGGAGTTCGCCCTGGAGTTCCGGACTC
The DNA here is from genome assembly GCF_964263955.1 of Coregonus lavaretus. Classification (NCBI taxonomy): domain Eukaryota; kingdom Metazoa; phylum Chordata; class Actinopteri; order Salmoniformes; family Salmonidae; genus Coregonus; species Coregonus lavaretus. Next base: position 38,925,862 of record NC_139994.1, read on the forward strand.
TAGCGGCGGATGCGGGGTGGAATGAGAGGGCCCTCATCGACCATTACCGGTGTAGCCTACGAGAGGACGTTCGTCGTGAGCTGGCCTGCAGGGACACCAACCTATCCTTCGACCAGTTGGTGGACATCTCCATCCGTCTCGACACCCTGCTGGCTACCCGCGGACGTCCCGAGTGGGGGTCGTCCATTCCACCCTCCAGCACCTCCGAGCCGATTCCCATGGAGCTCGGAGGTGCTGGCGCTAGAGAGAGGAGGAGAGAGAGCCCGAGGGGGGCCATCCCCTGCACCAACTTTGGCCGTGGAGGACACACCGCGGCCAGGTGCTGGGGAGGGTCTCCTGGGAGAGGGGACAACAGGTCACGCACTGGGGAGTCATTCCAGGTGAGTAGGCGCCCCACTTACCCAGAGCTCTCTGTTGGTCACATGTGTATACCTGTGAGATTTCCACAGGTGGCACCTCATTCCCAGCATAAGGCGCTAGTAGATTCAGGCGCAGCTGGGAATTTTGTTGATCGTGCATTTTGTTATAGGTTAGGAATTCCCCTTCGGCCGGTAGAAGCCCCCTTTACTGTTCATGCCCTAGACAGCCGGCCATTGGGGTCGGGGTTGATCAGAGAAGTCACAGCACCACTTAAGATGACGACGCAGGGGGGTCATGAGGAGATCATTCAGTTTTATCTGATTGACTCTCCTGCGTATCCCGTGGTGCTGGGGCTTCCCTGGTTAAGCGCCCATGATCCTACCGTTGCGTGGCAACAGAGGGCTCTTATAGAGTGGTCTGCCCAGTGTGTAGGGAGATGTCTAGGTGTTTCCTTAGGGGCGACCTCGGTGGAGAGTCCGAACCAAGTGCCCGCAATGCGCATTCCCCCTGAATATGAGGATTTAGCACTTGTGTTCAGCAAAACGAGGGCAACACGGCTACCACCTCATAGACAGGGGGATTGTGCGATAGATCTCCAAACAGGAGCGGCACTTCCGCGGAGCCGTGTGTATCCCCTGTCTCAAGAGGAGACAGCGGCTATGGAGACTTACATAGCCGAGTCCTTGGCACAGGGATACATACGGTCCTCCACTTCCCCGGTTTCCTCGAGTTTCTTTTTTGTGAAGAAGAAGGACGGGGGTTTGCGCCCGTGTATTGATTACCGTAGTCTCAATCAGATCACGGTTAAGTACAGTTACCCTCTTCCACTGATTGCGACTATGACAGAATCATTACGCGGAGCGCGGTTCTTCACAAAGTTGGATCTCAGGAGCGCGTACAATCTGGTGCGCATTAGGGAGGGGGATGAATGAAAAACAGCATTTAGCACCACCTCGGGTCATTACGAGTATCTCGTCATGCCATACGGGTTGATGAATGCTCCTTCAGTCTTCCAATCCTTTGTTGACGAGATTTTCCGGGACATGCATGGGCAGGGTGTGGTAGTATACATCGACGACCTCCTAGTGTACTCTTCTACACGAGCCGAGCATGTAGCCCTGGTGCGCCGAGTGTTGAGGAGACTGTTGGAGCATGACTTGTATGCCAAGCCAGAGAAATGCTTGTTCTTCCAGGAGTCCGTCTCCTTTTTGGGTTATCGGTTGTCCGCATCTGGTGTGAAGATAGAGGTTGACCGTGTGTCGGCCGTGCGTAATTGGCAAACTCCAACCACTGTAAAAGAGGTGCAGCAGTTTTTGGGTTTTGCTAATTACTACCGGAGGTTTATCCGGGGCTTTGGACAGGTTGCAGCTCCCATTACGTCCCTGTTAAAGGGGGGTTCGGTTCGCTTGCAGTGGTCAGCTGAGGCGGACAGGGCATTTGTCAAAATGAAAAACCTGTTCACCTCGGCTCCGGTGCTGGCGCATCCGGATCCCTCTTTACCATTCCAAGTAGAGGTGGACGCGTCCGAGGCCGGTATTGGGGCAGTCCTGTTGCAACGGTCCGGAACGCCACCTAAGCTCCGCCCCTGTGCGTTCTATTCTAAGAAGCTCAGCTCGGCGGAGCGTAATTATGACGTAGGGGACAGGGAGCTGTTAGCTGTAGTCCAGGCCCTAAAGGTGTGGAGGCATTGGCTTGAGGGGGCTCAACACCCTTTCCTCATTCTGACTGACCACCGTAACCTGGAGTACATCCGGGCAGCTAGGAGATTGAACCCTCGTCAGGCTAGGTGGAACATGTTCCTGACCCGGTTTGTTTTTAAGATCACATACATCCCAGGGTCCCAGAACGGTAAGGCAGACGCCCTGTCCCGGCGGTATGACACAGAGGAGAGGTCCATTGAACCTACTCCCATACTGCCGGAGTCTTGTCTGGTGGCTCCGGTGGTGTGGGAGGTCGATGCGGAGATCGAGCGGGCACTGCGTACCGACCCTACTCCCCCCGAGTGTCCTGTGGGGCGGACGTACGTTCCACTCGAGGTTCGTGATCGCCTTATCTATTGGGCTCATACATCACCCTCCTCTGGACATCCAGGTATTGGCCGGACAGTCCACTGCCTTAGCGTGAAATACTGGTGGCCAACGTTAGCTAAGGATGTGAGGGTTTATGTCTCCTCCTGCTCGGTGTGCGCCCAGTGTAAGGCACCTAGACATTTTCCCAGGGGAAAGTTACATCCCCTGCCCGTTCCACAACGACCATGGTCCCACCTCTCGGTGGATTTTGTGACCGACCTACCCCCCTCCCAGGGGAATACCACCATTTTGGTCGTTGTGGATCGGTTTTCCAAGGCCTGTCGTCTCCTCCCAATGCCGGGTCTCCCTACTGCCCTACAGACCGCTGAGGCCCTATTTACCCACGTGTTCCGGCACTATGGGGTCCCCGAGGATATTGTGTCTGACCGAGGTCCCCAGTTCACCTCCAGAGTCTGGGGGGCATTCATGGAACGCTTGGGGGTCTTGGTGAGCCTTACCTCGGGGTACCACCCAGAGAGCAATGGGCAGGTTGTACGAGTCAACCAGGATGTGGGTAGGTTTCTGAGGTCCTATTGCCAGGGCCGGCCGGAGGAGTGGTCTAGGTATATCCCCTGGGCAGAGATGGCCCAGAACTCTCTCCGCCACTCCTCCACCAATTTAACACCTTTCCAGTGTGTTTTAGGGTATCAGCCGGTCCTGGCACCTTGGCACGAGAGCCAGATCGAGGCCCCTGCGGTGGATGAGTGGATTCGGCGCTCGGAGGAGACGTGGGACGCTGCCCATGTCCATCTGCAGCGGGCCATCCGTCGACAAAAGGCGAGCGCCGATCGCTACCGCAGTGAGGGACCGGTGTACGCACCGGGAGATCGAGTCTGGCTCTCGACTCGAAACCTGCCCCTCCGCCTGCCCTGCCGGAAGCTGGGTCGGCGGTTTGTGGGGCCCTTTAAAGTCCTGAGAAGATTGAACGAGGTGTGTTACAGGTTACAACTGCCTATTGAGTACAAGAATATTAACCCCTCGTTCAATGTGTCTCTTCTCAGGCCGGTGGTAGCTGGCCCACTCCAAGAACATGAGATAGGAGAGACCCCTCCGCCCCCTTTGGACATCGAGGGGGCCCCGGCGTACAGGGTCCGGACCATCTTGGACTCGAGGCGCCGGATGAGTGGTCTCCAGTATCTCGTGGAGTGGGAGGGGTACTGTCCGGAGGAACGGTGCTGGGTGCCTAGGAGGGACATCCTAGATCCATCCCTCCTGACGGAGTTCCACCGTGGGCATCCCACGCGCCCGGGTCCGCGTCCTCCTGGCCGTCCCCGAGGCCGGGGTCGGCGCACGGCTGGAGCCGCGCGTCAAGGGGGGGGGGGTACTGTCACGGATTCTGCCGAGGCTGCTCCTCCTCCTGGTTCGGGCAGGCTTCGGCGTTCGTCGTCCCCGGAGTACTAGCTGCCACCGTTGAATGTTTCTATGTGTGATTGCTTTTGTCTGTCTGTCACACCTGTGTCCGTTTGTGTCTGATTACGTGTTCTATAAGCTGCCTGTGTTGTATTGGTTAGGTTGTGTGTTGTTTTTCGCCTGTCCGTAGTGCTGCGTGTTTTTCTCTGTTTTGTTGTTTTACGCATAGTTGCGTAATTGCTCGCCTCTGTCGTTTTGAGGCCGTTCTTTGTATCTTTGCCTTGTGGTTCACAAGTAAACTTTGTTGGACTAAGCTTCGGTGTCCTGCGCCTGACTCCCACACCACATACACCTCAGCCCTGACAACACCAGTTCAGAAGAGATATGGAATGGCTGACCGCCAGCTTTAAGCTGAATACAGGGGAACTAGAGAGGGCGTCAGACAGATAGTGTTAAAGGACTGGGCGGCAGTGAGAGGAAACTGGGTTCCCGGAGATGGGAATGCGCCGGTTCTAGAGTGGGCAGAAGGAGGGGCCTATGGAGATAAATTGGCACAACTCTGTGATAATCTGAGAGACTATTATCACAGACATGCCGACTTCTCCAAAGTCCATGAGTGTAAACAGGGAGACAGCGAGACTATTAGTCAATACCTAGGAGAGAAGAGAGGTTACGGTAGCAAAGACAGACAAGAAGGAAACGGTAATAGTGGAGACAGGAGTGAGTGGAAGTGTTACAATTGTGAGAAAATTGGACATTTTGCTAGAGAATGTGAGGAACCGTGTAGTTACTGTGCAAGGAAAGGGCACCAGTTAAGAAACTGAGGCAGGAATCCTCATGACCTGGCTATTTTGGTTTGTTGTTTTTTAATTGGGGTTTTCAAATAAAAAACAACACACCTAGTATGATGTTTAGTAAGCCTTGTTATTTTGATTTTAGGGGGTTTTCAACAGGTCAAAGGTGATAAGTCTTAAAGGAGTTTAGGGTATACATGATTTCTTATGAGAATAAATGTCATGAGGACTTAATGAACACTTGGGATAAGTAACATCTATGAAATATTTAGAATGATGGTAATGTTTAGTATACTATGGGATGGAACAGTTCGTTGAATTATTTCAATTGCCTCTGAACTCTGTTTTGACTTTCTGGTGTTAATTGATCATCCACACTGGTAAATTCTAAAGGCATGAGAGGAGGTCTTTAAGATGCAATATTGACACACGGGCAGAGCCATGTGTCAACAGGAGGGATGGATGGTAGAGCAGATTAGACAACACTTTGTTGCATATGGGATTACTAATTATTTAAAAAATTAAACTTTTGTTCAAGATGTGTTATCTGTGCTCAAAATAATCACCAGGGCAGACAAAGGGCACCTCAGGATGAGTATCCTCCGGCTAAGTACCCCTTCCAGCAATTGGAAATAGATTTTATAGAGTTATCACGGAGTGAAGGGAAGAAATGTAGAGTAACCCCAGATAAAGATGGGTTATCCCCCTTTGAGAAAGTGTTTGGAAGACCTTACAGAATGCCACAGTTGGCAGGACCAGAACAGGCAGACATAGAACTAGAGAATACACTAGCAGAACACATGAGAACATTGTTCGTTAACCATACCCGTATGTCTAAGAATTTGTGTCCTACAGGAGAATTAAAGGAGAAGGTGATTCATAGTATATAACCTGGAGACTGGGTGTGGATCCAATCGTTGAGGAAAAAGGATTGAAAGCAGTCACGCTGGGAGGGACCATACCAAGTCCTATTGGTAACTGCCTTCGCTATAAGAATAGCTGAGAGAGCCACTTGGGTCCACGTTACCCACTGCAAAAAGGTAGGCCCATATACCAACACCGTTGAACACACACAGAGTTAAAGAGAAGAACTGACTCACTAGGGTTCGGGGGTAAACTCTGTTAATGAAGAAACCCTACCCCGACCTTTCATCACTGTGGGGTGTTTATAGAGGTGTGGGTATGGGGAAGTACCAGGCAGGTGGGTCAGGGACAGGATTGGGATGGCGCTTTTGGGGATTTTGGGGGACTCTGAGCTGCATCATCATGTTAACCATATTATGGATTAATCCAGATCAACCTAAACAGGGAAATGGTGCACTGATTTGATCTCATAGAAATACTGAAACCAAGAAAGACTATTGGGGGAATTATTATTTTAATAGTTAAAGTCAGTTTAGGACAAGATGGGGGATTCAAGATACCATTAGACTTCTCCCATGAAGAGATAGGAGGTTTTGGGGGCTTTGGTAAGAAGGGGGCGTGTACAAGAAAGTTAGGTCCTAGAAGGTATGGTAAATACATTTGCACTGGGGAACGCTCATGTCCTTGGGCAAGGGTGTTTAAACATACCTGGGGAACTCATCTAGGGCGTTGGGTCAAACTAATTGTTATGCCTGTTCAACAGGCAGGCCAACCCTTGTAACTGCACCTATGCCTCAGACCATGTTCTCTTGTGTGATAGATTTGGGATCAAACCAAACCTCACCTAATTGTTCTGATATTAAAATAACCACTCTTAAAAAGGATAATACTAAGGCACCCCAATACACCATGAACCCCGGAGATTATCAATGTTATAGACACCAAAATAATGTGAATCACAGATCAAATTGGAGAAGGGTTTACAACAACTTTTTCTGGTGGGTTACAATTGATAAAAATGTTGACTGGATTAATTACATCTACAAAGGTTTGTTAATTAGACAATGGATGCAGTGAAGAGAATCTCAGGCCAACTATCTGCCACCTCACTCATGACCTGCAGAATAGTTTGGTTCTCGAAATGCTTTTAGCAGAGAAGGGCGGATTTGCAAGATGGTGTGAGGTCATTGTTGTAGGTTTATCCCCAACAATACAGCCCCAGATGGTACAGTAACTAGAGCACTGGCAGGTCTCACTGCATTAAGTAAAGAATGGGCTGAGAACTGGGGGGTGAATACATCAATGACTGGTTGATTTGATAACATGTTTGGTAAATGGAAAACTATTGTTGTAACTATTTTAGGCGAGGCAATCGCATCTATGGGTATGCTTGTTCTTTGTGGATGTTGTCTTATTCCCTGTGTCCGAGGGTTGGTGAGAAAGGCGTTGGAGTTGCAGTATCACAGCAGATGGTGAGATACGGCCCAATCCCGGAATGAAGAAATGACCCACCAGGCTTGGTGGAGGATGACGACGATTCAGATAGTTTGAGACTGGATGTTTTCCTAGAACTATAAATATCTAGTTTAAAAGTAATTGTAATGATTTTCTGTGTATTAAAGTGTGGATAATATAGTCAAAGTGTGGATTGATATAGAAATTAATTCTATATACAGGTTAAAAGTAATGACTAAATGTTCCACCCTTAAATATAGTTGTGAAATGTTCTTGTTTTAAGTATGATTAGTACTTTCTTAGTAGTGACTAATTATTACACTCTGAAACTGTGTGAGATGTGTTAGAATCTACTACCTGGTAATGTGTGAGTGTAGGACCAGTAAAGATTATGACATTGTGCTACTATTTAGCAAGTAGTAGCAATAAGAGTTAGGCCAGACAACAAAGGACAAGGAGAACTGTCTACAGGCAACTGAGAAACCAAGATAACTGAGGAATTTAGTGAGGAGAGAGACTATGATAAGAAAATGTATGTGTGTAAATGTGTAAATGTGTGTGCAATGTGTGTGTATGCATGTGTGTATGTGTGTGTGTGTGTGAATTATTGGTCAGGAGAGCAATTATAAAGTGGAAAACTACAGCTTGCCTACAGAGAGGAGTGATTTTTGTATGACGTATGAGTATAAAAGTCTCTGAAATTGTGATGGCAGAATTCTCAATTAATAAAATCTCTGACTATGCAGACCGAGACTCTGTCCGTTTCTTAAATCCAAAAGACTTACAACCTTTTGGGAGACGCACAGAGACACTGAAATAGTTTGTTAAATAATTCACATAACACTTGGGGTATGTCTCTATAAGCTTGGCACATCTAGCCACTGGGATATTTGCCCATTCTTCAAGGAAAAACTGCTCCAGCTCCTTCAAGTTGGATGGGTTCCGCTGGTCATACGACAGATTCTCAATTGGATTGAGGTCTGGGCGTTGACTAGGCTATTCCATTCCATTTAAATGTTTCCCCTTAAACCACTCAAGTGTTGCTTTAGCAGTATACTTAAGGTCATTGTCCTGCTGGAAGGTGAACCTCCGTCCCAGTCTCAAATCTCTGGAAGCCCTGTATTTAGCGCCATCCATCATTCCTTCAATTCTGACCAGTTTCCCAGTCTCTGCCGATGAAAAAAACGGTGTTGAGAGGTGTTGGGTTTGCGCCAGACATAGCGTTTTCCTTGATGGCCAAAAAGCTCAATTTTAGTCTCATCTGACTAGAGTACCTTCTTCCATATGTTGGGGAGTCTCCAACATGTGTTTTGGCGAACACAAAACATGTTTGCTTATTTTTTTCTTGAAGCAATGGCTTTTTTCTGGCCACTCTTCCATAAAGCCCAACAGTGTGGAGTGTATGGCTTAAAGTGGTCCTATGGACAGATACTCCAATCTCCGCTGTGGAGCTTTGTAGCTCCAGGGTTATCTTTGCTCTTAATGTTGCCTCTCGGATTAATGCCCTCCTTGCCTGGTCCATGAGTTTTGTTGGGCGGCCCTCTCTTGGCAGGTTTGTTGTGGTGCCATATTCTTTCAATTTTTGAATAATGTATTTAATGGCGCTCCGTGGAATGTTCAAAATGTCTGATATTTTTTGTTATAACCCAACCCTGATCTGTACTTCTCCACAACTTTGTCCCTGACCTGTTTGGAGAGCTCCTTGGTCTTCATGGTGCCGCTTGCTTGGTGGTGCCCCTTGCTTAGTGGTGTTGCAGACTCTGGGGCCTTTCAGAACAGGTGTATATATACTGAGATCATATGACACTTAGATTGCACACAGTGGACTTTATTTAACTAATTATGTGACTTCTGAATGTAATTGTTTGCACCAGATCTTATTTAGGGGCTTCATAGCAAAAGGGTGAATACATATGCACGCACCACTTTTCCGTTATTTATTTTTTTGAATGTTTTGAAACAAGTTATTTTTTTTCATTTCACTTCACTAATTTGGACTATTTTGTGTATGTCCATTACATGAAATCCAAATAAAAATAAATTTTAATTACAGGTTGTAATGCAACAAAATAGGAAAAACACCAAGGGGGTTGAATACTTTTGCAAGGCGCTGTATAACCTTTTTCAGCAAGACAGATCTTCCAAAGTTAATGGAGTGGCAATCTTTACCAAGGAACACCTTCAGTGCTCGGTTGTCTCCACCAAGTCTGTCCCCAAACAATGTGATTTGCTGGTTTTAAGCATTAAACTTTCAAATAGCTCTTTGTTGACTATTGCTGGGTGTTATCGTTCACCATCAGCACCGGCCTGTACCATAAATGCCCTAAGCTCTCTCCTGGCCCCTTACACTAAGTCTGAATTTGACCTGCGAGGTGGCCTAAACTGGGACATGCTTAACCCTCCCGTTGTCCTAGGGTCAAAATGACCCGCCACTGTGTTGAACCAACTTTATTTAATTTTTATATTTTTTGGATCATTTGTGAGAAGGAGGCAGTGATACTTTTTTTAAAGTCTCACTGCAGCGGAATCAACTTTAGGAGATGGTCCTGGCGCTTGCTGGACTTTCTTGGGTGCCCTGACGCCTTCTTCATAACAATTGAACCTCTCTCCTTGAAGTTCTTGATGATCCGATAAATGGTTGATTTAGGTGCAATCTTACTAGCAGCAATATCCTGGCCTGTGAAGCCCTTTTTGTGCAAAGCAGTGATCACGGCACGTGTTTCCTTGCAGGTAACCATGGTTGACAGAGGAAGAACAATGATTTCAAGCACTTTTAAAGCTTCCAGTCTGTTATTCTGACTCAAACAGCATGACAGAGTGATCTCCAGCCTTGTCCTCGTCAACACTTTCCCCTGTGTTAACGAGACAATCACTGACATGATGGCAGCTGGTCCTTTTGTGGCAGGGCTGAAATGCATTGGAAATGTTTTTTGGGGATTAAGTTCATTTTCATGGCAAAGAGGGACTTTGCAGTTAATTGCAATTCATCTGACCACTCTTCATGATATTCTGGAGTATATGCAAATTGCCATCATCAACACAGAGGCAGCAAACTTTGTGGAGACCAATACTTGTGTCATTCTCAAAACCTTTGACCACGACTGTATGACTCCAAACACCCAGAAAAGGCTACTCTCCTTGATGTTATCCTCACAAATATTCCTGATAGGTATCAGTCTGGTGTTTTGTGTAATGACCTTAGTGATCACTGTTTTACAGCCTGTGTTCGTAATGGCTGCTCAGTGAAACGACCTGTACTGATTTGTCATAGACGCTTGCTACAAAACTTGAATGAGCAATCCTTCCTTCATGACCTGGCCTCTGTAAATTGGTATAGAATCAGCTTGATCCCCTCTGTCGAAGACTCTTGGACATTCTTTTTTCATATTTTCAGTGGTATTGTTAACAAACATGCCCCCATAAAGAAAATGATAATTAAAAACAGGTTCAGCCCCTGGTTCGACCGTGATCTGCACGAGTTACTCCACCTCAAGAATTTCATTTGGGGAAGGCTCGGCACATGCATACTCAGGCTGACTGAGTCTCATTCAGAAAAATGAGAAATAAGTGCACTCAGGCTATCCGGAAGGTCAAATTTAGTTACTTTAAGGAGCAGTTCTCTCTCTGTGGGTCCAACTCCAAGAAGTTCTGGAAAACGGTTAAAGACCGGGAGAATAAACCCTCCTCCTCACAGCTGCCCATGTCCCTTAATGTTGATGATCTGGTTGTTACTGACAAGGAGCACATGGCTGAGCTCTTTAATCACCACTTCATTAAGTCAGGATTGCTATTTGACTCAGTCATGCCTCCTTGCCCGTCCAACATTTCCTCATCTCCCACCCTTTCTAATGAAACTAGTCCCGATGCTCCTCCCTCTTTTTCCCCTGCATAGTTTCTCCCTGCAGGCGGTGACTGAGTCCGAGGTGCTGAAGGAGCTCCTTAAACTAGACCCCCAAGAAACATCTGGGTCAGATGGTTTGGACCCACAGAACTCTCAAGACTCGTCTGAAGGTCCCCCGGTACCAGTTTAAATTATTAATTTTTACTATTTTCTATGCAGTAACCAAAAAAGTGTTAAAGAAATCCAAATAGATGTTAGATTTTAGATTATTTAAAGTAGCCACCCTTTTCCTTGGTGACAAGCAACTATCCTGCACTAATTATCTCCCCGCCCCGTATATAAATGTGACAACATACGCTGTCTCCATCTCTTTCTCCCAATATTTTTGTAATTGGCTTCTTCGTGTGTTCCCGTCAGCCTTTGAGATTTTAGTGTGCTGCTTGTGCTTCTCATTGAGCTGCCTCCTCCAAGGTGGCTCTGATTTAAGAAACACGCTTAACTCGTTATCGATAATCAGGGCGCCTCACATTTTCCGTCAACTTTTGGTTGAAGCACAGATGGAGGCCAGGGCTCATTGGATGTGGGGAAACACAATAGATCTCTCTGTTAACCCTTCAGGGCTCTTTAACCTCTACGGGATCGGTGTCCCGTATATGGGATGGTTGAGCTAGCGTGCGCTAATGTGATTAGCATGACTATTGTAAGTAACTGCAAACTTTCCAGGACGTAGACATGTCTTATATGGGCAGAAAGCTTAAAGTCTTGTTAATCCAACTGCACTGTCCAATTTACAGTAGCTATTACAGTGAAAAAATACCATGCTATTGTTTGAGGAGAGTGCACAACAACAAAATACTTATCAAGGCAACTGGTTTGATACATTCACCTCTGAAAGTAAATAATGTACTTACATTCAGTAATCTTGCTCTGATTTGTCATCCTAAGGGTCCCAGAGATAAAATGTAGCATAGTTTTGTTTGATAAAATCAATTTTTATATTCAAATGTAGGAACTGGGTTCTAAAGTTTGAACCCCTGCTGTCTAACTTTCACACATCTAGATGGCCGGGCTCCACACCCACCCCGCCCGGCCATCTAGATGTGTGAAAGTTAGTGCATAAGCTAATGATCCATCATGTATAACATTCCTGGGAAGGTGTAAACTTACGTTTTGTATTACCATATAATTTTTGTATGTTCTCTATAGTTATGTACTTGAAAATGTATTAATTGACCAATTCGGCACATTTGGGCAGACTTGATACAAAATAGTCCAGTATTGCACTGGATCAATCTGAAACTTTCCACACACTGCTTCCATCTAATGGCCAAACTCTAAATTGTGCTTAAACTGCAATATTATATTGTGGCCTTTCTCTTGCGTTTCAAAGATCATGGAACAAAAATGATAATAGAAAAAGCATGTTTTTTTGTTTGTATTATCTTTTACCATTTCTAATGTGTTATATTCTCCTACATTACTTTCACATTTCCACAAACTTCAAAGTGTTTCCTTTCAAATGGTATCAAGAATATATATATCTCTGCTTCAGGTCCTGAGCTACAGGCAGTTAGATTTGGGTATGTCATTTTAGGCGAAAATTGAAAAAAAGGATCCAATCCTTAAGAGGTTAACAGTCATATAAAATGTATTTTGAGCACTTCTATTATAGCCCATAGGAACGGTGCTCGCGGTGAGATTTACTCACACTATTAGGGACTCCGTCTGGGTTCATTTGGCAGGACATAAACCACGGAGCAAGAGGGACCCACCCCTCTTCCATCATGTTGGACTTAATGGAAACCAGTCCAATTGGTCAGTCTTTGAGGAAGGATATTACCTCAGCCAAGTTTCAGCAAAAGCTTACAAATTGCCCATGGATGTTTTCGAAGCATGTGACGAATACAATTTGATTTGATACACACACACAAGCAAAAACAGAAGACATTGGAGAGTAAAATAGACTAGGTGAGAGGGGAAGAGAGCAGGAGAGGGGAGAGAGAGAGGATAAGCGGCTGAGTGTCTTACTTTGAGCTGAGGCAGCGTCGAAGTGAGTACGAGGCCCCTCCTCCACAGGTGCGAGAACATTCACTCCAGGAGCCCCAGGGGTCCCAAAGGGTGTCCCTGTCCTCTTCTGAACGTGCCGTCTGCAAGCTCTACACAGAGTAAAAACAAGACACACCCCTTTTAACAACCCGCCATTAACATGCATGTCACATGCTCCATACACAAAACTTAACACCGTCTGTTCTCAAAAAGCGAACAATTCAAATCATTCTCGAATGTGTCGTTGTATTCCAATGTAATACCAATGTCAAACCACTGACTGGTAGGCCACTGACCAATGCCAGCCATGGCACACACCCTAGCACCTACACATTGTGATGTGGACACAGTACCATGCACAAAGAAAAAAATAGAAGATTCAACATGCATTTGTAAGGCAACCAGCTGCAATAAGATTGTGAGTTTGCTCAACATTTGGGCATATAGCTGAACCAACATACTTTGTCAAGTTGAATTGTATGTTCACTCAACTTAGAATTTTAGGTTGAGAGATCATACAATTCAACTTGACAATGTATTTAACCTTATTTGCACATTTCCCAGTGAAAAGTTATTGCAACACATTACATAGTATATATCATAAGGCCTTTCTTTGAGGGCCTAGTTACACCCTAACGTGGTCTGAAACTCCTGGTTTACAGGCTACATCAAGCCTGCAAGTCACATCATGCTTGCTTGCAAAGTGATGTGTAATTCCTATTGGAATCCAGCCAGAGTGAAAATATCCATCCCATGCCCTCCACAATCCCCTGACCTCAACCAAATTGAGATGGTTTGGGATGAGTCGGACTGCAGAATGAAGGAAAAACAGTCAACAAGTGCTCAGCATATGTGGGAACTCCTTCAAGACTGTTGGAAAAGCATTCCAGGTGAAGCTGGTTGAGAGAATGCCAAGAGTGTGCAAAGCAGTCATCAAGGCAAAGGGTGGCTATTTGAAGAATCTTAAATATAAAATATATTTCGATTTCTTTAACACTTTTTTGGTTATCAATCAAATGTATTGGTCACATACACATGGTTAGCAGATGTTATTCCGAGCGTCGATTGCATCGTCTGTGGACCTATTGGGGCGGTAAGCAAATTGAAGTGGGTCTAGGGTGACAGGTAAGGTGGAGGTGATATGATCCTTGTCTTTCAAAGCACTTCATGATGACAGAAGTGAGTGCTACAGGGCGATAGTCATTTAGTTCAGTTACCTTTGCATTCTTGGGTACAGGAACAATGGTGGCAATCTTAAAGCATGTGGGGACAGCAGACTGGGATAGGGAGACATTGAATATGTCCGTAACACACCAGCCAGGTGGTCTGCGCATGCTCTGAGGACGCGGCTAGGAATGCTGTCTGGGCCGGCAGCCTTGCGAGGGTTAACACATTTAAATGTCTTACTCACGTCGGCCACGGAGAAGGAGAGCCCACAGTTCTTGGTAGCTGGCCGCGTCGGTGGCACTGTATTATCCTCAAAGCGGGCAAAGAACTTGTTTAGCTTGTCTGGCATCAAGACGTCGGTGTCCGGGACGTGGCTGGTTTTCCTATTGGAGTCCGTGATTGTCTGTAAACCCTGCCACATACATCACGTGTCTGAGCCGTTGAATTGCGGCTTCACTTTGTCTCGATATTGAAGTTTTGCCTGTTTGATTTCCTTGCGGAGGGAACGACCACTCTGTTTGTATTCTGCCATATTCCCCGTCACCTTACCATGGTTAAATGCGGTGGTTCGTGCTTTCAGTTTATCGCGAATGCTACGTGGATTCCGATTGGTCAGACCAGCATTGAATAGTCCTTAGCATGGTGCTTCCCGTTTGAGTTTCTGCCTATAGAAAGAGAGGAGCAAAATGGAGTCGTGGTCAGACTTGCCGAAAGGAGGTCAGGGGAGGGCCTTGTATGCAGAGCGGAAATTAGTGTAGCAGTGATCCAGTGTTTTTCCAGTGCGAGTGCTACAGTCAATATGCTGATAGAATTTAGGTAGCCTTTTTCTCAAATTTGCTTTGTTAAAATCCCCAGCTACAATAAATGCAGCCTCAGGATATATGGTTTCCTGTTTGCATAAAGTCCAGTGAAGTTCCTTGAGGGCCGTCGTGGTATCGGCTCGAGGGGGGATATACACGGCTGTAACAATATCCAAAGAGAATTCTCTTCGGAGATAATACGGTCGGCATTTGATTCTGAGGAATTCTAGGTCAGGTGAACAAACTGACTTGAGTTCCTGTATGTTGTTACAATTACACCATGAGTTGTTAATCATGAAACAAACCACCCCACCCGTCTTCTTCCCGGAGAGATGTTTATTCCAGTCAGCGTGATGTACTGAGAACCCAGATGGCTGTATGGATGGGGACAGTATATCCCGAGAGAGCCATGTTTCCGTAAAACAGAGTATGTTACAATCCCTGATGTCTCTCTGGAAAGCAACCATTGCACTTATCTCATCCACTTTGTTATCTAGGGACTGAACATTAGCGAGTAATACACTTGGAAGCGATGGGCGGTGTGCGCGCCTCCTAAGTCTGACTAGAAGAGCGTTCTGGCTGCCTCTCCTCCGGCGGCTTGATTTGGGTCGGCCTTTGGAATCAGTTCCAATGCCCTGGGTGGTACGGACAAAGGATCCACTTCGTGAAAGTCGTATTCCTGGTCGTAGTGTTGGTAAGTTGACGCCGCTCTGATATCCAATAGTTCTTCCCGGCTGTATGTAATAACACTTAAGATTTTCTGAGCTAACAATGTAAGAAATAATACAGAAAAAACTATATACTGCAACGTTTCCTAAGGACTAGAAGCGAGGCAGCCTTCTCTGTAAGCGCCATTTTCATATGTGTTATTTCATAGTTTTTATTATTCTACAATGTAGAAAATAGCGGGAAGGTTGCTGTCTTTTTCTGTGGCTAAACCAACTAGGCTCGTAATTTAACAATTTTATTCGTATTTACAGATGGCATACACGTTTGTTATTAAGGCACATGAAAGTTCACATGTTCCAGAAGGCATTCCTGCCAAATAACGCATTGATAAAAATAAAAAAAAGTTTACGTTCAAATGGCTCTCCTATGAAGTAGTGACGCGTGACATACGCCTAGTTTCCTGAAACAAATCACATTTAGTAAATATTTTCTTAAATCTATTTTCTTAATAGTTGGTTAAGGGCTTGTAAGTAAGACCTGTTGTATTCGGCGCATGTCACAAATACATTTTGATTTGATTTGATTTCACACATATTATCCAGATACTGACTGTTAGCACTTGGTGGTCTATAGCAGCTTCGCAGAAGAATGGGCTTTAGGTGAGGCAGATTAACCTGTAGCCCTATTACTTAAACAGTATTTAACATGAGATCCTCTCTAATCTTTACATGAATGTGGTTCCAAATATAAACAGCAACACCTCCACCACTGACATTTCTGTATTTTCTGTAGATGTTATATCCATGTATTGCTACCACTGTATCATCAAATGTATTATCTAAGTGAGCTTCAGAGATAGTCTGAATATGAATGTCATCTGTTACTAGCAAGTTATTGATTTCAAGAACCTTGTTTTTTAGGCTACATATGTTCATGTGGGCTGTTTTTAGCACTTTTCTGGGATGCTTGATTGTTTTCATTGCTTTACTGGGAAGCTTAGCAGAAGTAGACATGCTCATGATATTGATGTTTAAGCTGATAGTGCAGGGTGAGCTGCACACAGTGGACTTCCTACTAGGGCACACTGCCTAAGTGCTAACAGTATAACTCTGGTTCATAGGCACATGACTGCTGTACACAATAGCTGTAGGATCAACATAGGCATTCAGGGCAATTAGAAGGACATGAATTAGGTTATGTACATTGTGTCTGCCAACACCCCTGCGATAATGTACATTTGCTGCAGCATTATGACAACTCAGCTACACAATTGTAGGGATTAACTCAGCTCGACTTTGGTCATACATAACTAATTGTCTCAACGCAGCCTTGAAATGCTTGGACAGAGTCCAGGAGCCAAGATGATTAGGATAGACTCCATCATTCCTGTAGGGCATCTTCTGTTTCCAGAAGGTTTCAAAGTTATTTCTAAAAGTGATTCCAACAGAGCTACAGTAATATTTTAGCCAGGTGTGTAATGCCAGTAGCCTGCTGAATCTTTCACACCCGCGGCCCAACGATGGTACCGGACCTGAAATAATTTGGCCGCTTTTTGGAATCTTTCAGAAGTTCCGAGCTAGCCCTCCTAATGTCGTTTGACTCCACATGGACTCCGACAGCGTCAGTTCCCGGCAGCTGTTGTAGAACGGTCGGAAGCAGCCTTGATATGTCCTGGACTCGTGCTTCAAGATAGCACAGGGTTTTTGCCCCGGGAACCGTGATGTTCCTTACCATAGAACTGCTGATGACGACAGCTGATGCAATGGTTGAGGAAGTCAGGCCGTTCTTTCGCCTCGAGTGGTTTCACAAACCTGGGGTCTGATGCACCCGAGCCAGCTGTGGTATCCATCATGGATGATGAATGGGCCGGAGTTTCAGACAGCCTCACGGTCTGTTGAGGGTGTGCGCTCTGAGGATCTGAACCTGAGGTAGAAGCCATCGGAGAGGGAGACAGAACAGAGGACTAAGGTGCAGGTACAGTACCTTCGGATCCGATCTGTAATCGGAAGCCCTCAGGGAAGGCGCCGGAGCCTCTGGTTCCAGGGTGGCGAAGCTTTATCTAGTCTGTGTCATGTCTGGGCTTAACATCTCCAAGGAGGCCCCCATTGCCAGAGGACGCCATTTGCTCCATGGCTGGTTGGTAGGATCGAGAACAGGAACATCCACCAAGTCATCCAGGAGCATCCCACCAACTCCATTCTCCAGGGAAGTGGGAGACCCCTTCTGGGAGGGATCCCTGAAGAGTACCGGCCAGTCGGCTGTGGAGAGCTGACACGGCTGCAACACTTCCACCAGGCCAGAGTGGCATCCAGCTACTGGGGTGGAAGATAAAGGAAAAAATAGGCGGGCGTGGATTCCCCAGGAGCTTGTGTAGGTTCGCTACCTGTTTGCTAAGAGTAGCCACTTCGTCACTGTAGTCCTCTGCAAGCAAACAGTTGCTACATTGAACGTCTGGGCAGTCCACATTGTCCCGGAATAAAGTAAAATAAACACTGCTCCTGCAGTGTTGAAAACGTTTGTTAGCGTCCTCCATTTGAGGCTCCAGGCTAGCTAAGCCGTGTCTCTCCTCTTGACAGGGAACTCCCAACTTGTCCGAGAGAGAACCACACGGTTATCACAAACGTCAGGCCTAGGTAAGCCAACACCAAACACACAATTAATTTGAATTTTTGTACAATTCACGATGTGAAAAATGAATGGCAGTGAAGAGTATTATAACTCAGGCTAGTAAAACAAGTATCGTCAACAACACAATCAGTGGTGAACTGGGCGAACTGGGCGTTATTGATGGAGGTTAGTCAGATAAGGAGGACAGGAGGGCTCTTTTAAAAGATGTAAACATAATGTGTACTTTATTATACACACAAAATCAAAAGTGTGACTTGCCAGGAATGTTACTAAAATCTAAGATTAACACACTGTATCCTCAATGGTTCCACATCATCATTATAGATTAAATGGAGCAAGGAGCGGTTCCTTGTGCAGTTCACCTAATTTCAGAAAACAGATGAGAACAATATATATACTGTATATATTTGTGAATTTACTGCCAGAACATGCTATATCCTCAACAGTTAAACATAAATGTGTGCAAAATCACATTTATAGGGAATATGGAGCAGTTCCTTGCCATCTCAGAAAAGAGACCAACATATTATTTTTTTGCGGGAACACACTGTATCTTACTCTTACTTCTCTTAAATTATCTATACCCAGTGTGTGTGTGTCTGTACATGTGTATGTGTGTGTGTGTGTGAATGAGTGTGCATAATCAATCAATGTTTATTTGAACTTATAAGTGATAGGGAGCAGTGATTTACACCTTTTGTTCTCCTGAGTGGCGCAGTGGTCTAAGGCACTGCATCGCAGTGCTAACTGTGCCACTAGAGATCCTGGTTCGAATCCAGGCTCTGTCGCAGCCGGCCGCGACCGGGAGACTCATGGGCGGCGCACAATTGGGCCAGCGTCGTCCAGGGTAGGGGAGGGAATGGCCGGCAGGGATGTAGCTCAGTTGATAGAGCATGGCGTTTGCAACGCCAGGGTTGTGGGTTTGATTCCCATGGGGGGCCAGTATAAAAAATAATAATATATGTATTCACTAACTGTAAGTCGCTCTGGATAAGAGCGTCTGCTAAATGACTAAAATGTAAATGTAAAATGTTCTCTAAATTGTAACTACATTAATATCTTACTATTTATTTACCTTGGTTCTCCTTGGTCACCGTTGACTATCACTGCGCTTTTGTCCTTGAGTCGCTCAACAACATGTGAACCAGTGAACGTTACTACAATTTCCTGCACGTTGTCACGCCCTGACTTATGGGACTCTGGTATGTTGAGTCAGGGTGTGGTGTTCTGTTGTGTTTTCTATGTTTATATTCTAGGTGTTGTATGTCTATGTTTGGCCGGGTGTGATTCCCAATCAGAGACAGCTGTCGCTCGTTGTCTCTGATTGGGGATCATACTTAGGCAGCCTATTGGTATCATTAGTTGTGGGATCTTGTATTGTGTGTAGCCTTAGGACTTCACGTTTCGTTTGGGTTGTTGTTTTGTTCGGTGAAATAAACATGTATGCCTTTCACGCTGCGCCTTGGTCTGACCCGTCCTTAAACGAACGTGACACATGTGGGTATTTCATGACAATTTCCAGCTGGATACAAATTTAAACTCTTAAAGTGCGCGCCCAAATCCAATACTGTTTTTACCTGACCCAAGGATTTTGAAATGAACATGTGTATTTCCACATGAGACAGGAGCATTGTCAGCTCAATATGATTTGGGACCCTAGGTGAGATTTGATTTCAGTGCCCCTCCTATAGTTGTGGGTCATGCTTCCATGGGACACTCAAGTCTTCTCATATCACTAACATTTGTCTTCCCTGTCATTATTGAAGATCTGCAACAAAGCCCTGAGGAGGTTCAAGAGGAGGAAGGGTTTTCAAATTGGGTCATGTTCTCTATGGAGATTGGTGGTGATAGATGAATCCAAGTTCTCGCACAAGAGAAAGATAAAGCATTATCCTTTTTGATGTAGTAACATTCATTATCTGGACTTGGGAACTAAGAGATATTTTGTTGCTATATTTCACTTATGGTAATCAGTGGCCTTTTTAAAGTACTCCTCGGTAGATATACAGTGGTATGAAAAAGTATTTGCCCCATTTCTAATTTTCTCTACTTTTGCATATTTGTGATACTGAATGTTATCAGATCTTCAACCAAAACCTAATATTAGATAAAGGGAACATAAGTGAACAAATAACACAACAATTACATATTTATTTCATTTATTTCATAAACAAAGTTATGCAACACCCAATTCCCCTGTGTGAAAAAGTAATTGCCCCCTTACACTCAATAACTGGTTGTGCCACCTTTATCTGCAATGACTCCAACCAAATGCTTCCTGTAGTTGTTGATCAGTCTCTCACATCGCTGTGGAGGAATTTTGGCCCACTCTTCCATGCAGAACTGCTTTAACTCACTGACGTGTGGGTTTTCAAGCATGAACTGCTCGTTTCAAGTCCTGCCAAAACATCAAAATTGGGATTAGGTCTGGACTTTGACTAGGCCATTCCAAAACGTCCAATTTGTTGCTTTTTAGCAATTTTCATGTAGACTTGATTGTGTGTTTTGGATCATTGTCTTGCTGCATGACCAAACACTGCATTCCACAGTAAGAACATCATACCAAAGGTCAAGCATGGTGGTGGTGGTGTGATGGTTTGGGGATGCTTTGCTGCCTCAGGACCTGGACGACTTGCTTTAATAGAAGGAACCATGAATTCTGCTCTGTATCAGAGAATTCTACAGGAGAATGTCAGACCATCCATCTGTGAGCTGAAGCTGAAGCGCAGCTGGGTCATGCAGCAAGACAATGATCCAAAACACACAAATCAAGTCTACATGAAAATTGCTAAAAAGCAACAAATTGGACGTTTTGGAATGGCCTAGTCAAAGTCCAGACCTAATCCCAATTGAGATGTTGTTGCAGGACTTGAAACGAGCAGTTCATGCTTAAAAACCCACACGTCACAGAGTTAAAGCAGTTCTGCAGGGAAGAGTGGGCCAAAATTCCTCCACAGCGATGTGAGAGACTGATCAACAACTACAGGAAGCATTTGGTTGGAGTCATTGCAGATAAAGGTGGCACAACCAGTTATTGAGTGTAAGGGGGCAATTACTTTTTCACACAGGGGAATTGGGTGTTGCATAACTTTGTTTATGAAATAAATATGTAATTGTTGTGTTATTTGTTCACTTATGTTCCCTTTATCTAATATTAGGATTTGGTTGAAGATCTGATAACATTCAGTATCACAAATATGCAAAAGTAGAGAAAATTAGAAAGGGGGCAAATACTTTTTCATACCACTGTATTTCATGAACATGTCTAGACAATAGTGACCTATCCACTTAGCTAGATGTAGGTTGGGGGTGGTTATAAATTTTTTTCACATGACCCATCAATTTAGACAAGTGTGTCTGGTAGGGGTGTGCCGACATGGCCATACTCGTATTCGTAATCATATCCGTAAATTGCCAGTTGATGGTAGGATCGGATAATACTCATGATCGGAAAAAACGTAAGTGTTAAATATGCCTAAATAGTTGTCTGCAAAATACCTCCCTGCACGTTCTCACTGCAAAAAAGCTGCAGATTAGGAGCAGCGCGAAGAGGGTTGGGTGTGTATGTGTGTCCTCAATTTACAGCGGGCAGGCAAGTTTGCTGTCACTCAATCAGAATGTACATTAGAGTAGCTAATGGGGATCCTAATAAAATACTAAACACTCCCACCCTCTCCAGATTCTTCCCGTACAGCTTCAGGCATATTTCCTCTCCAACCATCCTTCTAGTAAAACACACAGTCTGTTTTCTCAACTGAGAACTTGAAGCCACCTGAGGGACCACAGCTCAACTTCTCTGATCGCTTCTTCAACTCTCCCGGCTGTTTGGGGAATATTTCTTCCTCTCTTCCACAGCACCTAGTCATCTGCAAAAAATGACCTCCCAATATCTGGTCACACCTGGGAGAATACATCATCAATCATAGTGGAGAGCAACAAAGGACTATTACATTTACATTTATGTCATTTAGCAGACGCTCTTATCCAGAGCGACTTACAAATTGGTGCATTCACCTTATAGCCAGTGAGATAACCACTTTACAATATGTTTTTTGTTTTGTTTTTTGGGGGTGGGGTGGGGTAAGGGGGGTTAGAAGGTTTACTTTATCCTATCCCAGGTATTCCTTAAAGAGGTGGGGTTTCAAATGTCTCCGGAAGGTGGTGAGTGTCTCCGCTGTCCTGGCGTCGTGAGGGAGCTTGTTCCACCATTGGGGTGCCAGAGCAGCGAACAGTTTTGACTGGGCTGAGCGGGAACTGTGCTTCCGCAGAGGTAGGGGGGCCAGCAGGCCAGAGGTGGATGAACGCAATGCCCTCGTTTGGGTGTAGGGACTGATCAGAGCCTGAAGGTACGAAGGTGCCGTTCCCCTCACAGCTCCATAGGCAAGCACCATGGTCTTGTAGCAGATGCGAGCTTCAACTGGAAGCCAGTGGAGTGTACGGAGGAGTGGGGTGACGTGAGAGAACTTGGAAAGGTTGAACACCAGACGGGCTGCGGCATTCTGGATGAGTTGTAGGGGTTTAATGGCACAGGCAGGGAGCCCAGCCAACAGCGAGTTGCAGTAATCCAGACGGGAGATGGCAAGTGCCTGGATTAGGACCTGTGCCGCTTCCTGTGTAAGGCAGGGTCGTACTCTCTGAATGTTGTAGAGCATGAACCTACAGGATCGGGTCACCACCTTGATGTTAGCGGAGAACGACAGGGTGTTGTCCAGGGTCACGCCAAGGCTCTTTGCACTCTGGGAGGAGGACACAACGGAGTTGTCAACCGTGATGGCGAGATCATGGAATGGGCAGTCCTTCCCCGGGAGGAAAAGCAGCTCCGATTTGCCACCTGGTTATAAGAAGGGGGAAAGGAGAAGATTAGTTGTGTATCGTCTGCGTAGCAATGATAGGAGAGGCCATGTGAGGATATGACAGAGCCAAGTGACTTGGTGTATAGCGAGAATAAGAGAGGGCCTAGAACCTAGCCCTGGGGGACACCAGTGGTGAGAGCACGTGGTGCAGAGACAGATTCTCGCCACGCCACTTGGTAGGAGCGACCAGTCAGGTAGGACGCAATCCAAGAGTGAGCCGCGCCGGAGATGCCCAGCTCGGAGAGGGTGGAGAGGAGGATCTGATGGTTCACAGTATCAAAGGCAGCAGACAGGTCTAGAAGGACAAGAGCAGAGGAGAGAGAGTTAGCTTTAGCAGTGCGGAGAGCCTCCGTGACACAGAGAAGAGCAGTCTCAGTTGAATGACCAGTCTTGAAACCTGACTGGTTTGGATCAAGAAGGTAATTCTGAGAGAGATAGCAAGAGAGTTGGCTAAAGACGGCACGCTCAAGAGTTGGAGAGAAAAGAAAGAAGGGATACTGGTCTGTAGTTGTTGACATCAGAGGGATCGAGTGTTGGTTTTTTGAGAAGGGGTGCAACTCTCGCTCTCTTGAAGACGGAAGGGACATAGCCAGCGGTCAAGGATGAGTTGATGAGCGAGGTGAGGTAAGGGAGAAGGTCACCGGAGATGGTCTGGAGAAGAGAGAAGGGGATAGGGTCAAGCGGGCAGGTTGTTGGGCGGCCGGCCGTCACAAGTCGCAAGATTTTATGTGGAGAGAGAGGGGAGAAAGAAGTCAAAGCATAGGGTAGGGCAGTGTGAGCAGGACCAGCAGTGTCATTTGACTTAACAAACGAGGATCGGATGTCGTCAACCTTCTTTTCAAAATGGTTGACGAAGTCATCCACAGAGAGGGAGGAGGGGGGGAGGATTCAGCAGGGAGGAGAAGGTGGCAAAGAGCTTCCTAGGGTTAGAGGCAGATGCTTGGAATTTAGAGTGGTAGAAAGTGGCCTTAGCAGCAGAAACAGATGAAGAAAATGTAGAGAGGAGGGAGTGAAAAGATGCCAGGTCCGCAGGGAGTCTAGTTTTCCTCCATTTCCGCTCGGCTGCCCGGAGCCCTGTTCTGTGAGCTCGCAATGAGTCATCAAGCCACAGAGCAGGAGGGGAGGACCGAGCCGGCCTGGAGGATAGGGGACAGAGAGTCAAAGGATGCAGAAAGGGAGGAGAGGAGAATTGAGGAGGCAGAATCAGGAGATTGGAGGGAGAAGGATTGAGCAGAGGGAAGAGATGATAGGATGGAAGAGGAGAGAGTAGCGGGAGAGAGAGCGAAGGTTGCGACGGCGCATTACCATCTGAGTAGGGGCAGAGTGAGTAGTGTTGGAGGAGAGCAAGCGAGAAAAGGATACAAAGTAGTGGTCGGAGACATGGAGGGGAGTTGCAGTGAGATTAGTAGAAGAACAGCATCTAGTAAAGATGAGGTCAAGCGTATTGCTTGCCTTGTGAGTGGGGGGGGATGGTGAGAGGGTGAGGTCAAAAGAGGAGAGGAGTGGAAAGAAGGAGGCAGAGAGAAATGAGTCAAAGGTAGACGTAGGGAGGTTGAAGTCACCCAGAACTGTGAGGGGTGAGCCATCCTCAGGAAAGGAACTTATCAAGGCGTCAAGCTCATTGATGAACTCTCCAAGGGAACCTGGAGGGCGATAAATGACAAGGATGTTAAGCTTGAATGGGCTAGTGACTGTGACAGCATGGAATTCAAATGAGGAGATAGACAGATTGGTCAGGGGAAAAAGAGAGAATGTCCACTTGGGAGAGATGAGGATTCCTGTGCCACCACCCCGCTGACCAGATGCTCTCGGGGTATGCGAGAACACATGGTCAGACGAGGAGAGAGCAGTAGGAGTAGCAGTGTTTTCAGTTGTAATCCATGTTTCCGTCAGCGCCAAGAAGTCGAGGGACTGGAGGGTAGCATAGGCTGAGATGAACTCTGCCTTGTTGGCAGCAGAACGGCAGTTCCAGAGGCTGCCTGAGACCTGGAACTCCACGTGGGTGGTGCGTGCAGGGACCACCAGGTTAGAGAGGCAGCAGCCACACGGTGTGAGGCGTTTATATAGCCTGTGCAGAGAGGAGAGAACAGGGATAGACAGAGGCATAGTTGACAGGCTACAGAAAATGGCTACAATAATGCAAAGGAGATCGGAATGAAATGAACTAAACATCTGGGAAAGGAGAGAGCGGGGCCTCCCTCACTTACGTTTCACTGAAACACCCAAATATAACTCTCCCAACTTTTGTTGTAAACTACAGCGGTTCAATGTTTTCTAGGAATAGACTAACTTAGTTTATTTAGCTAGCTAACTTGGTACAGTACTATTGACACTTCCTTGTTGGGTACCATTATCCACCTCATACCTTTCTGACATAGAACTCACCACCCTCACTTGTATTGATTGTCCTTTATCCAGTTAAAACCCCTTTCTCCAACCCCCATGCTATCCAGTTTGATAAGCATATCTTCCTTCCACATCATAGGCCTTCCATTCATCGAAGAAAACTGCTCCCACCACCACCTTATTTGCCTGTGCCTTCCATTTGACTGACTCTAGGCACAGTACAGGATCTATCGTTCCCCTGCCTTTCCTGAACCCACTTTGGTCTGGTGACATTAGAACTCTGCTCTCCAGGAAGTAAGTCAGCCTTTCTGTTATCATCCTTTCCATAAGTTTGCATACAGCAGATGTCAACGCTATGGGCCTTAAGCTTGATGGATTAGTAGGGTATTTTCCTGGTTTCCGTATCGGCACTACTACAGCCTGCTTCCAACAGTCAGGCAGTTTCCCTTCCTGAGGGAAAGGCCCAATACTTTTCCCATTGTGGTGTCACTGAGATCAGCCATCATGATGTAACTATTCAATTTTAAATGTTGTTCATTTGGATCCCCATTAGCTTGTGCAGAAGCAGCATCTACTCTTCCTGGGGTCCACAAAAAAACACTGATAGACAAGGAAAGTCACATACATTTAATATACAGCAATATACAAACAATGCAACTAAAAAATAATACAAACAATACATCTACAAAATAATGTGTGTGTCTGTGTGTGCGTGTGTGTGTCCCCGTTTCGTGAGTTGTTTTTTATCAGTTTTTAAAAAGTAATTTTGCTGTTTGCTTGAGTAATTGGAGATGGAAGGGAGTTCCATGTGATCATGACTCTGTATAAAACTGTGCATTGTCGTGAATTCATTTTGGACTTCGGGACTGTGAAGAGACCCCTGGCGGCATGCCTTGTGATGTATGTATGGGTGTCTGAGCTGAATATTATTTGATTATGCAGACAATCTGACATTTTCATCACAGTAATACAGTGCCCTCTATAATTATTGGGACAGTAAAGCATATTTTCTTATTTTGGCTCTATACTCCAACAGTTTGGATAATGACTATGGGGTTAAAGGGCAGACTGTCAGCTTTAATTTGAGGGTATTTTCATCCTTATTGGATGAACTGTTTAGAAATTACAGCACTTCTGTACATAGTCCCCCCATTTTAGGGGAGCAAAAGTATTGGGACAAATTCACTCATGGCTATTAAAGTATTTGTTCCCATAGTCATGGCGCAATGACTACATCAAGCTTGTGACTCTACAAATTTGCTGGATGCATTTGCACTTTGTTTTGGTCATGTTTCAGATTATTTTGTGTCCAATAGAAATGAATGGTAAATCATGTTGTGTCATTTGAGTCACTTTTTAATTGTAAATAAGAATAGAATATGTTTCTAAACACTTCTACATTAATGTGTTATGCTACCATGAATACGGATAATCCTGAATGAATCGTGAATAATGATGAGTGAGAAAGTTACAGACACACAAATATCATACTCCCAAGACATGCTAACCTTTCACCATTACAAAAACAGGAGAGGTAAAACATTTTTGGGGGGCATGATTTTTGTGCATCTGTAACTTTCTCACTCATCATTATTCGCGATTTGAAACACAAACAAAACAAACAGCAAATGCTTCATTTTTCACAATCTGTAACACAATCAAAAACAAACAATGTGTAGTCATTGTGTGCTATGAATATGGGACCAAATATTTATTTAATACACATAAGTGTTTAATACCTTACTCCCCTAAAAAGGGGGAACTATGCACAAGAAGTGCTGTAATTTCTAAACGGTTCACCCTATATGGATGAAAATCCCTTCAAATTAAACCTGACAGTCTGCAATTTAACCTCATAGTCATTGTTCAATCCAAACTTTTGACGAATACAGCCAAAATAAGAAAAAATGCTTCACTGTCCCAATAATAATGGAGGGCAATGTATTTCTCATAAAAACTAGAAAAGAAGCAGTTAATCTCTCGACAACCTTCAACCAGGAAAGACTGGCATGCATGTTGATGATGTTAGTTCTGTATGTGCAGTTAAGGGCAAGGCATGCTGCTTTGTTTTGAGCCTGCTGCAGCTTTGCTAGGTCATTCGTTGCTGCACTTGACCATATTACCGGACAGTAATCAAGATGGGACAAGACCAGGGACAGAACAACTAGTACAGTTGATTTGTGTCAAAACACAAAACATATCTTTATAACAGACATACCCCTCCCCATCTTCACAACAACTGTGTCAATATGACCTGCTCATGATAATTGACCATCCAATGTTATACCTAGGAGTTTACCTTCCTCAACTTGCTCAATGTCACGATCGTCAGGAACAGAGGACCAAGGCGCAGCGTGGAAGGTGAACATATTTCTATAATATGAGTAATCACACGAACAAAACAACAAACGATAACGTGACGTCCTCGGTTCAAACACAAACCTAATTGGAACAAGATCCCACAAACACTGTGGGAACACAGCCTGTCTAAATATGGTTCCCAATCAGAGACAACCAGCAACAGCTGACACTCGTTGCCTCTGATTGAGAACCACTCTGGCCAACATAGACATACATGAACTAGAAAAACAAAGAACACTCACACCCTGGCTCAACATACAAGCCTCCCCAGAGCCAGGGCGTGACACTCAATGGTCACACCCTTTATGTCCAACTCCATTTGAGGTTTAGGTCTTAGAGAATCTTTTGAGCAAAATACAATTATGGATGTATTATTATTAATTACCCATTCTGACACTGACTGTAAATCCTTATTTAGAATTTCAGTGAGCTCACTGGCTTTGGGTACTGAAATGTAGAGTGTGGAATCAACCGCATACATAGTCATTCTAGCGTTGTGTAAGACCAGTGGCAAATCATTTGTAAAAATAGAGAAGAGGAACGGCCCAAGGCAACTGCTCTTCGGGACACCACACTGTACATATCTGATGTTAGAGAAGCTTCCAATGAAGAACACTCTCTGGGTTCTATTGGATGAATAACTATCCAACCATGTGATGGTAGGTGATGTAAAGCCTTAGGAGTTTTTTGAATAACAATTTAAGATCAATAACATCAGGCTGCACTGAAATCTAACAATACAGCTCCAACTATCTTATTATTCATTTATTTTAACCATCTGAGTCAGTAACACTACAAGTTGACTGCCCTTCTCTATATGCATGCTGAACGTCAGTAGTTACCTTCCTTCCCAGGAGATGTTACCCCAGCTTTAGCTATCGTTCTCATCATCTCAGCCAACGTAAAAGGGGCATTCAATGCATCCTCCACCACCTCTCTCTGATCCAGTACCCCCGGATGTTATCTTCTGACTCTCTATCTCCCACGCTGTCAGATTATTTGAGCTGTACACCTTCACAAATGCCAGGGCAAAAACTGCAACAGTGTCCCCACTTTTCAGCACAGGGAGATCCCAATCTCATCTGATCCCACTCATCCTCTTAATCATCCCCAATACCTCTCCCACAGGAGTATTCCTACCTATATTTCCACAGAACCAGTGCCAATAATTCCTCAGCTGTCTTACTACTGCTTGTGCTTGTTTATACTGTGTCAGGTGCTGGTAGGTATGGGACCTTTTCAACATCCTGAATGCCTCATTGCTACTCTTCACAACTTCTCTGTGCTTTTCAGTACACCAGGGAACTGCTTCTACCATAAACCACTTAAACTGGTACAACACTTCCACTCACGGTTGACCAAAAATAACTAACTGAAAGCCACACCCCCACTAAGCCATACCTCCAATATAATTTCCCAGTGTGCCTTGCCTTTTTGACTGAATTGTAGAGTTACCACCCATGACTGTATTTGTTAGTGACAGAGATATGTTTGTTGAATTTATTCATTTTAAGTCCTGTGGCCTTCACCAAGTGAGTTCGTAGGTGAATGGTAGCATTAAAATTGAACTTTTTATGACAATAAATTACATATCTCATAAGGCCTTATTTTGAGGCCTAGTTTTCCCTAATAAAGTGGCCTGAAACTCACAATTTACAGGCAACATCAGGCCTGGGCTTGCAAAATGATGCTATTTTTCTGGATTTCCTGCTTGTTCCCTCCAGTTTCCAGGAATCTTCCAACCGGGATTTCTGGAAAACCTGGGATTGATTAACATTAAGAATACAATTTACAGATAGAAAGTAACATGGCTGTTTGTTGACAATGATTATAGTATTTTCGCAAGATAAGGGAGCCTGAAAATGGGTCGATACTTATCAAGATCACTTGTATCACCACCCTTATGGAGTGGTAGCACAAAAGCTGCTTTCCACACTTTTAGAATATTTCCTGATACTAAAGATCAATACAAAATGTGTGTTACTGAGCCAACAATGAGGGGTGCTGCATACTTAAGCAAAGACGGGTCAAAATGTTTAACCCCTAATGACTAAGGGCCAAAAAGAAAAACCCTGACTACCATTTCCCAAGTCACGTGAGGTTGACTGACCATCCATCGAGGCAACTTTATTTAACTTTTATTTTGACAGTGAGTCAATGCTGAGACTAAGGTCTCTTTTCCAGATAAGCCCTATATAGCACCACAATACACTTCAAAATACAAGAAACACATGAAACTACACATTCATTACACAATCAAATACATGTTAATTATACACAACAATACAAGAAAAGCTAAAAATAATCATAAAAAACGGACACATTCTTCAGTAAAAATGTCCCCTAACAACTGTCTGAAATGATCTAGAGGCACCAATTCCTCTAGAGGTGCAAGGAAATTAAAGGCTGATTTACCTAACTCTCCAGACACCAAAGAAGTCTCCAGAGTTAACCAACCCTGTGAAGTGGTTTGATAAGGTGTCATTTTAAATCTTAACAGTGATGTTAGGTATGTCGGAAGTTCGTAGAGCAGGGCTTTTTAAACAAAAAGAGCATAATGTTGTGATCTACGTGACTTCAAAGAGGTCCAGCCAACCTTTTGGTAAAGAATACAGTGATGAGTAATAAAACTGTCTCCTATGATAAAACGAAGGGCGCTATGAAAAACAGCATCCAAGGCTTTAAGAGTAGAGGCAGTTGCACTTTGATAAATAGTATCACCATAATCAAGAACAGGTAGAAATGTTGACTAGAACGAGACAAGATCTGTTTCTGTAAAAAACAGATCTTGTATCTTTAAATCTTAGTTTCTTATTAAGCTCAGTTGTATATTTTTTTTAACGATAATTCATTGTCAATCCAAATACCAAGGTATTTCTATGCAGGGACTTGTTCGATTATAGAACCATCTGATGAGTAAAGATGTAATCCATCTGAGACAATCTTATGCAAACTTGAAAACAATATGTAATTAGTTTTGACCATATTAAGCATACGTTTTAAATCAGTAAGGGCTTCCTGCACAAGTGCAAAATGGGACTGTAGTCTTGTCACAGCCAGGTCAGCAGTCGGGGGCAATTGCGTACATGATAGTATCATCCGCATATGATTAAATAAATAAATAAATATATAGATTGACCAATAGCATTTATATAAATAGTGAAAAGAACAGTACCCTTGCGGGAAGTACACCTGCGGAACACCTTCAAGAAATTCAGACTTAACACCAATCATGATGCCTGAGTTCTGTAACTAAGATAATCATGAAACCATGAACAGGTGTCAGAGCTCAGGCCTATCTAAGACAACATATTCAATAAAATAGCATGATCAACAGTATCAAAAGCTTTTGACAGGTCCACAAACAAAGCAGCACATTTCATTTTAGTGTCTAAAGCATTGAAAAGATCATTAACAACTAAATTGGTTGCTGTAATAGTGCTATGGCCAGGCCTAAACCCCATTATAATGGCGCCGGAGGAGATGGCTGCTGTTTTAAGGGCTCCTAACCAATTGTGCTATTGTGTGTTTTTGCCTTATTTGTAACTTATATTGTACATAATATTTCTGACACCGTCTCTTATGACCGAAAGAGCTTCTGGATATCAGGAGTGCGATTACTCACCTTGTACTGTACGAATATGTTTTCTTTAATTAGTCGGACGCAAATGATTTACTTCAGACACCCGACAAGGCCCAAATACCCGTCATTCTCATGAAGAAGAGACAGAGATATCGGGGACGTAGGTTGGGGTGCCTTGTAAGGATCCGATGGCGAGTGGGTAATCTGCCTCTACCATCAGTCTTATTAGCCAACGTACAATCATTGGAAAATAAAATGGATGAGCTCCAATCAAGAATATCCTACCAGCGGGACATCAAAAACTGTAATATCTTATGTTTCACCGAGTCGTGGCTGAATGACGGCATGGACAACATACAGCTGGCGGGGTTTTCGGTGCATCGGCAAGATAGAACAGCTGCCTCTGGTAAGACAAGGGGTGGCGGTCTGTGTATATTTGTAAATAACAGCTGGTGCACAAAATCTAATATGAAGGAAGTCTCTAGGTTTTGCTCGCCTGAGGGAGACTATCTCATAATAAGCTGTAGACCACACTATTAACGAAGAGAGTTTTCATCTATATTTTTTGTAGCTGTCTATTTACCAACACAAACCGATGCTGGCACTAAGACTGCACTCAACGAGCTGTATAAGGTGATAAGCAAACAAGAAAATGCTCATCCAGAGGCGGCGCTCCTGTTGGCCGCAGACTTTAATGCAGGGAAACTTAAGTCTGTTTTACCTCATTTCTACCAGTATGTTAAATGTGCAACCAAAGGAAAAAAAACTCTAGACCACCTTTACTCCACACACAGAGATGCATACAAAGCTCTCCCTCGCCCTCCATTTGGCAAATCTTACCATAACTATCCTCCTGATTCCTGCTTACAAGCAAAAACTAAAGCAGGAAGTACCAGTGACTCACTCAATACAGAAGTGGTCAGATGACGCAGATGCTAAGCTACAGGACTGTTTTGCTAGCACAGACTGGAATATGTTACGGGATTCTTCCGATGGCATTGAGGAGTACACAACATCAGTCACTGGCTTCATCAATAAGTGCATCGATGACGTCGTCCCCACAGTGACCGTACGTATATACCCCAACCAGAAGCCATGGATTACAGGCAACATCCGCACAGAGCTAAAGGGTAGAGCTGCCGCTTTAAAGGAATGGGAATCTAACCCGGACGCTTATAAGAAATCCCGCTATGCCCTCCGACGAACCATCGAACAGGTAAAGCCTCAATACAGGACTAAGATTGACTTGTTCTACACTGGCTCCAACGCTCGTCGGATGTGGCAGGGCTTGGAAACTGTTACGGACTACAAAGGGAAGCACAGCCGCGAGCTGCCCAATAACACGAGTCTACCAGACTAAATCACTTTTATGCTCGCTTCGAGGCAAGCAACGCTGAAGCATGCATGAGAGCATCAGCTGTTCTGTGGGATCACGCTCTCCTTCAAGACTGTTGGAAAAGCCTTCCAGGTGAAGCTGGTTGAGAGAATGAAAAGAGTGTGCAAAGCTGTCATCAAGGCAAAGGGTGGCTACTTTGAAGAATCTCAAATATAAAATATATTTTTATTTGTTTATTTAATTTATTTAACTAGGCAAGTCAGTTAAGAACAAATTCTTATTTACAATGGAGGCCTACACCGGCCAAACCCGGACGACGCTGGGCCAATTCTGTGCCGGCCTATGGGACTCCCAATCACGGCCGGTTGTGATACAGCCTGGAATCGAACCATGGGGTCTGTAGTGACACCTCAAGCACTGAGATGAAGTGCCTTAGACCGCTGCGCCACTCATTTAACACTGTTTTGGTTACTACATATATATATATATATATATATATATATATATATATATATATATGTGTGTGTTATTTCATAATGTTTATCTCTTCACTATTATTCTACAATATAGAAAATAGTAAAAATAAAGAAAAAACCTGGATTAGAAAACCAGTCAGTATCTGGTGTGACCACCATTTGCCTCATGCAGCGCGACATATCTCCCTTCGCATAGACTTGATCAGGCTGTTGATTGTGGCCTGTGGAATGTTGTCCCATTCCTCTTCAATGGCTGTGCTAATTTTCTGGATATTGGCGGGAACTGGAACATGCTGTTGTACATGTAAATCCAGAGCATCCAAAACATGCTCAATGAGTGGTATGCAGGTCATGGAATAACTGGGACATTTTCAGCTTCCAGGAATTGTGTACAGATCCTTGCGATTCTTGCTGAAACATGAGGTGATGGAGGCAGATGAATGGCACGACAATGGGCCTCAGGATCTCGTCACGGTATATCTGTGCATTCAAATTGCCATCAATAAAATGCAATTGTGTTTGTTGTCCGTAGCTTATGTCTGCCCATACCATAACTCCACTGCCACTATAGGGCATTCTGTTCACAATATTGACATCAGCAAACTGCTCGCCCACACGACGCCATACATGTAGTCTGCGGTTGTGAGGCCAGTTGGACGTACTGCCAAATTAACATAAAATTCTCTGGCAACAGCTCTGATGGGCATTCCTGCAGTCAAGATGCCAATTGCTCGCTCCCTCAAAACATAAAACATCTGTGGCATTGTGTTGTGTGACAAAACTGAACATTTTAGAGTGGCCTTTAAATGTCCCCAGCACAAGGTGCACCTGTGTAATGATCATGCTGTTTAATAAGCTTCTTGATATACCACACCTGTTATGGGATGGATTATCTTGGCAAAGGAAAAATGCTCACTAACAGGGATGTAAACAAATTTGTGCACCAAATTTGAAAGAAATAAGCATTTTGTGCATATGGTAAATTTCTGGGATCTTTTATTTCAGCTCATGAAACATGGGACGAACACTTTACATGTTGCATTTATATTTTTGTTCAGTGTACTTATGGGTACGGTTAGTCAGGATAAGGTCAATCAATGGAGTTTGCTAGGTTTTTTCGTTATCAGCTGAGTTAAGTTGAATTCAAGACAGATTTTCTTACTGATCTGAGGCATGTGTAAGCTAATCAATATTTAGATATCATAACACAACCAGTTCAGATACCAGAAAGGGTTTTAAATAATCAGAAATAATACCAACAGCCTCTGTCAAAGCGACTGGGGGGTGGTAGACCGCAGCAATAAATATACAGTTGAAGTCAGAAGTTTACGTACACCTTAGCCAAATACATTTAAAATCAGTTTTTCACAATTCCTGACATTTAATCCTAGTTCCCTGTTTTAGGTCAGTTAGGATCACCACTTTATTTTAAGAATGTGAAATGTCAGAATAATAGTAGAGAGAATTATTTATTTTTGCTTTTATTTATTTCATCACATTCCCAGTGGGTCAGAAGTTTACATACATTCAATTAGTATTTGGTAGCATTGCCTTTAAATTGTTTAACTTGGGTGAAACGTTTCGGGTAGCCTTCCACAAGCTTCCCACAATAAATTGGTTGAATTTTGGCCCATTCCTCCTGACAGAGCTGGTGTAACTGAGTCAGGTTTGTAGGCCTCCTTGCTCGCACACGCTTTTTCAGTTCCGCCCACACATTTTCTATAGGATTGAGGTCAGGGCTTTGTGATGGCCACTCCAATACCTTGACTTTGTTGTCCTTAAGCCATTTTGCCACAACTTTGGAAGTATGCTTTGGGTAAGTGTCCATTTGGAAGACGATTTGCGACCAAGCTTTAACTTCCTGACTGATGTCTTGAGATGTTTCTTCAATATATCCACATAATTTTCCTTCCTCATGATGTCATCTATTTTGTGAAGTGCACCAGTCCCTCCTGCAGCAAAGCACCTCCACAGCATGATGCTGCCACCACCGTGCTTCACGGTTTGGATGGTGTTCTTCGGCTTGCAAGCAACCCCCTTTTTCCTCCAAACATAACGATGGTCATTATGGGCAAACAGTTCTATTTTTGTGTCATCAGACCAGAGGACATTTCTCCAAAAAGTATGATCTTTGTCCCCATGTGCAGTTGCAAACCGTAGTCTGGCTTTTTTATGGCGGTTTTGGAGCAGTGGCTTCTTTCTTGCTGAGCGGCCTTTCAGGTTATGTCGATATAGGTATCGTTTTACTGTGGATATAGATATTTTCCTCCAGCATCTTCACAAGGTCCTTTGCTGTTGTTCTGGGATTAATTTGCACTTTTCGCACCAAAGTACGTTCATCACTAGGAGACAGAACGCGTCTCCTTCCTGAGCGGTATGATGGCTGTGTGGTCCCATAGTGTTTATACTTGCGTGCTTTTGTTTGTACAGATTAACGTGGTACCTTCAGGCATTTGGAAATTGCTCCCAAGGATGAACCAGACTTGTGGAGGTCTACACATTTTTTTTCTGAGGTCTTCGCTGATTTCTTTTGATTTTCCCATGATGTCAAGCAAAGAGGCACTTAGTTTGAAGGTAGGCCTTGAAATACATCCACAGGTACACCTCCAATTGACTCAAATGATGTCAATTAGCCTATCAGAAGCCTCCAAAGCCATGACATCATTTTCTGGAATTTTCCAAGCTGTTTAAAGGCACAGTCAACTTAGTGTATGTAAACTTCTGACCCACTGGAATTGTGATACAGTGAATTATAAGTGAAATAATCTGTCTGTAAACAATTGTTGGAAAGATTACTTGTGTCATGCACAAAGTAGATGTCCTAACCGACTTGCCAAATCTATAGTTTGTTAACAAGAAATTAGTGGAGTGCTTGAAAAACGAGTTTTAATGTCTCCAACCTAAACTTCCGACTTCAACTGTATATATTTTGGCTTATGGCCACTTTTATAACCAACAGCTCACATATTTTGGGGACAGAGATGCTAAGAGAGCATGATGCCATAGGAGAAGATCTTACATAAATAGCCAACCCTCCCTTCTTTTTTTGTCTATCAAATCTGAAAATATTGTAATCTGCAATGGCAACGTCCTTATCCATACTCAAATTATTCAACCAGGTCTCTGCACCCAGACATCCATAAAGTCAAGTAGTGGACACCCTGTCCAGGAAGTCAATTACATACAACAACAACACACTGAGTGAGGGCATGGATGCACAAGTGCACATTAGTCATCAGCAAATGCCCACAATGATGCTGAGTACATTTTTCCATTCCCATGTGACCTGTGTGTAATGCGTGAGAAAGTCAGTGCGCTGCACACACTCAGACAAGACATGCTCAAACACATTACGCACAGGGCACATGGGCATGGAGAAATGTAAACAGTGCTAGAGAAATACTATTTTGGCCAGGAATGGGAAAAGAGACAAGTCAATGGTAGAGGCTTATAGTACTTTGAGCTTGAGTGCCTATACAGCACCACTTCAACAGCAGTCATACACAAACTGAAAGCCATGTTTTTCGTGCTAGGAATTGCAGACTTTTCTTAGTGACAAAAAACTGTACAAACAGCAAAGTCCATGCTAAAGAAAGCAAGAGCAGAGAGGAAGGACCCATACCTCTCCCTGCTGGATTACAGAAACACTCCAGTGGACAAACTGAAATCACCTGCACAGCTGTTAATGAGCAGAAGGCTGCGCTCTATCCTCCCTACCACAGCCAACCAGCTGCAGCTTTAGGTGGTATGTCAGGCAACCGGGCGTGCTAGGTGAGAACAGTGCCAGCACAGACAAAAGCTAAACTACGACCGAAATGCTTGCATTGCAAGCAGGAGACACCATTCACATTATGACACAGGGCACTGGAAACCTGCTACTGTCATCCGAACTGCAGGTACTGAAAGGTCCTATCACAGAGGGGTTGGGTTAAATGCGGAAGACACATTTCGGTTGAATGCATTCAGTTGTGCAACTGACTAGGTATCCCCTTTCCCTTTCCAAACCAAAGAAAATGCACCAAACACAAAGATCCAGCAGGTGAAGCCAAAATCTGTTCATGCACAACCTCGAAGTGAATGAAACACAAAACAGTCACTCAGGTGAGTCATCACAAGGTTTCACTACCCGAGGGGTATACTACAAAGTAGATTCAATGAGTTAGCCAGATAACTTTGATAAACAACCAAAAATATCTACTGATTTTCAGAAACGTTAACAAAGCTAAACTTCAATATGTGTTTTTGGTTGTTGAGTCAATTAGAACATGCCCATTTCAGAATATTTAGGCAAGTTAGCTGGATAACTCATTGATTCTTCTTTGTAGTATACCCCTCAGGTCAGGCCGCAGGGTCAAACCAAATAATATTATTGACCAGTGAATTGACCATTTTTACTACACAGTTGCAAAGGCAGACCATTGTGTAATAACAAAGAATGAAATGCATCACACAGACTTCTTCAGCAGTCACTTCAATAGACAGACAACTCACCTGTCAATGACTGCATGAAATGACTGATGGAAAACTCTGACAGGAGAATTATCTACTCTGTGTCTACTTTAACAGACTATGTAAATATACATGCGATAGCCTTTATTTAATTGGTAAGTCATCTGATCTCCTCACATCGGTTTAAGCCCTTGTCTCCTGAGCCTTGCTAAGTACTGTATTGGACTTCATGTCATAGGGTAGTCAGTACAGTGATATAGTGATATTTACTCTAAAAAAAATAACTAATTGATCTATGTATCTTAGTGGGATGTGTATTACAAACTTCATATATGACTTCAAATGAAATTTGAGAGGAGTAAGCGCTAAGAAAGACTACTCAGGGCACAACCAAAGGAAAATACCATCGTCATTTTATCTGCCTTGGAAACCTACCACTGTAAATACTCAAGGATTAAGAGAAGATTCCAACTGCATAATGTCACCTAATAATATATACATGCAAGCACATCTGCCAAGCACTAGTTAATCTCCATTAGAACAAATGACTATTCAAGTATACATTTTACTTTTTGAAATAAACAAACAAGATTATTGAAAGGGATCAGAGATATAACTCAAAGTCCTACTGAATCCAACCAGCCAAAAAGATGTCCCAAGCAGAAGTACTGAAGTAGATACTGTACCAGAAATAGGAGTGCAGTCAGCAGTAGCCCCGTAGCGGAGGTGTTTTGGTCCATACTGTCTGAAGGGATGTGTGTGCATGCGTGTGTGAACAGTGCACTTCTGTATGTGTGTGTGAGCCCTCAACACGGCACGTGGTGCTCCGATCTCTGTGTCACTGGCTTTGTGTGTGCGTCCTGTCTGCCTGTCGTCTACTCTCTAGTTCTCCCGACGGTCTCGCTCCCTCTCTTCCTCATCCAAACCCCTTGAGCCCCCAAGTCCAGCCTTCCAGCCAATCAAAAAGAGGCCCCAATCGAGCAGGCTAGCTCAACAAGGAGCCGGCCAGCTGCAGATTCACAAAACGTGCATGCAGGCGCACACACACAAATCCTTCTTTCAAACTTTCCTTTCTCTTTACCTCTCTGTCATTATTTATTTATATTTTCCTCTCTTTCCTACTCCTTCAAATTCCCTCCCTCTCTCTCTTTCTCTCATTCCTCTGTTTCCCTCTTCCCTACTATTCTTGGGTCTGGCCAGCTTAGCACCTTCCACTGCCAGCACTAGGAGTTCTCAAAACTTCAAAATCTTTGAACATACCACAGTAACCTTGGAGCATAACTATAACCTTGGAGTATAAAATTGGAGTACTGAACAAAAATATAAAGCAACATGTAAGTCCCATGTTTCATGAGCTGAAATAAAAGATCCCAGAAATGTTCCATATGTACAAAAAGCTTATTTCTCTCAAATGTTGTGCACAACTTTGTTTGCATCCCTGTTAGTAAGAATTTATCCTTTGCCAAGATAATCCATCCACCTGAGAGGTGTGGCATATCAAGAAGCTGATTAAACAACATGATCATTACACAGGTGCACCTTGTGCTGGGGACAATAAAAGGTCACTCTAAAATGTGGAGTTTTGAGGAGTATTTAGTCTGTAATAAAGCCCTTTTGTGGGAAAAACTCATTCTGATTGGCTGGGCCTGGGTCCCAAGTGGGTGGGCCTATGCCCTCCAAGACCGACCAATGGCTGCGCCCCTGCCCAGTCATGTGAAAGCCATAGATTAGGGCCTAATGAATTGATTTCAATTGACTGATTTCCTTCTATGAAATGTAACCGTAATTATTGCATGTTGCGTTCATATTTTTGTTCAGTATATATGGATTTATAGACTTACACATCAACACGGACACATACTGCATCCACACAGACACACACACACTATCTCCTTCTGCTCAATTCTTTAAAACTTAGGTCACTTTAAAAGACCCAAGCAAATTAGATGATACAGTCTGGTCATGTAAGATCCAGTGATCTGCACAGATTCCATTGTAATATATTACATTTTTTAACATGTTTTTTTGGGGTAGGGAAATCTTGAGGAGCTTCAATTAACCCTTTCATAACATCTGGCAGTCCAAGTTAAGAACATTTAAAGAGGGGGAGGGGAAACATACCCAGGTATTCCTTGGTGGGACAATTCCTATGTCCACAGTATGGTTTACTACAGAGACGTCACCTTGAAGAGTTAGCTTTAAACACTAAACGACTCATAAAGGGCTATTACACCAATTTTCAACCTCATTCATTACCTCCAGCACCATACCAGTGTCTACATATGTGAAAACA
Organism: Coregonus lavaretus; assembly: GCF_964263955.1. Taxonomy (NCBI): domain Eukaryota; kingdom Metazoa; phylum Chordata; class Actinopteri; order Salmoniformes; family Salmonidae; genus Coregonus; species Coregonus lavaretus. The sequence continues at coordinate 38,965,602 of NC_139994.1, forward strand.
GCTTGTTTCTATGTTCTGTAATTAAAAATATAAAAAGAAAGGTCCTAAAAAAGTTGTACCTGATGATGTCATAGAGTAGGATAAAAAAAAAAAAAAAAGTGATTTTCAAAACATTCAATGAGTTTCTAGCCAGTGGGAGGGCATTGTCCTGCTCCCCGCGCCACCGCAAATCTAATAGTGTAAAAGTAAAAATGTTTTTACTTTCGACGACATCATCACATTGCACTTTTTTACTTTCTATTTTTCACTACAAAACGTAGAAAAAATGCATTTTTCACATATAAAGACATTGGTATGGTGCCAGAGATAATGAATATGAGCTTGAAAAGTGCTGGAAATGTCCTCTAAGAATTTCCTGTAAATTTCTCTTCAGGCATCCTGTTAGAAAGCTAAACCATAACTCGCTCTTTTATAAGTTGCATAACTCACGCTTGTTGGCTCCAAACTGTATACAGTGCATTCGGAAATTATTCAGACCCATTGACTTTTTCCACATTTTGTTACGTTACAGCCTTATTCTAAAAACAGATTAAATTATTTTTTCCTCATCAATCTACACACAATACACCATAATGACAAAGCAAAAATGAGTTTTGGGAATTTTTGCAAATGTATAAAAAATTCAAAACAGAAATACCTTATTTACATAAGTACTCAGACCCTTTGCTTTGAGACTCGAAATTGAGCTTAGGTGCATCCTGTTTCCATTTATCATCCTTGAGATGTTTCTAAAACTTGATTGGAGTCCACCTGGGGTAAATTATTTTGATTGGACATGATTTGGAAAGGCAAACGCCTTATTATATAAGGTCCCACAGTTGACAGTGCACGTCAGAGCAAAAACCAAGCCATGAGGTTGAAGGAATTGTCCGTAGAAATCCGAGACAGGATTATGTCGAGGCACAGATCTGGGGAAGGGTACCAAAATATTTTTGGCGCATTGAAGGTCCCCAAGAACACAGTGGCCTCCATCATTCCTAAATGGAAGAAGTTTGGAACCACCAAGACTCTTTCTAGAGCTGGCTGCCTGGCCAAACTGAGCAATCGGGGGAGAAGGGAGGTGACCAAGAACCGATAGTCACTCTGACAGAGCTCCAGAGTACCTCAGTGGAGATGGGATAACCTTCCAGAAGGACAACCATCTCTGTAGCACTCCACCAATCAGGCCTTTATGGTAGAGAGGCCAGACGGAAGCCACTCCTCAGTAAAAGGCACATGACAGCACGCTTGGAGTTTGCCAAAAGGCACCTGAAGGACTCAGACCATGAGAAACAAGATTCTCTGGTCTGATGAAACCAAGATTGAACTCTTTGGCCTGAATGCCAAGCGTCACATCTGGAGGAAACCTGGCACCATCCCTACGGTGAAGCAAGGTGGTGGCAGCATCATGCTATGGGGATGTTTTTCAGCAGCAGGGACTGGGAGACTAGTCAGGATCGAGGGAAGAGATGAACGGAGCAAAGTACAGAGAGATCCTTGATGAAAACCTGCTCCAGAGCACTAAGGACCTCAGACTGGGGCAAAGGTTCATCTTTCTACAGGATAACGACCCTAAGCACACAGCCAAGACAACGCAGGAGTGGCTTCGGGACAAGTCTCTGAATGTCCTTGAGTGGCCCAGCCAGAGCCCGGACTTGAACTCGATCGAACGTCTCTGGAGAGACCTGACAATAGCTGTGCAGGGACGATCCCCATGCAACCTGACATAGCTTGAGAGAATCTGCAGAGAAGAATGAGAGAAACTCCCCAAATACAGGTGTGCCAAGCTTGTAGCGTCATACCCAAGAAGACTCGATGCTGTAATCGCTGCCAAAGGTGCTTCAACAAAACACTGAGTCAAGGTAAGGGTCTGAATACTTATTTAAATGTGATATTTCAGTTTTTAATTTTTTTATAAATGTGCAAAAACCTGTTTTTGCTTTGTCATTATGGGGTATTGTGTGTAGATTCATGAGGGAAAAAAACTATTTAATCCATTTTAGTATAAGGCTGTAACGTAACAAAATGTGGAAAAAGTAAAGGCGTCTGAATATGTAAATGCATTTTCAACCCGATAATAGTTCAATTGAGGAAGCGTAATCATACTCGTTCTTTTTGCTACCCGTGCAAAACATCCTGCCTACTGAAAATGCCCGCCAAACCTGATGCTGTTTTGTGATCTATTGCCTACATAAAAAATGTTTCACGACTAGAACCAAATAGAAAATATGTAGAAAAGATAATGGACCTATTTTTTTAAATAATATAATCTTTGAGAAGTATTTTTGACATGGTCGGATTATTACCGGGGTTCCCCATTGATTTTGTTATAATGTTTGAGCATAAGAACACAGAATTAACCATGGCAAAATGCGTAGAATTGCAGGATATTACCTTTAAAATATAAAAATGTTCTCTCTGCCGCCAAGATGGGGGCCTCTAAAATGTTCTTGCCCAGGGCTGGACTGAATTCAGCCCCGCAAACATGCCGACCACGTCGTTTGCCACGCCCACCATTTTTCCCCTTTTTGATCCAGAGAAAACCCTGGATAGCTTGTGCACCTCAAAAACTCACGTTATGGACCCCCACAGTCGCAAGTCATCAAAGGGGACTGTTCTTTATCCCATCATCTATAGTTCACCTATAGGTCTCTATCAAATTACAGTACAGTAACAGTATTTCCATCTCTCACATCCTTACAAACAGGATAAACCAAATGCCAAGTTTGTCATGAACTCAAACCCTTTCTGATGAAATATCACTGTAACCACCAGCAAAGCCTTCACGCTCTGGGCACAGTGCACTGTAACTGTGGCTTCAATAAATGTTTTTTGTAGACAGCCCCAACTTTATAACAAGCACTGTGTCAAATTATGCAATTAAGCATGGTTATTTTGGTAGTGGTGCTGGCAAATCATTTGGGCTTTAACAGCAAATAAAGATAATTAGACTCCCAAACTAGTAGCGCTCACACTTAATTACTGACGCAGTGCTTCTATGCTTCAGTTCCATATCACAGCTTTATATTTAGAATAATGCAAAGGTTCTTCCACAAAATCAAACAAATCTCCAAAGCAATGTGGACAATCAAAGTGAGTACTTTCACTATAGCCCCCACCCTTAAAATTATTTCTTAATGATGTTGTGGTAAATATCATACAAGAATTCAGCCCTAATCTTAACAACAGCAGCAACTCTGCTCTGGCAAATCAAACTCCTTTACATTCAACTCCCAATCAAACCCACCAAATCGAAAACCACATAATTGCTATCAATTAAGGCTGAGAGGAATGCGGTGTGCTCCAAGACAAGTAGTCGGCAGCTCTAATCACAATTTAGAAATGGTTGTGTCTGCTTTCCCCTCCATGATTGGATTTATAGACTTTCACATCCCTAAACATACACACACACACACACACACACACACACACACACACACACACACACACACACACACACACACACACACACACACACACACACACACACACACACACACACACACTCCCACTACCATACCCTTAATCCTAACCTTCCAATATCACATTTACTTCTGGGTTAATTCAGCACGGCAGAATCACAAGGTGTTTAAACTGTAAAAATCTATGAAAATAGGGTGACATCTGTCTGTAATGCATAATGAAGTATGGATTACACTTAAATGCATTTACAGATGTAATGAGGAGCTGCTATGAATGCTTATAGAAGATGCATTATAATTCACTTTAAAGTATAACTTGAGTACTTGCTTCATTTCAAAGGGAGATGTCACGATCATTGTGAAAAGCGGACCAAGGCGCAGCGTGATATGCGTACATTCTTTAATCGTACTTAATACACGATACAAAACAAACGATACGTGAAGTCCTAGGTTATACACCAAAACAAACCTTACGGAACAAGATCCCACAATCAACTGTGCAAAACAGGCTGCCTAAGTATGGTTCCCAATCGGAGACAACGAGCAACAGCTGCTTCTGATCGGGAACCACCCTGGCCAACATAGATCTAAACGATCTAGACAGAAAACAAGGAACAACTAAACATTAAAGAGTCCCCAGAGCCAGGGCGTGACAGTACCCCCCCAAAGGCGCGGACTGCGACCGCGCCAACCAAACACCACAGGGGAGGGGCCGGGTAGGCGGATCCGGCTCCGAGCGTGACCACCACTCTCTCTCTCGCCCTCGTGGTCTGGCCCTGCTGGCCGGAGCTGGACTGAACACCGGTGGAGCGGATTGCTCTGGCTCCGGTGTGGAGCAGCTGACCGGTGTCGGACCAGGCACAGGTGGAACAGGCACGGACCGTGCCGGACTGACGACGTGCACCACTGGCTTGGTGCGGGGAGCGGGAACGGGCCGGATTGGGCTGACGACGCGCACCACTGGCTTGGTGCGGGGAGCAGGAACGGGCCGGACCGGGCTGATGACGCGCACCACTGGCTTGGTGCGGGGAGCAGGAACAGGCCGAACCGGGCTGACGACGCACACCACTGGCTTGGTGCGGGGAGCAGGAACGGGCCGGACCGGGCTGGCGACGCGCACCACAGGCTTGGTGCGGGGAGCAGGAACGGGCCGGACCGGGCTGACGACGCGCACCACTGGCTTGGTGCGGGTAGCAGGAACGGGCCGGACTGGGCTGACGATGCGCACCACTGGCTTGGTGTGGGGAACAGGAACGGGCCGGACCGGGCTGGCGACGTGCACCACAGGCTTGGTGCGAGGAGCAGGAACAGGCCGGGCCGGGCTGGCGACGCGCACCACAGGTTTGGTGCGAGGGACAGGAACAGGCCGGACCGTACTGGGAACACACACCACTGGCCTTGTGCGGGTTTCAGGAACGGGCCGGACAGGACTGGTAACACACCCCAGTACCTCTCGCCGTGCCTCTACACTCTCCTTCCCCCCCAATGGCCCCCGTAACCTGGTGGCCTCCTCTCCTAGTCCGCAAACTCGCCCTGTAGCTGCCTCCAGCAGCCCCGTCGTCCATGCCGTGTGCCCCCCCCAAAAAATGACTTGGGGTTGCCTCTCGCCTGTCCGACGACGGCCCGGTTGGCGCCGCTTCTCCTCTCCTGCCTGGGCATCCTCCCTCATCGCCCTCTGGTAGCGGACGGCCTCCTCCTCTGTGATTCTCCCCCAACCGAGGAGGACATCTAACAGAGTAACCTCCTGTTCCATACCCGGCGTTTGCTCCTGCACACGCTGCTTGGTCCTATTTTGGTGGGATCTTCTGTCACGATCGTTATGAAAAGCGGACCAAGGCGCAGCGTGATATGCGTACATTCTTTAATCATACTTAATACACGATACAAAACAACAAAACAAACGATACGTGAAGTCCTAGGTTATACACCAAAACAACTAAACATAGGAACTAACACCATGGCTCAACATTAAAGAGTCCCCAGAGCCAGGGCGTGACAGGAGATGTATCTACATTGCACAATTTCCCACCTTTTTCTAATTCACTTCCATTCATGAGATGAGGTCTACCACAATCCCTGACGCCAAACTATGGCTCTGGCTGCCAGCCATCCCTGGGGTGCAATTCCGAGTTCCGGGGATGAGGGGTGAGATACTCAGGGCCCGGGACATTAGTATTGAGCAACAGACTGAAAACAGGGATCATAAGGGACTGTATGTTATTTATAATAAGGTCTATACGGAGAAAATCTGACCTTTCTGAAATGAAAATGCATGACCCTCCTTTAAGCAAAATATATTTTTACCCGGCCCTCCCGAATGCTTGAAAAAAACTACCCCAAATAATATTTAAAGAGTGACTGCCCTAAAAACCAACTAATCCCATGTTGCATCAATATGAGTCAGAAACATTTTTCTAGTTTCCTTTTTTTTGGGGGGGGGGTCAAACTTGTTTAACTTGGGTCAAACGTTTCGGGTAGCCTTCCACAAGCTTCCCACAATAAGTTGGGTGAATTTTGGCCCATTCCTCCTGACAGAGCTGGTGTAACTGAGTCAGGTATGTAGGCCTCCTTGCTCGCACACGCTTTTTCAGTTCCGCCGACAAATATTGTATAGGATTGAGGTCAGGGCTTTGTGATGGCCACTCCAATACCTTGACTTTGTTGTCCTTAAGCCATTTTGTCACAACTTTGGAAGTATCTTTAAGGTCATTGTCCATTTGGAAGACCCATTTGCGACCAAGCTTTAACTTCCTGACTGATGTCTTGAGATGTTTCTTCAATAAATACACGTAATTTTCCTTCCTCATGATGCCATCTATTTTGTGAAGTGCACCAGTCCCAGCAAAGCACCCCCACAGCATGATGCTGTCACCCCCGTGCTTCACGGTTGTGATGGTGTTCTTCGGCTTGCAAGCGACGCCCTTTTTCCTCCAATCATAATGATGGTCATTATGGCCAAACAGTTCTATTTTTGTTTCATCAGACCAGAGAACGTTTCTCCAAAAAGTATGATCTTTGTCCCCATGTGCAGTTGCAAACTGTAGTCTGGCTTTTTTATGGTGGTTTTGGAGCAGTGGCTTCTTCCTTGCTGAGCGGCCTTTCAGGTTATGAAGATATAGGACTCGTTTTACTGTGGATATGGATACTTTTGTACCTGTTTCCTCCAGCATCTTCACAAGGTCCTTTGCTATTGTTCTGGGATTGATTTGCACTTTTCGCACCAAAGTACGTTCATCTCTAGGAAACAGAACACGTCTCCTTCCTGAGCGGTATGACGGCTGCGTGGTCCCATGGTGTTTATACTTGCGTATTATTGTTTGTACATATGAACGTGGTACCTTCAGGCGTTTGGAAATTGCTCCCAAGGATGAACCAGACTTGAGGAGGTCTACAATTGTTTTTCTGAGGTCTTGGCTGATTTCTTTTCATAATCCCATGATGTCAAGCAAAGAGTACATCCACAGGTACACCTCCAATTGATTCAAATGATATCAATTAGCCTATCAGAAGCTTCTAAAGCCATGACATCATTTTCTGGAATTTTCCAAACTGGTTAAAGGCACAGTCAACTTAGTGTGTGTAAACTTCTGACCCACTGGAATTGTTATATAATGAATTATAAGTGAAATAATTTGTCTGTAAACAATTGTTGGAAAAATTACTTGTGTCATGCACAAAGTAGATGTCCAAACCGACTTGCCAAAACTATAGTTTGTTAACAAGAAATGTGTGGAGTGGTTGAAAAACAAGTTTTAATGACTCCAACCTAAGTGCATGTAAACTTCCGACTTCAACTGTATACACATTAAAATGCAAAATACAGCATTGGGAAGCACAAATAAAACATCACAAATCACCCAGAAAAACAGTTACATTCCTCCACAAATATATCCCCAAGCAATACTTTAAATTACCCAAGGGCACAAGAACATCAAGATTAAATGTATTTTGAATTTTGTTCCAGCAATATAGTGCATTAAAGCTAAAAGCACATTTACCCAGTTGACTACAAAGTGTAACTAGGATAGTTTTTGTCATGAAGTCCGTCTTGTCTAAAACATAGTTTGGAACCTCAGTGCGTCACAACAAGTAAATTAAGGTAGGGTTTGTATTGCAATTATGTCAACAAATCATGCCCCCTTTTGCCAAGCTTCAAGTGAAAATCGCCCCTGAATGGGGCTCCGTTGTTTCATCGCCCCATGTTCGATCGTGAGGCATATATCTGTTCCTGGGGCAAAGACTTTGTGTTTTCCTGGGGCATAAGTTCAGGATATCACCAGGTTGCTTCCCGAGGCTGTGAATCAGTCACCGGGGGCTGATACTGTCATGATTCATGTGGGGTCAAATTACATTATGAAGTGCAGCTCAGAACAGCTGAAGATGGATTTTAAAGAACTGATTGGGTCTCTACTTGACACCAACAAACGCCACATACTATCTGGCCCTCTGCCCTCCCTAAATCGTGGCATTGAATGTTTCAGCAGACTTTTAGCCCTCAATAACTGTCTATGAGACTATTGCAGCTCTGTGGGTGTAACATTTATTGACATTTTGATACCTTCTGGAAACAAAGCTCGTATTATAAGGAGGATGGGATCCACCCAAATCAATTGGGTTCCTGGATCCTTTCACAGCATTATAAGGCTGTGTTGAGACAATTACTTATCAATTACTGTCACGAACGTCTACTAAGTGAGTGGACCAAGGCGCAGCGTGCGATACGAACATGACTTTATTTAATTAAAGTACTCAACACAAAAACAATGACGAATCGTGAAGTCCTCAGTTACAATGACTGATACGGAACAAAAACCCACAACACTAAGGTGAACACTGACAGTTTAAATATGGCTCCCAATCAGAGATAACGAGCCGACAGCTGACACTCGTTACCACTGATTGGGAGTCACACGACCAAACAAGGAAACACAACCAAATACAACACAACCAATACCAAACACAACCAAATGAACACACCCTGGCTCAAAATACACAGTCCCGGAGCCAGAGCGTGACAATTACTTATCAATTACCCAAATCCAGCTCATTTAATCCCTACCATTGTGTCGCTGAGTTGTCATAATGCTTCAGCAAATGTACATGATCCTAAGGGTGTTGGAAGACACAATGTAAATAACCTAATTTATGTCCCTCTTACTGCCCAGAATGCCTGATTCTACAGCTATTGTATGTAGCAATCATATGCCTATGAACCAGAGTAATACTGTTAGCACTGAGGTTGTGTGCCCTAGTAGGAAGTCCACTGTGTGCAGCTCACCCTGCACTAATAAAATAACCTGAGTATGTCTACCTCTGCTAAGCTTCCCAGTAAAGCAAGAAAAATTATCAAGCATCCCAGAAAAGTGTTAAAATTAGCCCACGTTAACATACAGTGAGGGAAAAAAAGTATTTGATCCCCTGCTGCTTTTGAACGTTTGCCCATTGACAAAGACATGATCAGTCTATAATTTAATGGTAGTTTTATTTGAACAGTGAGAGACAGAATAACAACAAAAAAATCCAGAAAAACTCATGTCAGAAATGTTATAAATTGATTTGCATTTTAATGAGGGAAATAAGTATTTGACCCCCTCTCAATGAGAAATATTGCTGGGTCCCAGGTGTCTTTTATACAGGTAACGAGCTGAGATTAGGAGCACACTCTTAAAGGGAGTGCTCCTAATCTCAGCTTGTTACCTGTATAAAAGACACCTGTCCACAGAAGCAATCAATCAATCAATCAGATTCCAAACTCTCCATCATGGCCAAGACCAAAGAGCTCTCCAAGGATGTCAGGGACAAGATTGTAGACCTACACAAGGCTGGAATGGGCTACAAGACCATCGCCAAGCAGCTTGGTGAGAAGGTGACAACAGTTGGTGTGATTATTCGCAAATGGAAGAAACACAAAAGAACAGTCAATCTCCCTCAGCCTGGGGCTCCATGCAAGATCTCACCTCGTGGAGTTGCAATGATCATGAGAATGGTGAGGAATCAGCCCAGAACTACGCAGGAGGATCTTGTCAATGATCTCAAGGCAGCTGGAACCATAGTCACCAAGAAAACAATTGGTAACACACTACGCCGTGAAGGACTGAAATTCTGCAGCGCCCGCAAGGTCCCCCTGCTCAAGAAAGCACATATACAGGACCGTCTGAATCTGAATGATTCAGAGGAGAACTGAGTGAAAGTGTTGTGGTCAGATGAGACCAAAATCAAGCTCTTTGGCATCAACTCACCTCGCTGTGTTTGGAGGAGGAGGAATGCTGGCTATGACCCCAAGAACACCATCCCCACCTTCAAACATGGAGGTGGAAACATTATGCTTTGGGGGTGTTTTTCTGCTAAGGGGACAGGACAACTTCACTGCATCAAAGGGACGATGGACGGGGCCATGTACCGTCAAATCTTAGGTGAGAACCTCCTTCCCTCAGCCAGGGCATTGAAAATGGGTCGTGGATACAATAGAACAGGTGTAGACATTACAGTGAAATGCTTACTTACAAGCCCTTAACCAACAATGCAGTTTAAAAATAAAAATAAAAAAGCAAATAATTAAAGAGCAGCAGTAAAATAAAATAACAGTAGGGAGGTTATTTACAGGGGGTACCGGTACAGAGTGAATATGCGGGGGCACCGGTTAGTCGAGGTAATTGAGGTAATATGTACATGTGGGTAGAGTTAAAGTGACTATGCATGAATAATAAACAGAGTAGCAGCAGCGTAAAAGAGGGGCTTGGGGTGGGGTGGGGTGGGGTAGGGTGTGGGGGCAATGCAAATAGTCTGGGCAGCCATGATTAGCTGTTCAGGAGTCTCATGGCTTGGGGGTAGAAGTTGTTAAGAAGCCTTTTGGACCTAGACTTAGCGCTCCAGTACCGCTTGCCGTGCGGTAGCAAAACAAAGGAGATGATCGTGGACTTCAGGAAACAGCAGAGGGTGCACATCGACGGAACCGCCGTGGAGAAGGTTGAAAGCTTCAAGTTCCTATGCGTACACATCAATGACAAACTGAAATGGTCCACCCACGCAGACAGTGTAGTGAAGAAGGCGCAGCAGAGCCTCTTCAACCTCAGGAGGCTGAAGAAATTTGGCTTGACACCTAAAACCCTCACAAACTTTTACAGATGCACAATTGAGAGCATCCTGTCAGGCTGTATCACCGCCTGGTACGGCAACTGCACCGCCCGCAACCGCAGGGCTCTCCAGAGGGTGGTGCGGTCTGCCTAATGCACCTACAGCACCCGATGTCACAGGAAGGCCAAAAAGTATCATCAAGGACATCAACCACCCGAGCCAATGCCTATTCACCCAGCTATCATCCAGAAGGCGAGGTCAGTACAGGTGCATCAAAGCTGGGACCGAGAGAATGAAAAACAGCTTCTATCTTAAGGACATCAGATTGTTAAATAGCCATCACTAGCACATTAGAGGCTGTTGCTGCCTATTGAAATCACTGGCCACTTTAAGAAATGGAACACTAGTCACTTTAAAAATGTTTACATATCTTGCACTACTCATCTATTATGTATATACTGTATTCTATTCTATAATATTTTACTGTATCTTAGTCCATGCCGCTCTGTCATTGCTTGTACAGTGAGGGAAAAAAAGTATTTGATCCCCTATTGATTTTGTACGTTTGCCCACTGACAAAGAAATGATCAGTTTATAATTTTAATGGTAGGTTTATTTGAACAGTGAGAGACAGAATAACAACAACAAAAACCCAGAAAAACACATGCCAAAAATGTTATAAATTGATTTGCATTTTAATGAGGGAAATAAGTATTTGACCCCCTCTCAATCAGAAAGATTTCTGGCTCCCAGGTGTCTTTTATACAGGTAACGAGCTGAGATTAGGAGCACACTCTTAAAGGGTGTGCTCCTAATCTCAGTTTGTACCTGTATAAAAGACACCTGTCCACAGAAGCAATCAATCAATCAGATTCCAAACTCTCCACCATGGCCAAGACCAAAGAGCTCTCCAAGGATGTCAGGGACAAGATTGTAGACCTACACAAGGCTGGAATGGGCTACAAGCTTGGTGAGAAGGTGACAACAGTTGATGCGAAACCTACCTCCAATACCTTGACTTTGTTGTTCTTAAGCCATTTTATCACAACTTTGGTAGTATGCTTGGAGTAATTGTCCTTTTGGAAGACCCATTTGCGACCAAGCTTTAACTTCCTGACTGATGTCTTGAGATGTTGCTTCAATATATCCACATAATTTTCCTTCCTCATGATGCCATCTATTTTGTGAAGTGCACCAGTCCTTCCTGCAGCAAAGCACCCCCACAGCATTATGCTGCCACCCCCGTGCTTCACGGTTTGGATGGTGTTCTTTGGCTTCAAGCGACCCCCTTTTTCCTCCAATCATAACGATGGTCATTATGGGCAAACAGTTCTATTTTTTTGTCATCAGACCAGAGGACATTTCTCCAAAAAGTATGATCTTTGTCCCCATGTGCAGTTGCAAACCGTAGTTTGGCTTTTTTATGGCGGTTTTGGAGCAGTGGCTTCTTCTTTGGTGAGCGACGTTTCAGGTTATGTCGATATAGGACTCGATTTACTGTGGATATAGATACTTTTGTACCTGTTTCCTCCAGCATCTTCACAAGGTCCTTTGCTGTTGTTCTGGGATTGATTTGCACTTTTCGCACCAAAGTATGTTAATCTCTAGGAGACAGAACGTGTCTCCTTCCTGAGCGGTATGACAGCTGCGTGGTCCCATGGTGTTTGTACTTGCGTGCTATTGTTTGTACAGATTAACGTGGTACCTTCAGGCGTTTGGAAATTGCTCCCAAGGATGAACCAGACTTGTGGAGGTCTACAATTGTTTTTCTGAGGTCTTGGCTGATTTCTTTTGATTTTCCCATGATGTCAAGCAAAGAGGCACTGAGTTTGAAGGTAGGCCTTGAAATACATCCACAGGTACACCTCCAATTGACTCAAATGATGTAAATTAGCCTATCAGAAGCTTCTAAAGCCATGACATCATTTTCTTGAATTTTCCAATCTTTTTAAAGGCACAGTCAACTTACTGTATGTAAACTTCTGACCCACTGGAATTGTGATACAGTGAAGTATAAGTGAAATAATCTGTCTGTAAACAATTGTTGGAAAAATTACTTGTGTCATGCACAAAGTAGATGTCCTAACCGACTTGCCAAAACTATAGTTTGTTAACAAGAAATTTGTGCAGTGGTTGAAAAACTGCACAAATTTAAAGAGATGAGAGAGGCCTGTAATTTTCATCATAGGTACACGTCAACTATGACAGACAAAATGAGAAAAAAAAATCCAGAAAATCACATTGTAGGATTTTTTATGAATTTATTTGCAAATTATGGTGGAAAATAAGTATTTGGTCACCTACAAACAAGCAAGATTTCTGGCTCTCACAGACCTGTAACTTCTTCTTTAAGAGGCTCCTCTGTCCTCCACTCGTTACTTGTATTAATGGCACCTGTTTGAACTTGTTATCAGTATAAAAGACACCTGTCCACAACCTCAAACAGTCACACTCCAAACTCCACTATGGCCAACACCAAAGAGCTGTCAAAGGACACCAGAAACAAAATTGTAGACCTGCACCAGGCTGGGAAGACTGAATCTGCAATAGGTAAGCAGCTTGGTTTGAAGATATCAACTATGGGAGCAATTATTAGGAAATGGAAGACATACAAGACCACTGATAATCTCCCTCGATCTGGGGCTCCACGCAAGATCTCACCCCGTGGGGTCAAAATGATCACAAGAACGGTGAGAAAAAATCCCAGAACCACACGGGGGGACCTAGTGAATGACCTGCAGAGAGCTGGGACCAAAGTAACAAAGCCTACCATCAGTAACACACTACGTCCCCCTGCTTAAGCCAGTACATGTCCAGGCCCGTCTGAAGTTTGCCAGAGTGCATTTGGATGATCCAGAAGAGGATTGGGAGAATGTAATATGGTCAGATGAAACCAAAATATAACTTTTTGGTAAAAACTCAACTCGTCGTGTTTGGAGGACAAAGAATGCTGAGTTGCATCCAAAGAACACCATACCTACTGTGAAGCATGGGGGTGGAAACATCATGCTTTGGGGCTGTTTTTCTGCAAAGGGACCAGGACGACTGATCCGTGTAACGGAAAGAATGAATTGAGTGAATGAGTGAACACCTCCTTCCATCAGCAAGGGCATTGAAGATGAAACGTGGCTGGGTCTTTCAGCATGACAATGATCCCAAACACACCGCCCGGGCAACGAAGGAGTGGCTTCGTAAGAAGCATTTCAAGGTCCTGGAGCGGCCTAGCCAGTCTCCAGATCTCAACCCCATAGAAAATCTTTGGAGGGAGTTGAAAGTCCGTGTTGCCCAGCGACAGCTCCAAAACATCACTGCTCTAGAGGAGATATGCATGGATGAATGTGCCAAAATACCAGCAACAGTGTGTGAAAACCTTGTGAAGACTTACAGAAAACGTTTGACCTGTGTCATTGCCAACAAAGGGTATATAACAAAGTATTGAGAAACTTTTGTTATTGACCAAATACTTATTTTCCACCATAATTTGCAAATAAATTCATTACAAATCCTACAATGTGATTTTCAGGATTTTTGTTTCTCATTTTGTCTGTCATAGTTGACGTGTACCTATGATGCAAATTACAGGCCTCTCTCATCTTTTTAAGTGGGAGAACTTGCACAATTGGTGGCTTACTAAATACTTTTTTTCCCCACTGTAAACTTCCGACTTCAACTGTATGTCTTAATTTGTGGATGTCCATCATCCATTTCGTATGATACGTTACAAATTGCAATATGTACAATATGTTACAAATTGCAATTCGTATAATATGTTACACATTTTGCAAAACGTATGATATATTATGAATTCCAATTTGATTTGGCTAACGTTAGCTAGGTGGCTAGGTGGCTAACACTAACATTAGCTATGTGGCTAGCATTAGCTAGGCTAGGGGTTAGGATTTAGGGGAAGGGTTAGCTAACATGCTAAGTAGTTGCAAAGTAGCTAAAAAGTAGTAAGTAATTGCAAGTTGCTAATTTGCTAAAGTTGTCCATGATGAGATTCGAACACGCAACCTTTGGGTTGCTAGAAATTGACATTATATGCCTACCCAACCACCCTACTTTCACTTTTGACTTAAGTAATATTCTGTTTTATGTAACCATACCAAACATAACATGTCATCCTAATTTGAGTTTTCTGGATAAATGTGCCACAGAAAGGATGTCCTTTCAGGCGAGATCCAGTGACACCCATTAAAACTTAGAAAAAGTGGAGGGATGCTGGAGGGAGAATTTGTACTTGATATTGGTTCACGGATTTATGGTGCTCTATTTTCGCCTGGCATTAAGGCGGCACTAGTGTCAAACGTACGCTTTTTGTCAATTTCAACTTGTAAAAGCCAGCACTCTGCTATTTTCCAACCCTGGCGGCAGGGTTGGTAATTTACCTGTCTTATATCAGTTCACTTGCGCTGAGGTGGGAGGGGTGGAAACAACGTGCGCCAATGTGCCAATTTAATGCAACACTACTGGTGATATTTAAGACTCACCAAAAGCTGATCTTAGCGGTAACGTAATTGGTTATGTCATCAATTTTGTCAGCGAAGGCGACCAGTAGCCTAATCAGTAGCCTATAGCCAATGTTTTAATAAAACATAATGAGCAGCAAAACAGTCAACATACATTCCCATTTTTTCTTTATATTGGACATTATTTTTGTCCATGCAGCTTCTGTGAAAAGATTGGACTCATTAGGCCTATGTGCGATGCCAATTGAATGAATGGTGTCAGTGACTGTCGGAAGTCTGTTTAGGAACATCAAGTTATTATAATAGACTGCTTATTGTTTTTCCTTTATATCATTTTGTAAAATAATTGCATCTTCCATATTCGTCTATTGGACCTAACAGTCAAATCGTGGGAATTACGAACACTGTCCTTTGAACTGAATTTCGCTTGTAGCCTAGGCTATTTGCCAGTTGTTTGTTTACCTTTCACATTGCATAGCCACTAACAGGCTATATCAATGGCGATGGTAGATTAATCTTATTTTAACGTTTGGGCAATGTCCAACTGTCCATGGCTTGAACATTAAGTGGATTTTCGAAAAGCCAACGCAATGTGTATAGACAAATATTTCCATGTTGAAGCCAATAAAAAAAACTTGATTGGCTACTTGTTTGTTATAACATGGCCTATTGTAGAGTTAAATGGATAGGACAAACAACCATGCCTACTGCTGCATAGCCCTTAGGTCTACGTGTGCACACATTGCCTTATGCTCATGGAACGATAGATGCGATTTATGATATCATGCTTCTGACTCAATCCTATTTAGAAATGTTGTTGTTTTAAAAAACAGATTGTTTTTTGTTTAATTTGACAAAAATCCAAACTTATTAGAAAGATTCACCGTCCATGGGTTTATGTTGAGAAAGTATTTGGCTCGAATGCAATGCAATTTTGTCTGCTATTTCTGGAGAAGTGCAAATATGACCTGAAAACATTGCATTTGGGTGCAGCATAACAGTGAGTGGACATTCCCCCTTTCTCTTTATATTGGATCTTTGTCTAGCTCCTGTTAAAAGTTTGGATGTGCGTAAAACCCTCAATAGTCTAAGTTGCCTTGTCTGTATTATACACCCAAGGGAAGCAATTATGGTGCCTGTAAATGTATTTAGACAAGCCTATTTTAAAACAAGTTGTTGGTTCATTTTTATTAGAATTTGATTAGAATGATACACTGTCTTTTTAGGCCTTATCAAAAGCCACCTTGGTTTGTCTGGCCTCAACTTGGCAGTGGATAGACTTTCCCTTGAACTGAAGAACCAATAGAAAGTCTGATCTAATCATTGATGCCTTCAAATGGACTGAATCATACAGCACTACACTGTTGCAATACCATTCCCTTTAGGTAACTCAGTGTAACGTGATTCTTCTTGTATCTTTCCTGCCACTGAAACACTGTAACTAAACAATACCAGATCCCACTCTGTGTGACAAATGTGTCTAATAACAACGGGGTACTCCAGGCGTAGCCAGAGAAATGCATCCGCTGCACTGGAAGCGGTCAGTTACAGCCACAGAGGCCATTTCTTCTATTTATCAGAATAGCAATCATTTTTAACATTTCTCTCCAATTTAGGCCGGGATTCAGTCCGATCAGCGGCAGCTGACAAACACATTGCTCTAGTTTATAAATGTGTGAATAACCAGCTTACTAACAATTACAAATGTGGGAGTAATGATTAATAAAGATGAATGGACTATTTACTAATCTATTATAAATGCTTTATTACAAGATGTTATTATAATAGCTAACGAGGCTGGGATATATTTTATAAGGACGGTTCTGTCCACAAGAGCAGCCGCTCGCCGATTTGACAGCAGAATTTAATCTCGCTTATTGACTACGTTTGGCATGTCCATGTCCAGACTGCAATTTACAGTAGACCGAGCCCCTATATCAGTGTGAATGCTATAGCCTATGTTTAACAATGTATTTCCACATTGAAGCAATGCATTTAGAACAATGTGGACTGGAAACATGTTATACATATTTAGCAAATATGGGGCAGGCTATTTAACAAACTAGGCTATAAAGGACTAACATTCACATTGTTCTGATTGGCCAATGAGGTGTGAATCCTCGACACACCCACAACATGTTACATATGTAACAGTAGCATGGATTATTATTATTTTTTAAATAAATATACAGTACCAGTCAAAAGTTTGGACACACCTACTCATTCAAAGGTTTTTCTTTATTTTTACTATTTTCTACATTGTAGAATAATAGTGAAGACATCAAAACTATGAAATAACACATATGGAATAATGTAGTAACCCAAAAAGTGTTAAACAAATCAAAATATATTTTATATTTGAGATTCTTCAAAGTAGCCACCCTTTGCCTTGATGACAGCTTTGCACTTGTTGACTGCTTTTCCTTCATTCTGCGGTCCAACTCATCCCAAACCATCTCAATTGGGTTGAGGTCGGGGATTGTGGAGGCCAGGTCATCTGATGCAGCACTCCATCACTCTTCTTCTTGGTCAAATAGCCCTTACACAGCCTGGAGGTGGGTTTTGGGTCATTGTCCTGTTGAAAAACAAATGATAGTCCCATTAAGCGCAAACCAGATGGGATGACGTATCGCTGCAGAACGCTGTGGTAGCCATGCTGGTTAAGTGTGCCTTGAATTCTAAATAAATTCTAAAAAAAAACAAAAAAACATCACACCTCCTCCATGCTTCATGGTGGGAACCACACATCCGTTCATCCGTTCACCTAGTATGCGTCTCACAAAGACACAGTGGTTGGAACCAAAAATCTCAAATTTGGAATCATCAGACCAAAGGACAGATTTCCACCGGTCTAATGTCAATTGCTCGTGTTTCTTGGCCCAAGCAAGTCTCTTCTTCTTATTGGTGTCCTTTAGTAGTGGTTTCTTTGCAGCAATTCAACCATGAAGGCCTGATTCACGCAGTCTCCTCTGAACAGTTGATGTTGAGATGTGTTTGTTACTTGAACTCTGTGAAGCATTTATGGGCTGCAATCTGAGGTGCAGTTAACTCTAATGAACGTATCCTCTGCAGCAGAGGTAACTCTGGGTCTTCCTTTCCTGTGGCAGTCCTCATGAGAGCCAGTTTCATCATAGCGCTTGATGTTTTTGTGACTGCACTTGAAGAAACTTTCAAAGTTCTTGAAATGTTCCGTATTGACTGATCTTCATGTCTTAAAGTAATGATGGACTGTAATTTCTCTTTGCTTATTTGAGCTTTTCTTGCCATGATATGGACTTGGTCTTTTACCAAATAGGGCTATCTTCTGTATACCACCCCTACCTTGTCACAACACAACTGATTGGCTCAAACTCATTAAGAAGGAAATAAATTCCACAAATTAACTTTTAACAAGGTTAATTGAAAAGCATTCCAGGTGACTACCTCATGAAGCTGGTTGAGAGAATGCCAAGAGTGGGCAAAGCTGTCATCATGGCAAAGGGTGGCTCCTACTTTTTTGGTTAATACAGGGAGGTAGCTCAGTTGGTAGAGCATGGTGTTTGCAACGCCAGGGTTGTAATAATAAAAAAAAAAGAATAATTTATGCACTAACTGTAAGTCGCTCTGGATAAGAGCGTCTGCTAAATGACGTAAAATGTAAATGTAAAAAAATTCCATATGTGTTATTTCATAGTTTTGATGTCTTCACTATTATTTTACAATGTAGAAAATAGTAAAAATGAAGAAAAACCCTGGAATGAGTAGGTGTGTCCAAAATTTTGACTGGTACTGTATTTCATTTTTCTTTTTTTCAATTATAATTTTTTACACTCCAGATACAACTTTAAAAAGTACAGGGGGTTGTATGGGAAGTAATGAGGCCAATTAGTCATTTTCCCCTCTTTTGTTCTCCTTAACAATAGGACTTTTGATTCCCACTGGCCCATTCCTTACCCCATCAGGCCCCCCTACTGAGCCACTTCGCTAAAGCCACCAGCATAAACATTTTCATTTACGAGAAACACTTCATCTGTGCCCCTTTGAGGAGGGCAATAGAGCTCCCGCCAACCTCTCTCCTAATCTCTCAGGCCTCCATGGATCCGTAAACAAGTTTACCAATGGAGAAAGAAAACAGTTCAGTCTGGGTCACAGCTAATTATGTCGTATTTATCTTGGCTTTGAAGCAACATTAATATTGAATCATGAGAAAGGCTGGGGCTATCGAGGATAAACCTGCTAATAGGTGAGAGGGGCTTGCTTCAGCACTATGGTCCCGGAAATCCGTGAAGCATAAGTGTAATTATTTGTGTGCAAGTTTGTTAGTCTGTTTATATAGATTAAGGCCAGGATACAATCCGATTAGCAGTAGTCCCTGTTAGCCAACAAATGCATAGGCCTTGTTTAGGTGGTGTCGGAGGTGTAACTGCAGTAAGAGCTGTCAAATCGGCGAGCGGCTGCTCTTGTGGACTCACCTGTCCTTATAGAATATATCCCAGCCGAGTTAGATGTTATAGGTAGCACTTATAAAATAACAACTTGTAATAAAACATTTATAATAGATTAGTAAATAGTTTATTCATCTTTATTAATCATTACTCCCACATTTGTAATTGTTAGTAAGCTGTTTATTCACACATTTATAAACTAGAGCAATGTGTTTGTCAGCTACCGCTGAATGGATTGAAACCCGGCCTAAATTGGAGAGAAAGGTTTTTAAAAAATGCTATTCTAATAAATAGAAGGAATGGCCTCTGTCGCTGTAACTGACCACTTCCAGTGCAGCGGATGCAATTCTCTGGCTACCCCTGGAGTACCCCATTGTTATTAGACACATCTGTCACACAAAGTGGGATCTGGTGCTGTTTAGTTACAAAGTGTTTCAGTGGCAGGCAAGAAACAAGAAGAATCACGTTTCACTGAGTTAACTAAAGTTTAGTGCTGTATGATTTAGTCCATTTGAAGGCATCAATTGATTAGATCAGTCTTTCTATTGGTTCATCGGTTCAAGGGAAAGTCTATCCACTCCCAATTTGAGGCCAGACATACCAAGGTGGCTTTATTGGGACATACTATTATTTTCTAAAGCAGGAGTATATGTTGGTATACTGTAGGTGGAATAGGTAGGTTGGAAGAGCATTTTGAAAGCTTGTTGAAAGTGTCCCTTGAGGAGAAATGTCTCCACATGTAATCTAAATCGTGACATGAGTAAACTACCCACAGCTCAGTTTCTGTGTACTTGTGACCAAGGTTCAGTTCAGCAACCGCAGCTTCAGATAGTAATGTGGGGTCATTGCATCAGAATATGCCCAAATTAAACCATAGCATGGTTAAGTTATGAAATGAAATGTAGAAAAACAACAGCTGGAAGAGGTTTGTCTCAATGTAGGTGGAAATGTAGTTCATGACATCTGTGGTCAATACAGAAAGGAACCCAATTAATGGATTAACAGGCTCCATCAGGACACAGTTAAAGAACGACTGCCCCTAAAAACCAACTAATCCCTTTGAAAATGGCATATGTGGCATCGATATGAGTCAGAAACATTTATTCTAGTGTCTACAAAATGTAAATAGGATAATTTCAGTCTCGTCTAAAACGGAGTTTGGAACCTGAGTAAATCACAACAAATAAATGGTTGAGTTTGGATTACAATTATGTCAACAATTCATGCCCTTTTTGAAAAGCAACTCATGCAAATCGCCCCTACTTCAACTTCGTATCCCTTCATTGAATCCCAACCAACGATCGTTTGACCCTACCGTGCGGAATAGGTGGTTGGAGTTCATTGGTCCCCAATGGTGGTGAGTATACCAGTAGCTAGACCATAGACTGCTGGTTATGTATCTGGTTATGTATATTTTGATAATCATTATCACTATCAGTGCTAGCATAGCTGACGTTAGCTTACATTCAACTCCGATTTGGCTTGGAAACACGATAGCATTTCAAAAGAAAGTAAATAAATTGTAGGAAAACCTTTTATCATGATTGTGATGTCACCAGATTGACTTTAGATGCAGTACTTGAGGGGACCACCATATTTTGAGGGGACCACCATATTTTATTTAGCTACCATTAGCATTGCTAGCTGCAGTATTTCTGACTAACTTTAATAGTAACAGTAATGGCAACATTGGCATCTCTCTAAACTACAGTACATTTGATGACATCATAACATGGCAAAATTGTTTACTACAAATTATTTCCCTACTTTAGCAATAGCATTATTTCCATGCCACTATAAATTTGTGTAATTTTTACGAAACAGTCACATTAGCCTCCGAGGTGCAACCCATGTCTAGAGCACAAATAAATATTGGATGCAGCTATGGTGGTACTAGCTAACTCATGTCTGACTACAACACTGTACTAACTAGCAGCAACAATCCCAAATCAACCCAGGGCCATAGCAAAACATATCACAGTTGGTTACATGGTGTAACGGTGTCACCGGCCTGAATCCAATCTGGAGCCAGTCAGTCATCTGTAAAGCATAGAATTAGCTTCCACATGAGATTACGTTATTTCTCGAGCTATGTTTATAATTAAGGGATGATGACAATGGTGTTTTTCTGTTAGACAAAGTGTACAGTTGGGTGCCACACTGATCCCCTGGTCATGAATGAATGCCTGGACCTACCAGAAGGAGCAAAAGTGGGTATCATAATATGTCTAATAATGTGATTGCAATGGTTTAGCAACCTCCAAAAATAATGTAATTTACTGTTCACTTGCTATTTTCACAGCTTGCCAGGCAAGACCATAGAATAAAAGTGTGTCATGCGACACAACTACCCTTGTGACACCTTCTCCGCTGTTGCCAGTCTCCTTCGATTCCTATGAAAAGGACACGCCATCATGAGGCCTCTGATAGTGACCCGAGTTACTGCCCTGATGACACAGACGGCTTCATCAACAACGATAGGTAATGTGTGTTAAGTGAAATACGAAAAGTTGTATTCAGAAATAACCAGTTTGAGAAAATAATTATAACTAGTAGAGTCAGTTTGGTTGTGAACTGCATTAGCAAAAAGCTTTGTCCTTTCTTTAGAACAAAATGCAATTGACCACTTGGCTGTCTACTATATCAACCTGTCACAGGTCCTACCATTCAACACCACCTCATAAGATTGCCTGCTGCAGTTCGAGAGATGTCCAGTTTGCAGCCGAACATGCAGCATAGAGAAGACCATCAACCGGCCCCTCATCAGCATCATGCAGACATGCCCTCGCTGTGAGCATTCCTATGAATGGAACAGTCAGCCACATGCTGGCAAGTATCTGGCCAGCAACCTTCACCTGACAGCGGCAACAGCTTTCACATGCTCATCATTTGGACAAATACAGAAGGTATCCCACTCCATTACTATGATACACTTGATAAACAATTGTGAAACAATTGATGTAAACTGAAATGATTTGTTGCTTATTTTCTATTTCTTATATGCATAATGTCCAGGGCAGCCTGATCGCTTAGTTCACTGTTCTATTTCACTTCACATTTTATGATATCTGAATCGTAATAGAAAGTTAAATGCAGAGACCAGGTTCGTTCCACCAGGCTAATCATAACTACCATTGATAATGCAATCAGTGCTTTCTCTCTCTGTGTATGTGTGTGTGTATACAGTGCATTCGGAAAGTATTCAGACCCCTTGACTTTTTCCACATTTTGTTACGTTACAGCCTTATTCTAAAATATATTTAATTGTTTTTTTCCCTCATGAATCTACACACAATACCCCATAATGACAAAACAAAAACAGGTTTTTAGAAATGTATGCAAATGTATTAAAAATAAAAACCTGAAATATCACATTTAAATAAGTATCCAGACACTTTACTCAGCACATTGTTGAAGCACCTTTAGCAGCGATTACAGCCTCGAGTCTTCTTTGGTATGACGCTACAAGGTTGGCACACCTGTATTTGGGGAGTTTCTCCCATTCTTCTCTGCAGATCCTCTCAAGCTCTGTCAGGTTGGATGGGGAGCGTCGCTGCACAGCTATTTTCAGGTCTCTCTAGAGATGTTCGATCGGGTTCAAGTCCGGGCTCTGGTTGGGCCACTCAAGGACATTCAGAGACTTGTCTCGAAGCCACTCCTGCATTGTCTTGGCTGTGTGCTTAGGGTCGTTGTCCTGTTGGAAGGTGAGCATTCGCCCCAGTCTGAGGTCCTGAGCACTCAGGAACAGGTTTTCATCAAGGATCTCTCTGTACTTTGCTCCGTTCATCTTTCCCTTGATCCTGACTAGTCTCCCAGTCCCTGCCACTGAAAAACATCCCCACAGCATGATGCTGCCACCACCATGCTTCACCGTAGCGATGGTGCCAGGTTTCCTACAGATGTGGCACTTGGGATTCAGGCCAAAGAGTTCAATCTTGGTTTCATCAGACCAGAGAATCTTGTTTCTCATGGTCTGAGTCTTTAGGTGCCTTTTGGCAAACTCCAAGTGGGCTGTCATGTGCCTTTTACGAAGGAGAGGCTTCAGTCTGGCCACTCTACCATAAAGGCCTGATTGGTGGAGTGCTGCAGAGATAGTTGTCCTTCTGGAAGATTCTCCCATCTCCACAGAGGACTTCTGGAGTTCTGTCAGAGTGACCTTTGGGTTATTGGTCACCTCCCTGACCAAAGCCCTTCTCCCCCAATTGCTCAGCTCTAGGAAAAGTATTGGTGGTTCCAAACGTCTTCCATTTAAGAATGATGGAGGCCACTGTGTTCTTGGGGACATTCAATGCTGAATAGATGTTTTGGTACCCTTCCCCAGATATGTGCCTCGACACAATCCTCTCAGAGCTCTACGGACGATTCCTTCGACCTCATGGCTTGGTTTTTGCTCTGACATGCACTGTCAACTGTGGGACCTCATATAGACAGGTGTGTGCCTTTCCAAATCATGTCCAATCAATTGAATTTATCACAGGTGGACTCCAATGAAGTTGTAGAAACATCTCAAGGATGATCAGTGGAAACCTGTGGTGGTCCTCATGAGAGCCAGTTTCATCATAGCGCTTGATAGTTTTTGTGACTGCACTTGAAGAAACTTTAAAAGTTCTTGAAATTTTCCGTATTGACTGACCATGTCTTAAAGTAATAATGGACTGTCGTTTCTCTTTGCTTATTTTAGCTGTTCTTGCCATGATATGGACTTGGTCTTTTACCAAATAGTGCTATCTTCTGTATACCACCCCTACCTTGTCACAACACAACTGATTGGCTCAAACGCAATAAGAAGGAAATAAATTCCACAAATTAACTTTTAAGAAGGCACACCTGTTAATTAAAATGCATTCCAGGTGACTACCTCATGAAGCTGGTTGAGAGAATGCCAAGAGTGTGCAAAGCTGTCATCAAGGAAAAGGGTGGCTACTTTGAAGAATCTCAAATAGAAAATATATTTTGATTTGTTTAACACTTTTTTGGTTTCTACATGACTCCACATGTGTTATTTCATAGTTTTGATGTCTTCCCTATTATTCTACAATGTAGAAAATAGTATAAATAAAGAAAAACCCTTGAATGAGTAGGTGTATCCAAACTTTTGACTGGTAGTGTGTCTTTGTGACCGACCAGGGGCCAGGAGCTGATCTATCCTGCTATGCCCATCAATGGGATCTGGCAAAGACCTCACCTCCAGCTTTACCTCTTATTTACTCACAAACGGTCGTTGATGGGGAGAACAGAATTAGGTAGGTTTAGTCTGACTTGTTCAAACTTCAAGATAGTATCTATTTGGTGTAAGACATATTCTAACTGCCATTGCTAAAAGAACAGTGACTATGTGTGTGTGGAGACTGGCAAGATGATGTGATGGAGTCCAGACTGGCAGACGGGCTTGATGCTGATGTCTCTGAATGGAGAGAGACCTTGCACTCAGCAATACAATAATACAAGACGTCTATTGGGGGGGGGGGGGGGTGTATGATGACTGACATGTTTGACAAGTTAGCCCCAGCACCACCAGACAAAACGTTAATAGGTACAGTATCTGTATCGGCTGTGAATGACATTAAACACGAGGGCTGAGTGTCTGCGAGTTTTCGCTCCTCCCTTGTACATGATTGATCAACTCAGGTCATTAATTAGTTAGGAACACCACTCGCCAGGTTGTCTAGGTCTTAATTGGACACAAATGTAAAGGAAATAACAAAAACCAGAATACACTCGGCCCTCCATGGAATGACTTTGACAACCCTGCATTAAAATATGTTTTGTGTAGGATGGTTTATTCTACATGGAACTGTTAGACCTGAAAGTTATCAAAACACTTTGTTTGGAATATCTACATAAATTCATCAATTGCATTCTTCTCATATTACTCTGTAGGCTACTCAGTACGAGAAGATGGCCATCCTCCTGCATCTCACATCTGCCTGTGTAATGAATACTCAGGGAGAAAAAGGTGTAGATTCACGCGCAGAGCGCGGCAGGTGTTTATTACGCCTTCGCAGAAGGCAGGAATCGTGGTCACAGGCAGGCAATGGTCATACACAGGTAGGCAAACAGGCAGGTGAAACAAAACTAGGACTGAAGGCTAAAACTGGTTCTCACAAACGTGCTAGTAAAAGGCTTAGTAGAGTCAAAACGAACAAACCGAACAATGTAAGGGCCTCCTGTAGCTCAGTTGGTAGAGCATGGTGCTTGCAACGCCAGGGTTGTGGGTTCGATTCCCACGGGGGGCCAGTATGAAAATGTATGCACTCACTAACTGTAAGTCGCTCTGGATAAGAGCGTCTGCTGAATGACTAAAATGTATAATGTAAATACCTCACAAGGCACAAACAGAAAGACATGAACTAAATAAGAAGCTGATGAGACCAGGTGAGTAACTAACACAGGTGAAATCAATGAACAAAAATGAAAGAGAGGGCTACGTTCAAGGGATGCTCTTGATGACCCAACGGCACCGGAGGGTGGAGCAGAGGCGGCCGCCTACCTCGTGGGCGAGGTCCGGCAGGCTGGTTCGACATGGACTGACCAGACGTTCTGCGTCGAGGCTGATGTCCAGGTGGTCGACCCCGAGATCGGGGAGCGGGACGTTACGGTGGAATGCCTGAATCATCAGGGTCGAGGATGTCCTGGTTTGGGACCCAGGACCGTTCTTCAGGCCCATAACCTTCCCAGTCCACTAGATAGTGGATGCGACCTCTCAGGCGTTTGGAATCAAGGATGGCGTAGGCAGGTTCCCGTCCAACGGTGGGGGCGCACTGTGGGTTGAGACTGGAGGATGAAGAGGACTGTAGGTGACCGGTTTTAACAGAGACACATGGAAGGATGAGGAGATTTTTATACTGACGGGGTAACTGGAGGCGGTACGTGACAGGGTTGATGCAATGGTTATCTTGAAGGGACCAATGAAGCGAGGACAGAACTTTTTGCAGGGATGGTAGTGCCGGTTGTCTCTGGTAGAGAACCACACACACTGTCTGGGGTGAAAGAGTGGCGTAGGTCGGCGGCGTCTGTCGGCAAAGCGTTTCTGGGTATTAGAGGCTTCCTGCAGATGCCGGTGAGCGGTCTCCCATACCCGCTCACTATACCAAAACCAGTCGTCTACAGCTGGGAAAGTACCAGGCTCCGTCTCCCAGGGAAACATGAGGGATGAATGAATGAGTGACTTCTGAGCATATTTGGCCTAGGCCATATACCGACTCCAGTCGTGTGGAGAGGCAGAACATTGTTGGCGGAGGTACTTCCCTATTTCTTGGTTCAGGCGTTCCGTCTGCCCGTTGGCCTGGGGATGGTACCCGGAGGAGAGGCTGAGGGCGACCCCCAGTCGGTCACAGAAGGCTCACCACACCCGGGAGACAAACTGGGGCCCGCGGTCAGAGACGATGTCCTCTGGAATCCCATACAGACGGAGCACCTGTTGGAACATACACTCAGCCAATTCCATGGCGCTAGGTAAATGAGGAAGAGGAACCAGCCGACACATTTTTTAAAAAACTGTCTACTATGACAACGATGGTGGTGTTACCAGAGGATTCAGGAAGGTCTGTGATGAAGTCAACAGCTATGTGGGACCAGGGTCTGTGAGGGATTGGCAAAGGTTGAAGCTCACCGGAAGGGAGATGACGAGGGGTTTTGGTTTGGGCGCAGACTGGACAGGAGAGTACGTAATCCCTGACGTCGGATGCCAGTGACGACCACCAGAATTTACGGGCTAGAAATTCAGTGGTTTGTGTAATGCCCGGATGTCCTGACCCCAAGGCCGTGTGACACCATTTAATCAGTTGGGGTTTAACAGCTGCTGGTACGTAACTCTTCCCAGCTGGTGTCTCAGGAGGATCCGGGTCTGAGGTTAGGGCTTCTTGTATGGCAGAGTGAATCTCCCACTGTACCGGTCCCATAATGCAAGAGGAAGGAAGAATAGGTGTAGGGTCTGAGTTACTGGTCGGAAGTTCAAACTGGCGGGAGATAGCATCAGCTTTTACGTTTTTCTTTTCAGGGATGTAAGTAACATGAAAATGGAAGCGTGTGAAGAAGAGAGCCCAGCGGGCTTGTCTGGAGTTTAACCTCTTGGCCCCTCTGATATATTCCAGATTACGATGATCTGTTAGGACAAGAAAGGGATGTTGTGCGCCCTCCAACCAGTATGGCTCGTACTCCTACTTCGGAGGCATCCACCTCCAGTGTGAAAGGAAGGGTCGGATCAGGTTGGTGAAGGACAGGAGCTGAGGTGAAGAGGCGTTTCAAGGTGTTGAAAGCAGTCAGTGCGGTATCAGTCCATTAAAGGGTCCAGTTCTTTTGGCTGGTAAGGGCAGTGAGGGGAGCGACAGTAGAACTGAAGTTCCGAATGAACCGGCAATAGGAGTTGGAGAACCCAATGAAACATTGGAGTTCCTTAACGGTGGTGGGTTTGGGCCAGTTACTGATGGCGGTGACTTTGTTCTCATCCATGCTGACCCCTCCAGGTGTCAGTACGAAACCGAGGAAGTTTACTGAGGTTATATGGAAGGTGCTCTTTTCAGTCTTCACATAAAGGTTATGGTCAAGGAGCCGTTGAAGAACACTTTGTACATACTGTATGTGTTCCTTCAGGGAGTGGGAGTAAATCAGGATGTCATCAATGTAGACGATGAGAAAGCGATTGATCATATCCTAGAAAACCTTGTTCATAAAGGATTGGAAGATGGCGGAGGCATTAGTAAGGCCGTAGGACATGATCAGGTATTCATAATGCCCTCGTGTGGTGATAAAGGCCGTTTTCCATTCGTCTCCTTCATGTATACGGACAAGGTTATAAGCACTCCGCAGGTCGAGTTTTGTATAGATGTTGGCATGGCCCACTTGTTCAAGGGTCGCTGGGATCAGTGGAAGAGGGAAATGGTTCTTGACCGTAACGTCATTCAGGGAATGGTAATCAATACATAATCCACCATCCTTTTTTCCAATGAAGAAGAAGCTGGACGCAGCCGGCGAAGAAGAAGGATGAATGAAACTGTTTTCGAGTGCTTCATCAATGTAGTTCTCCTTTGCCTCATTTTCCGGGATAGATAGGGGGTAAACACAGCCCTTCGGTGGGAACATTTCATTGAGTAAGTCAATAGCACAGTCCCCTGGGCGATGTGGTGGCAGAGTGGAGGCCTTGAGTTTGCCGAAGACATTGCTGTACTGGGCGTATTCAGATGGTATGTTGGGTGGCACAGCAGAGGTAGAGTCCTCAATGGTGGTGGCTCTGCAGGGTAGGCTGAGACAACTGGTGAAGCAGGTAGAAGACCAGGACAGTAGTTCACCTTGTCGCCACGACATGGCAGGGGTGTCCAAGGATGAGTGGCTGTTTGGGGGATGAGAGTTCCATGAGTTGAATGGTTTCGGTGTGGAAGACTCCAATCTGGAGGGTAAAGCTCTGTGTCATGTGCGTAATAAAGCCTGTGCCCAATGGCTGTCCGTCCATGATGTTAATCCTTAAGGGAGGGCTGACAGGTGTAAGATCAATGTCAAGCTCTTGTACTAGCTGGTGATCGATAAAACTACATGCTGCTCCCGAATCTATCAAGCATGACCCAACTGCATGGGCTCTGGAAGACTCGGACGGGATGACGGAATCATGGAAAGAGAAGGTTTCAGGTTCCTGGGTGGCAGAGTTCTTTGGCGGTCGGCGATGAGGTGGTCAATGGAGATGGATATACGAATATATTGATTTAAATCCTGAAAGTCACCTCTACAGGCCAGCTCCACCTGAAGTTCCCTGTTGAGGTCAAGTAAAGCAGCCTCACTCCATCCATTCCCTGCAGCCATGGTGCGGAACTCGAGGGCATACTCGGAAGCTGAATTGCGTCCTTGTTGAAGGTCTATGAGGAGGTCCCCTATAGGACGACCGGAAGGAGAGTGATCGAATACCTCTTTGAAGAGGGTGTGTAAATGGGTCTCGGATCCAAGTTCTGTGCTGTTGGCAGTCCATATGGCGGTGGCCCAATCCAGGGCTTTGCCTGTGAGTAGAGACACAACTAAATCCACCCTGCTCTTGTCGGTGGCGAAGTTCGTGGGGTTGTGCTCAATGTATTTGCTGCATTGCATCAGAAATCCCTGACATTTCCCAGGTGAACCGTCATATTTTCCAGGCATGGATACGAATGAAGGAGGGCTATGGGTTACGATACCTGGCATCGGGGGAGTAGGGATAGGCTGGCAGAGAAGATGGCCGATTACCTCCATACGCTCCTCTTGCCGGGTTAGGCACCACTGTAGCTCCGCTGAATCCATTCCGTTTTTGGTGAGGTATTCTGTAATGAGTACTCAGGGAGAAAAAGGTCTAGATTCACGCGCAGAGCGCTTCAGGTGTTTATTACGCCTTCGCAGGAGGCAGGAATCGTGGTCACAGGCAGGCAATGGTCATACACAGGTAGGCAAACAGGCAGGTGAAACAAAACTAGGACTGAAGGCTAAAACTGGTTCTCACAAATGAGCTAGGAAAAGGCTTAGTAGAGTCAAAACGAACAATACCTCACAAGCCACAAACAGAAATAACTGAACTAATAAAGGAGCTGATGAGACCAGGTGAGTAACTAAACAGGTGAAATCAATTAACAAAAATAAAAGACAGGGCTACATTCAAGAACACAAAGAAACAGGGCTACGTTCAAGAGCACAAGGTAAACTAAGAAAATAAATACGGAACCTTACAGCATGTCATTATTTATTTAATTTTCCGAGGTCCCTCTATGTGGCACCTGACCACATGACTGAACAGTAGTCCAGGTGCGACAAAATTAGAGCCTGTAAGACCTGCCTTGTTGTTAAAAAGGTAGAGCAGGGTTTTATTATCGACAAACATCTTCCCATCTCAGCTGCTGTTGTATAACATGTTTTGACCATGACAGTTTACAATACAGGGTTACTCCAAGCAGTTTAGTCACTTCAACTTGCTCAATTTCCACATTATTTATTTAGTTGAGAATTTGGGGTTTAGTGAATGATTTGTCCCAAATACAATGCTTTTAGTTTTAGAAATATTTAGGACTAACTTATTCCTTGGCACCCATTCTGAAACTAACTGCAGCTCTTTGTTAAGTGTTGCAGTGATTCCACTTGCTGTAGTAGCTGACGTGTATAGTGTTGAGTCATCCGCATACATACACACACTGGCTTTACTCAAGGCCAGTGTCATGTCATTAGTAAAGATTGAAAAAAGTAAGGGGCCTAGACAGCAGCCCTGGGGAATTCCTGATTCTACCTGGATTATGTTGGAGAGGCTTCCATTAAAGGACACCCTCTGTTCTGTTAGACAGGTAACTATTTATCCACAATATAGCAGGGGGTGAAAAGCCACAACACATAGTTTTTTTCCATCAGGAAATAACACATATGGAATCATGTAGTAACCATAAAAGTGTTAAACAAATCAAAATATATTTTATATTTGAGATTCTTCAAATAGCCACCCTTTGCCTTGATGACAGCATTGCACACTCTTGGTATTCTCTCAGCCAGCTTCACCTGGAGTGCTTTTCCAACAGTATTGAAGGAGTTCCCACATATGCTGAGCACTTGTTGGCTGTTTTTCCTTCACTCTGCCGTCCGACTCATCCAAAAACCATCTCAATTGGGTTGGGGGATTGTGGAGGCCAGGTCATCTGATGCAGCACTCCATCACTCTCCTTCTAGGTAAAATAGCCTTACACAGCCTGGAGGTGTGTTGGGTCATTATCCTGTTGAAAAACAAATGATAGTCCCACTAAGCCCAAACCAGATGGGATAGCGTATCACTGCAGAATGCTGTGGTAGCCATGATGTATAAGTGTGCCTTGAATTCTAAATACATCACAGACAGTGTCACCAGCAAGGCATCCCCACAACATAACACCTCCTCCACCATGCTTTACAGTGGGAACTACACATGCGGAGATCATCCGTTCACTCACACTGCGTCTCACAAAGACACTGCGGTTTGAACCAAAATTGTCCAATTTGACTCCAGACCAAATGACTAATTTCCACAGGATTAATTTCCATTGCTTGTGTTTCTTGGCCCACGCAGGTCTCTTCTTATTATTGGTGTCCTTTAGTAGTGGTTTCTTTGCAGCAATTCGACCATGAAGGACTGATTCACACAGTCCCCTGTGAAAAATTGATGTGACTCCGGGTCTTCCCTTCCTGTAGCGGTCCTCATGAGAGCCAGTTTCATCATAGCGCTTAATGGTTTTTGCGGCTGCACTTGAAGAAACTGTCAAAGTTCTTGAAATGTTAAGTATTGACTGATCTTCATGTCTTAAAGTAATTATGGACTGTTGTTTCTCTTTGCTTATTTGAGCTGTTCTTGCCATAATGTGGACTTGGTATTTTACCAAATAGGTCTATCTTCTGTATACCCCCCCTACCTGGTCATAAAAATAAAACTGATTGGATCAATCGCATTAAGAAGGAAAAAGATTCCACAAATTAACTTTAAAGAAGGCACACCTGTTAATTGAAATGCATTCCTGGTGACTACCTCATGAAGCTGATTGAGAGAATTTCATGAGTTTGCAAAGCTGTCATCAAGGCAAAGGGTGGCTACTTTGAAGAATCTAAAATATATAATATATTTTGATTTGTTTAACACTTTTTTGGTTACTACATGATTCCATATGTGTTATTTCATAGTTTTGATGGCTTCACTATTATTCTACAATGTAGAAAATAGTAAAAATAAAGAAAAACCCTTGAATGAGTAGGTATGTCCAAACTTTTGAATGGTACTGTATACATACAAATGTAAAGAGATACATATACACATACTGTCAGAACGCTGCGTGTGGATGTGGTGCAGGGAATCAAGCGCAGGAACCAGGGTGTTCGTCAACAGACTTTAGTATATCCAAAAACAGGAATGAGTCGCCAACCCAACCGGGTGGCACGAACAATTACGCACAACAACAACAGTGCGAAATACAAGAAAAAAGCGCACGCAGTGCGAACTCTCAAATACAAAGTTATGAGAGAGGAAACTCCTCAATGGCAACAGCTGACAATAATAATCACACATAACACCTGACCCAACACACGATAACTAAATAGGAAACAAAATCAAAGACTAACAAGGGACAGGTGTACAACCAGACAAAACCAAACAAACATGAAACATCGAACGGTGGTAGCTAGTACTCCGGGGACGACGACCGCCGAAGCCTGCCCGAACAAGGAGAAGGAGCAGCCTCGGCCGAAACCGTGACAGTACCCCCCCCCCTTGACGCGCGGCTCCAGCCGTGCGCCGATCCCGGCCTCGGGGACGACCAGGACGACGCGGAGCAGGGCGCGTAGGATGACCCCGATGGAACTCGGTCAGCAGGGACAGGTCTAATATGTCCCTCCTCGGCACCCAGCACCGCTCCTCCGGGCCGTACCCCTCCCACTCCACGAGATATTGGAGACCCCCCATCCGGCGTCTCGAATCAAGGATGGACCTCACAGTGTACGCCGGAGCCCCCTCGATGTCCAACGGGGGCGGAGGAATCTCCTCTATCTCATAATCCTGGAGTGGACCAGCTACCACCGGCCTGAGGAGAGACACATGAAACGAGGGGTTAATATTCCTGTACTCAATAGGCAGTTCTAACCTGTAACACACCTCGTTCAACCTCCTCAGGACTTTAAATGGCCCCACAAACCGCCGACCCAGCTTCCGGCAGGGCAGGCGGAGGGGCAGGTTTCTGGTCGAGAGCCAGACTCGATCTCCAGGTGCGTACACAGGCCCCTCACTGCGGTGGAGATCGGCGCTCGTCTTATGCCGACGGATGGCCCGCTGCAGGTGAACGTGGGCAGCGTTCCACGTCTCCTCCGAGCGCCGCACCCACTCATCCACCGCAGGGGCCTCGATCTGGCTCTCGTGCCAAGGTGCCAGAACCGGCTGGTACCCTAACACACACTGGAAAGGGGTTAGTTGGGTGGAGGAGTGGCGGAGAGAGTTCTGCGCCATCTCGGCCCACGGAACGTATCTCGCCCACTCCTCCGGCCGGTCCTGGCAATAAGACCTCAGAAACCTCCCCACATCCTGGTTGACACGTTCAACCTGCCCATTACTCTCCGGGTGGTAACCCGAGGTAAGGCTCACCGAAACCCCCAACCGTTCCATAAACGCTCTCCACACTCTGGAGGTGAACTGGGGGCCTCGATCAGACACTATATCCTCGGGTACCCCGTAATGCCGGAAGACATGGGTAAACAGAGCCTCAGCGGTCTGTAGGGCAGTAGGTAGACCCGGCATGGGTAGGAGACGACAGGCCTTCGAGAACCGATCCACAACGACCAGGATGGTAGTATTCCCCTGTGAGAGGGGAAGGTCTGTAACAAAATCCACGAGAGGTGGGACCAGGGTCGTTGTGGAACGGGCAGGGGTTGTAGCTTACCCCTGGGAAAATGTCTGGGCGCCTTACACTGGGCACACACCGAACAGGAGGAGACATAAATCCTCACATCCCTGGCTAACGTTGGCCACCAGTACTTAGTGCTAAGGCAGTGAACTGTCCGGCCGATACCTGGATGTCCAGAGGAGGGGGACGTATGAGCCCAATAAATGAGGCGATCGCGTACCTCGAGCGGAACGTACGTCCGACCCACAGGACACTGGGGAGGACTTGGGTCGGTGCGTAACGCCCGCTCGATCTCGGCATCGACCTCCCATACCACCGGTGCAACCAGACAAGACTTCGGTAGTATGGGAGTGGGCTCAACGGACCTCTCCTCCGTGTCATATCGCCGAGACAGGGCATCTGCCTTCCCGTTCTGGGACCCAGGGATGTAAGTGATTTTAAACACAAACCGGGCTAGAAACATAGTCCAGCGGGCCTGGCGAGGATTCAGTCTCCTAGCTGCCCGGATGTATTCCAGGTTACGGTGGTCAGTTAGAATGAGGAAAGGGTGTTGAGCCCCCTCAAGCCAATGCCTCCACACCTTTAGGGCCTGTACCACGGCTAACAGCTCCCTGTCCCCTACGTCATAATTCCGCTCCGCCGGACTGAGCTTCTTAGAATAAAAAGCACAGGGGCGGAGTTTAGGTGGTGTGCCAGACCGTTGTGAGAGAACGGCCCCAATACCAGCCTCGGACGCGTCAACCTCTACCTGGAACGGTAAAGCGGGATCCGGATGCGCCAACACCGGCGCTGAGGTAAACAGGTCCTTCAGTCTCCCAAAAGCCCTGTCCGCCTCAGCTGACCACTGCAAGCGCACCGGACCCCCCTTCAACTGCCACCTGTCCAAAACCCCGGATAAACCTCCGGTAATAATTCGCAAAGCCCAAGAACTGTTGCACCTCTTTCACAGTGGTTGGGGTTTGCCAATTACGCACAGCTGACACCCGGTCAACCTCCATCTTCACCCCTGACGCAGACAATTGATAACCCAAAAAGGAGACCGACTTCTGAAAGAACAGACATTTCTCTGCCTTGACATATAGGTCATGCTCCAACAGCCTCCTCAACACTCGGCGCACCAGGGCTACATGCTCAGCTCGGGTAGAACTGTACACCAGAATATCGTCTATGTACACGACTACTCCCTGCCCCTGCATGTCCCGGAAAATCTCATCTACAAAGGATTGGAAGACTGAGGGAGCATTCATTAACCCATATGGCATGACGAGATACTCGTAATGACCGGAGGTCGTGCTAAATGCTGTCTTCCATTCATCGCCCTCTCTAATGCGCACCAAGTTATATGCGCTCCTAAGATCCAATTTTGTGAAGAACTGAGCACCGTGTAATGACTCCGTCATAGTCGCAATCAGAGGAAGTGGATAGCTGTACTTCACTGTAATCTGATTGAGACCGCGGTAATCAATACACGGGCGCAGACCTCCATCTTTTTTCTTCACAAAAAAGAAGCTTGAGGAAGCGGGTGAAGTGGAGGCCCGTATGTATCCCTGTCTCAGAGACTCGGCGATGTAAGTTTCCATTGCCTTCCTCTCCTCTTGGGACAAGGGATACACATGGCTCCGCGGGAGGGCTGCTCCTGACTGGAGATCTATCGCACAATCCCCCTGTCTATGAGGCGGCAGCTGCGCCGCCCTAGTCTTACTGAACACCAGTTTCAAATCCTCATACTCAGGGGGAATCTGCAGTGCTGGCATTAGATTCGGACTCTCCACCGAGGTCGCCCCTATGGAAACACCCAGACACAGCCCCACACACTGAGCAGACCACCCTGTAAGAGCTTTCTCTCGCCGCGAAATAGTAGGGTCATGGGTAATTAACCAGGGAAGCCCCAGTATCACCGGATACGCAGGAGAGTCAATCAGATAGAGCTGAATCGTCTCCTCATGACCCCCCTGCGTCACCATCTTAAGAGGCGCTGTGACCTCCCTAATCAACCCAGATCCTAACGGACGGCTATCTAGGGCATGTACAGGGAAAGGCTTATCAACGGGACGGAGGGGAATCCCTAACTTTACACAGAACTGGCGATCTACAAAATTCCCAGCTGCGCCTGAATCTACCAGCGCCTTATGCTGGGAACGAGGTGCAACCTGTGGAAAACAAACAGGCAAGGTTAGGTGAACGACAGAAAGCTCTGGGTAAGTAGGGCGCCTACTCACCTGGGAGGACTCCCCAATGCCTGGCCTGACCTCACCTCCACCAGGAGACCCTCCCCAACACCTAGCCGCGGTGTGCCCTCCACGGCCACAGTTGGTGCAGGGAACGGCCCCCCTCGGGTTCCTACTCCTCCGTTCCCTAGCGCCAGCACCTCCGAGCTCCATAGGGCTCGGCTCGGAGGTGCTGGAAGGTGGAATGGGCAACCCCCACCCGGGACGTCCACGGGTAGCGAGCAGGGTGTCCAGCCGAATGGCCATGTCGACCAGCTGGTCAAACGACAAGGTGGTATCCCTGCACGCCAACTCTCTCTGGACGTCCTCCCGGAGGCTGCAGCGGAAGTGGTCTATGAGGGCCCGCTCATTCCACCCTGCATCTGCCGCTAGAGTCCGGAACTCCAACGCAAAAACCTGTGCGCTCCTCATCCCCTGTCGGAGGTAGAACAGACGCTCCCCCGCCGCCTTCCCCTCCGGTGGATGGTCAAACACGGCACGGAAGCGGCGGGAGAACTCCGCATAGGTAACAGTAGCGGCGTCTATTCTCCTCCATTCGGCGTTGGCCCACTCCAACGCCTTGCCGGTGAGACAGGAGATGAGGGCGGAGACGCTCTCGTGTCCCGAGGGAGCCGGGTGTACGGTGGCGAGGTAGAGCTCCACTTGCAGCAAGAACCCTTGACACCCGGCAGCGGAGCCGTCGTACGCCCTCGGGAGGGAGAGCCGAATCCCGCTGGGTTCCGGAAGGGGGACAGGAGGACTGACCGATGGGGATGGTCCGGTAGGTGGGGGCGTGGGTACCCCGCTGGTCTCCCATCGGTGGAGAGTGTTCATCACCTGATCCAGGGCGTGACCGATCTGGTTGATCCTGTCCTCCTGCCCACGAAGACGGTCTTCCATAATGTCCGTTGGCGCGGCTGCTCCTGCTGATTCCATAGTGGGATGTGTGATTCTGTCAGAACGCTGCGTGTGGATGTGGTGCAGGGAATCAAGCGCAGGAACCAGGGTGTTCGTCAACAGACTTTAGTATATCCAAAAACAGGAATGAGTCGCCAACCCAACCGGGTGGCACGAACAATTACGCACAACAACAACAGTGCGAAATACAAGAAAAAAGCGCACGCAGTGCGAACTCTCAAATACAAAGTTATGAGAGAGGAAACTCCTCAATGGCAACAGCTGACAATAATAATCACACATAACACCTGACCCAACACACGATAACTAAATAGGAAACAAAATCAAAGACTAACAAGGGACAGGTGTACAACCAGACAAAACCAAACAAACATGAAACATCGAACGGTGGTAGCTAGTACTCCGGGGACGACGACCGCCGAAGCCTGCCCGAACAAGGAGAAGGAGCAGCCTCGGCCGAAACCGTGATACATACATACATACATACATACATACATATAAATACATATACATGCATATATATATACTCATTCCTATTTTTTAAATATATTTTCCTTTATTACTTTCTAACCGTACCACCCCTCCCCTAATTGGAGTAAACAAGTGAACAACAACGCTTAGGTCTCTACTTTCAGCTTATACATACTATATATATTTTATGGACACAGTCTATTTTATAATATATATATTTTGTTTGTTTTTACTCCTGTCCTTCCTCTACCTTCAACCTCTCCCATCTATTTCTGATGTCCATATGGTTTGATTTCTATTTGCCATATTTTTCAAACTGTACTCTTTCACAAAAGTTATTAACTATAACCTATATAGGTTTTACAGACACAGTATATGTTACATAAGTTACGTTGTTGTTATTATTATTATGAAAGACAATTATTGTAATTTTGAAATCCGTAAAGTGAGTGTGGAAGAATTGAACAAATTATTGTTGTCTATCAACAATGACAAACCTCCGGGGTCTGACAATTTGGATGGAAAATTACTGAGGATAATAGTGGACAATATTGCCACTCCTACAGTATTTGCCATATCTTCAGTCTAAGCCTAATAGAAAGTGTGTGCCCTCAGGCCTGGAGGGAGGCAAGAGTAATTATACTACCCAATAGTTGTTAAGCCCCCTTTACTGCATCAAATAGCCAACCAATCAACCTGTTACCAACCCTTAGTAAACTTTTGGAAAAAATTGTGTTTGACCAGATACAATGCTATTTTAAGGTAAACAAATAGACAGCAGGCTTTCAGCACGCTTATAGGGAAGGACATTCAACAAGCTTGGCACTTACACAAATTACTGATGATTGGCTGAGAGAATTTGATTGGCTGTTTCTAACTCTTTATCCACATTATAGCAGGAGGTGTAAAGCCATAACACATACGTTCTTTCCAGCAGCAGACTATGATCGATAATGTCAAAAGCCGCACTGAAGTTCTAACTAAACAGCACCCACATGTTATCCTGATACTGACTGTTAGCACTTGGTGGTCTATAGCAGCTTCCCACAAGAATGTGCTTTAGGTGAGGCAGATGAACCTGTAGCTATATCATTTCAACAGTATTTAACATGTAACAATAAATTGACTGTATCTTGGTCCAATGACCACCTATCGTTTTGGAACATAGCTAGCTAGATAGCCAATGAGCTGGGTTTTACAGGAGTATGAGATGGTCCTTTGTCTGAGGAAAAGCCTGTGTATTAAGCACGCGCGCAATGCAGTTTAGTGTCCATTGGAAATCTACACAAGAAAGTGGTGCATCGCGTTACGCACAGCTGTATTTAGTAAACAAAGTTTTCTGCAAATTTTGAAAGTACAATATGGCTACTAATACTGAAAAAGCTAAATCAAAGTCCAGGTATACAGAGTTGGACGAGATTATAGCAGAAATCGACCTGGAAAGTGTCATAGAACTAGTAGATGAGGACTTAGTGAATATAGTTTAGACTCAACAGCTGAATATATATTTTTGGAAGGAGAGGACGCCACTTTAGACTGCTAAGTGAAATACGATTTTTCCTTATGTTATGCCCTGATTTGGCTATGCCATATAGCTGTGGGCTACGGTAATTCATTTAGCAGACACGATTAGCTTAGAATTCAGTGGCATTATTTTATAGTATGAAGAATACAATTGAACATAGCTGAATAAAATAGAAACGATATTTTCTCCAAATGATTTGAGGGAGTGCGCGCGTGCTGCTATTCTGTGTTGAGCGGTTAAAAGAGAAACAGGTACTCCTATATGCTAAATGTAGAGTTATTTATGTAACTTTAGTTGTGATACAAATGTTGAGCTATATGTTTTGATTTGTAATACATTCTAAGGCTGCATGATGCAAAAAAGTTGCTTGCAAGGTTCCCGAGTGGCACAGCCGTCTAAGGCACTGCAGCTCAGTACTAGAGGCGTCACTACAGACCCTGGTTCGATTACAGGCTGTATCATAACCCAGCCGTGATTGAGAGTCCCATAGGGCGGCGCACAATTGGCCCAGCATCATCTGGGTTTGGCTGGGGTAGACCGTCATTGTAAATAAGAATTTGTTCTTAACTAACTTGCCTAGTTAAATAAAGGTTAAATAAAAAAGGCATGAGCTCTGCTTTGTTTTTTGCGCAGGCTGTACACACTTCATCAGTCTCTCATTCACAATTTGACAAGCACTTGATAATGCCTCGGATTTCCCGGCTGCATCCCCTTTGTGTGGCCATAATCCCTTTTTAAAAAATCCATGCCTTTTGCGGCCAGTAGCTGTTGTTCCCTTGGGCTGAATATAATAATTACAATTCCCTTCTCCCTGATGGGTGCCGAAGCACCTCTCATTCACATGGCTCTCAGTCAGGTGATCAGGTCTTTCTCACAGGCTACAAGAGAAGACAGACACATTGGGGATGCAACTGCACGAATCCTCATCCAATTCCGAGGCGCATATTAAACTAAAAAACTGTTCACATTTACTTTTCGACAGCCAACAAGATGAGTAACGAACAGCAAAAGCACTAGCCTATATCAATCTACTATCCCCCAAAGTTGACCTATTCTGTGCAATAAATAAATATTCTAAACATAGTTTTATACGATAGATCCCAAATTAATACAACCACTTGAATCAAAAAAACTGTTTTAAGCAACAGATGAGAATGTTTAGCTTAAAATGTTGATAAACTATTAGGCTATTTCTTCACATTATAAGTGCAGCAATGCGCACACGGCAGTAGGCTATAAGTGTGAATGTTCCATTAGCAGGAAAACACCATTCTCAAAAGTGACCACAAATGCGATTATGCATGTAATGCTTTCATTATAAAGGTGAATTTTAATGGTGAAAATGATCTTCCTCAAACTTTAAACTGACGCGCTGCGTATTTATGCCAGTTAGGCTGTACACCTGTTGTAAAGCGGATTAATGTGATTCATTTTAATAAGTTATTTGGCCACTTTAGTTGTGATACAAACCTTATCAAAACATATAGGCCTTTGGGCTAGGCTACATGAGGTGTGTGACTATGATTTGAAAAAGTCGTAAAAAAAAGCATGTGCTGTTTGCCTTAAGCTGGGCGTCATTCACAAGTGAAAATATATCATTCACAAGTGATATATATCCCCATCACACTATTCTTGATTTAATCTTGTCTTTACATATACTAAATCATATATGTGGGAAATTTGTTTTGATTTAGAATGGACCATTATCATGCACCTGTCTCGAAACAGGGGCAGGTAAAAAAAAAAATACATGCACTTAAATAGCAAATGGAGGACGCTTTTCCCGTAGTTCATTTTCATGCCAGCCAGGTGGGCTATAATCCTGTTTTAAGAGAAGAAATGTGCTTAATATTAGGAAGGTTGAGAAATAAATATAGTAGGCCTAGCCTATAGAATGCTGATGGGATCCTCCTTTTTTAAATAGAGGCCATCACTCTGTTTTCTCACGCAATTGCATAGCCTATAGAAATGTTGTGCAACATGAGCTCATGGGCTCTCATGAAGTGTTTGATTAGATTTTCGATCACATTTGCATTGATGCCAGAGCGATTAGAGGGACAATAGAGTGCGGAGTACCAGGCAGTTTGTCGCGATCGTCTAACAGAGATGAGGACCAAGGCGCAGCGTTGCAGGCAAACATACTCTTTATTAGAGACACGATCAAAAAACAACAAAACGATAACGTGACAGTTCACGGTCTAACACAACAGACTAGAAACAAGATCCCACAACTACTGTGGGAAAACAGCCTGTTTAAATGTGGTTCCCAATCAGAGACAAACAGCCACAGCTGACACTCGTTGCCTCTGACTGAGAACCACACTGGCCAACATAGAAATGAACCAACTAGAACTACAACACAAATCTACACACCCTGGCTCAACATAACAGTGTCCCCAGAGCCAGGGCGTGACAGTACCCCCCCCTAAAGGCGCGGACTCCGACCACGTCAACTAAATACCACAGGGGAGGGACCGGGTGGGCACTCCGCCTTGGCGGCGGATCCGGCTCCGGGCCTGATCCCCACTCCCTCTCCAACCCCCCAAAGTACCCCTGGTCCGGTCTGGCCCCGCTGACCGGAGCTGGACTGCACACTGGTGGAGCGGATTGCTCTAGCTCCGGCGTGAAGCAGCTGACCGGTGCCGGACCAGGCACCGGTGGAACAGGCACGGGCCGTGCCGGACTGACGACGCACACCACTGGCTTGGTGTGGGGAGCAGGAGCGGACCGGACCGGGCTGGCGACGCACACCACTGGCTTGGTGTGGGGAACAGGCACGGGCCATGCCGGACTGACGACGCACACCACTGGCTTGGTGTGGGGGAGCAGGAGCGGACCGGGCTGGCGACGCACACCACTGGCATGGTGTGGGGAACAGGCACGGGCCGTGCCGGACTGACGACGCACACCACTGGCTTGGTGTGGGGAGCAGGAGCGGACCGGACCGGGCTGGCGACGCACACCACTGGCTTGGTGTGGGGAACAGGCACGGGCCGTGCCGGACTGACGACGCACACCACTGGCTTGGTGTGGGGAGCAGGAGCGGACCGGACCGGGCTGGCGACGCACACCACTGGCTTGGTGTGGGGAACAGGCACGGGCCGTGCCGGACTGACGACGCACACCACTGGCTTGGTGTGGGGAGCAGGAGCGGACCGGACCGGGCTGGCGACGCACACCACTGGCTTGGTGTGGGGAACAGGCACGGGCCGTGCCGGACTGACGACGCACACCACTGGCTTGTTGTGGGGAGCAGGAGCGGACCGGACCGGGCTGGCGACGCACACCACAGGCTCGATGCGAGGAACAGGAACAGGCCGGACCGTACTGGGGACACACACCACTGGCCCTATGCAGGGATCAGGAACGGGCCGGACCGGACTGGTAACACACCCCAGTACCTCTCGCCGTGCCTCTACACCTTCCTTCCCCTCTTCGACCAGTGGCCCCCGTAACCTGGCGGCCTCCTCTGCCAACCCACTGGGCTGCTCTGTCGCGGTCTCCTGCTGCCCCGTCGTCCACGGCGTTAGCCCCCCCCCTAAAAATTTTATGGGCTTCACTCCTATCCGTGGACCAGGTCTCCATACTTTTTGCCAGCCTTTCGCCCTTCTGCTTCCACGTCAAGCCCCTCTCTTCCTCACATGGCTTGACCCAGTCGAGGAGGCGAAGGAGATCCGCTAGAGATCTCTCAGGCGCTGGCTCCTGGACTTGCTGCTTGGTCCAGTCTTGGTGGGATCTTCTGTCACGATCGTCTAACAGAGATGAGGACCAAGGCGCAGCGTTGCAGGCAAACATACTCTTTATTAGAGACACGATCAAAAAACAACAAAACGATAACGTGACAGTTCACGGTCTAACACAACAGACTAGAAACAAGATCCCACAACTACTGTGGGAAAACAGCCTGTTTAAATGTGGTTCCCAATCAGAGACAACCAGCCACAGCTGACACTCGTTGCCTCTGACTGAGAACCACACTGGCCAACATAGAAATGAACCAACTAGAACTACAACACAAATCTACACACCCTGGCTCAACATAACAGTGTCCCCAGAGCCAGGGCGTGACACAGTTAGCAAGTTTGGTAGGCTACTAATGACCATCAGCAGCATCAGAGCTTGGAGAAGCCTAATTACCGTGACTAAACGGTCACGTGGAATTTGACTGCCATCAAGACTCGTGACCGCTGGTGTGGTAGTAATACGGTCACCGTAACAGCCCTATTTGAGACAACTTTCATTGTAAGAATATAAGGCATTTTCATGCAGGCCCTAAAATGTCATAGGACACATACTGAAAGAGTTTGTTGAATACTGGCTATAGCTGTTTTATGATTAGGACATCCATTTACTAGTTTGTGCAGCCTCTTGAGCTATCCGATCATTCAAATTAATTACCAGGATGGGCTATGACTTATTCCCTATAAGGAGACAGATGACATAAACACAATATGCAGCAGAACTCAACAGATTATTATTTTGATAAAGGGGCGTTTCCTGAAAAAACATCCAGAAAAACTAATCTAATGCTGTGTTACAAACAAGTCACTCCAAACTTAATTAGAATGAAGTGTTTATTGATTTGCACCATGAGAAATGTTGTTGGTGAAGTTACCGAGCGATGGTAGAGCCAAGCGACTATGTTCACTATGAAGACAATGCTTGGTGACCACGCCCCTGTTAGATCAGACAGCTGGCTGAGTTATTGGCTTAGAGCAGGGCTCTCCAACCCTGTTCCTGGAGAGCTCCCCTCCTGTAGGTTTTCACTCCAACCCCAGTTGTAACT
This sequence comes from Coregonus lavaretus, assembly GCF_964263955.1. Lineage (NCBI taxonomy): Eukaryota > Metazoa > Chordata > Actinopteri > Salmoniformes > Salmonidae > Coregonus > Coregonus lavaretus. The sequence goes on from NC_139994.1 coordinate 39,009,219, forward strand.
ATCCTGATTCAGCTTATCAACCAGCTAACTATTAGAATCAAGTGTGCTAGATTGGGGTTGGAGCAAAAACCTACAGGACGGTAGCTCTCCAGGAATAGAGTTGGAGAGCCCTGGCCTAAAGAAACATCTGTGCCATCACTGTTGACAGAGTGGAGGCCAGTGACGCAAAAAAGCCAAAAGCCCACTCCGCCCAGAATGAGGCATTTCACATCATCATCCATGTTTGGACTCACCTACCCCTCCCACTTTTCCACAACAACACACATTTGCTTATGTTACTTTGACTACAGTATAGGAGTAATGTCTGAATATTGGCTATGAATAATATTTGACATTTTGGGCAGAATTTTATACATGCTGTGTGTATTTTCTTGTGCTATAGAAAGAAAGATCTGCAAAGTGTTTTCTAGTCAGGCACTCACCTGGTCCTCTGGCTTGTGGCTTCTGGGGCCTTCATGGAGAGGCTCCTCTGGAAGATCGTCACGATGAATCAGGGTGAACTCCCTAATAAAAATGGCATCTCCATTCCCCTCCACCACCTTGGAAAAAAGTCAACTGATCAATGGCAAATCAAAGAGGTACTACACTAGAGTACATTTTTGGAATATCACATTTCATTTTTTAAATCCTTCAGCTTTAATAACAACACATTCAGTGTGTTCTCTGAATTTCACTGGACGGCACTCAAACACTGCCATGGAACAAGTAATCAAGGATAGCAAGGATGTGCAGCAAACTCTCCCTGTTATTCATTGCATGGTGTTTAACCTCTTAAGGATCTGACCCTTTTTTTTCAATTTTCGCCTAAAATGACATACCCAAATCTAACTGCCTGTAATTCGAGACCTGAAGCAAGGATATGCATATTATTGATACAATTTGAAAGGAAACACTTTTTTTTTCTTTTCTTTTTTTGGGGGGAATGGATCAGCTTAATATTGCATATAGATTGTATCTTCTATCAATGTAATTGTCTGCATCACTTCCAATCCCCCATGTTTTTCTTTTTCTTTTTTCTTTTAATTTTTTAATATATATACTCCCCTTTATTACTTTTCAACCCCACCATCCTTTCCCTACTTGGAGTAAATTAGTGAACAACAATGCCCAGGCCTCTACTTCCGGTCTATACTTACTATCTACACCTTATGGACAGAGTTAATTTTACAATAATTCTATTATATATATATATATATATATATATATATATATATATATATATATATATATATATATATATATATATATATATACATATTTTATTTATTTTTTGCTCCTGAACTTCTTCTACTCTCAACCTCTCCGATCATTTTCATGATGTCCATCCGGTTTGCTTCTATATGCCATATCTTTCTAACTGTGCTCTTTCCCAAAAGCTCCCAACATGCAACCTATATACTTATTATGGACACAGTATGCTTACATTATTAGCTATCTTTGATATTATTTGTTGTTATTTGTTATTAGTCCCATCCTTCAACTCTATTCAATACCTCCCATCTATCTCTTAACACCATCCATATAGGATTTCTATTTGCCATATATATTTCAACCGTACTGTGATGTTTTACAAAAGTTCTGAACCTTTCTATTCTCATTGCTTCTACAGATTGTGAATTAAAAATAAACATTTTTGCTAAAAGTATTATTATATTATTGATTGATTGACTATGACTTTTCAGATCACCCAGTAATGTTATCTGCAAGGTTAGTTCCAGGTAAATATTGCAATCCTTTAACCATTCCTGGACCTGTGTCCAAAAACAAGCTACAAATGGACAGAACCAAAACAATTAATCTAATTATTCTGTCTCTTCACAGCAAAATCTGCAGAGCTGGGAAGATTGTATCCCCCATATAAATAACATTCTATTGGTAGCAAGAATTTTATATAATAATTTAAATTGAAAGATTCTAATTTTTGAATCCGGTGTCGTTTTGCGTGTCAGTTCATAAACACTATGCCATGGGATCGGTACGTCAAAGATCTCTTCCCAACTATTTTGCAATCTATATGGGACGGCTGTCAATCCTTTGGTCCTTAAGTGAAACTGATATACTTTTTTATTTATCACAGTTTTCCTTAACCAATTATGTTCTTTAATGCAAGGCCGACAGACAAGTTCCTTACTTTCTCCCCCTTCCACTTTCCTCTTCCACTTTTGCGGTAAGGCTGCAATTATTTGGTTGTAATTTTGGGTAGAGCAGACATTTCCATTTGTTTTTGTTAGCTGCATGTGCGACATAACTCCACCAGTCCTACCGATGATATCATTTACGAAGATTATACCTTTTTTAAACATTCTGTAAAAAAATAAAGGTTTTTTGTCAATTAGTATATTTGAATTTAACCACAATATTTGTTGCATTATTTGTTCTGTCGTTTCTGGAGGATTAAATTGAAATTGCAACCAACTTTCTATGGCTTGTTTTAGAAATAGTGACATTTGGGAGATTATTTTACTAATTTGCTTGAGAACCAGTTCGGATTTAAGTATAACTTTTGTATGACTGAAGATTTTAGTGATAGGTCTAATGCTTTAATATTTAATAATTTATTTCCTCCGAATTCATATTCATTATATAAATATGCTCTTTTAATTTTGTCTGGCTTGCCGTTCCAAATAAAATTGAATATTTTTTTCTCATATAATTTAAAAAACTGTTTGCTAGGCGTAGGCAAGACCATAAGCAAATAGGTAAACTGGGATAATACTAAAGAGTTAATCAGGGTGATTTTTCCACAAATTGACAGGTATTTTCCTTCCCATGGTAGTAAGATCTTATCTATTTTTGCTAACTTTCTATTAAGATGTATTGAAGTGAGATCATTTATTTCCTTTGGGATATGTATTCCGAGTATATCCACATCACCATCAGACCATTTTATTGGTAAACTACATGGTAATGTAAAAATTTTATTTTTTTGTGATCCAATACGTAATATAGTACATTTGTCATAATTTGGTTGTAATCCAGAGAGGTTAGAAAATGTATCTAGATCCTCTATGAGGCTGTGGAGGGATTCTAGTTGTGGATCTAAAAGAAAACATGAATCATCTGCGTACAATGACACCTTTGTTTTTATGCCCTGTATTTCTAATCCTCTGATATTATTATTGGATCTGATTTTAATAGCTAACATCTCGATGGCCACAATAAATAGATATGCCGATAGTGGACAACCTTGTTTCACTCCTCTTGACAGTTTAAAACTTTCTGAGAAATAGCCATTATTTACTATTTTACACCTAGTGTTACTATACATGATTTTGACCCATTTTATAAGAGATTCTCCAAAATTGAAATGCTCCAGGCATTTATATATAAACCCCAGTCGAACTTTATCAAATGCCTTTTCGAAGTCTGCTATGAATAGCAGGCCTGGTTTCCCATATTTTCCATAGTGTTCTATTGTTTCCAATACTTGCCTTATATTATCTCCAATGTATCTTCCATGTAAAAAACCTGTCTGATTAGAATGAATAATATCCAACAATACCTTTTTAATTCTATGCGCTATACATTTTGCTAGGATTTTTGCATCACAACACTGAAGTGTAAGGGGCCTTCAATTTTGTAAATGGACTGGATCTTTATATTTTCCACTTGTATCCTGTTTCAGTAATAATGAGATCTTCTTCTTGAGTGTCAGATAATCTACCATTTACATAGGAGTGGTTAAAACATGCTAATAACGGTCCTCTTAGTATATCAAAAAAGGTTTGGTATACCTCGACTGGTATGCCATCCAACCCTGGAGTTTTCCCGGACTTAAAGTCTTTAATTGCATCCAGAAGTTCCTCCTCTGTAATTTCACCTTCACATGAGTCTTTCTGTGTGGCTGTTAATTTGACATTATCAATAGAAAAAAAATCTCTACAATTAGCTTCAGTTAGAGGAGATGGAGGTGACCGAAAAGAAAACAAATGCTTAAAGTACTTTGTTTCTTCCTTCAAAATATCATTTGGTGAATTATGGGTGACTCCGTCAACTGTAACCAGTTTCATTAAGTTCTTTTTGGTAGCATTCCTATGTTGAAGATTAAAAAATAATTTTGTGCATTTTTCCCCATATGCCATCCAGTTTGCTTTATTTTTATAATATATTACACTTGATCTTTCTTGAATAAGTTTCTCCATTTCTTTTTGTTTTTCCTCTAATTTATTCTGAGCCTCTATGTTACAGTTTTTATTGCCATCTATCTGTTCTGTTAGACTTTCTATTTCCTTTCTTAGTATAAACTCTTTTGACCTAAATTGCTTTTGTTTTCGAGATGAGTACTGAATTGCATGGCCTCTAAAGGCACATTTAAAGGTGTCCCATACAATAAGGGGATTCGCTGTACCTATGTTATGTTGGAAAAAGTCAGTTATAAATTCCTTTGTTCTAATTATAAATAAATTATCATCCAATAGGCTTTGATTAAATTTCCAATATCCTCGCCCACGTGGAAATTCAGTAAGAGTAATGTATATGCCTATTATATGATGGTCCGACTGCATTCTGTCCCCTATCAACACATTTTTTACTTTTGGTGCCAACGAGAATGAGATAAGAAAGAAGTCAAGACAACTAGCTTGATTCAGTCTCCGCCATGTATATCTCACTAGATCAGTATATTTAAGCCTCCATATATCTACTAGTTCTAATGTATCCATGACATTCACAATTTCCTTAAGAGCATGTGGGTGATTGTTTGTGGTGTGATTTCCTTTACGGTCCATTGAGCTATTTAAAACAGTATTATAATCCCCCACCATAATAATATTGTCTTGAGTTGCTTGCAGGCTTGATAATTTATTATATATATTGCCAAAGAATTGTGGATCATCATTATTTGGTCCGTAAAGGTTAATGAGCCATATCTGTTTATGGTCCAATAACATATTTAAAATAATCCATCAACCTTGCGTATCTATTTGGACAATTTGCACATTCGGATCGAAATTACTATTAATTAATATCATCACCCCTTTTGAATTTCTTTGCCCATGGGAGAAGTATATTCCCCCCCCCCCCCCCCCCCCATTCTTTTTTCCACGCTACTTCATCTCGAATTGTTGAATGAGTTTCCTGTATAGAATAGATATTATATTCCTTCTCTTTGAGCCATGTAAATATTGTTCTTCTTTTGTTATTATCAGCTAAGCCATTACAATTATAACTGGCTACACTTATTTCACCATACACCATAATGAGATACGAGTTATACGAACTATTTTTTTTTAAAATTATGCATATCCTATTTTCCATCATTATCAATTAATATGCGTAATAATGTCGGCAGTTCACGCATAGGATTCTAACATATAACCCGGATTGCCATTGTATTACATTTAATTCATTGACAAGCAATTATTATCCTAGCAAATCATTCCCGTGGTCCATCCCATACCCTCCCCCCAACATCCCCACCCCCCCACAACAGATGCCAGAAAAGCACACACGCACATACTCACATACTCCAACACACTCAACCCCCCTCCTCCACAATCCATCATAAAATCAGATACTCAACGGCTGTTATATCCCAGAGCCCAACTCGAGAAATAACTTGATCTACGAGTGCACATACAGTTAAAGCTGATTGAGAAAGCATACAGCTTGAGCAGAAATTGATAACAATGTGAGATTTGATTAATCTACTTAATCTATGTCAAGTCCTAGGTGATGGAGATCAGATCCACCCTCTTCACATGAGACACAAACACTCTGATCCCCTGTTGTAACCATTTTCCCAAGCATCTCCATGCGGTCAGACCTTTGATTATTTTGTGCCACCTGGGCCACAATGATAAACCCCCTCTCTGATTGTCCGAGTGTGACCCCCTCCCCATGGGTTACTGCAGCCAGTGTTGCCAGCACTGCCACTACCTGGGTGGGCGTACCCCACCGGAATCCCCACCGGGTAGGTAAAAGGTCGTCAAGGTTCTCATTAGCAGCTTTGAGAATTTCCTTGTATATTATGCTCTCCCATCAGGGGGCTCTGGCTTTGTAGGACCAACCCTGCCAGGCAGGCTCAGAATCTTGAGGGGGCGGTGCTGCTCAAGTAGGTCTCTGACCGCATTTATTTCTCTGTTTAGGCTGCATATTCACAGCAGGTCCATAAAATAGATGGGAACTTCTCTTTGGTGTATGGGTCGCTCAGGTAGGTGTCCGGGTTATAGGGTTAGGGATCTTTTCATCATGATAGGACAATTAATAATTAGATTAGATGTATACTATATTTAAAAATGTATATCCCTCATCTACACAAAATTGAAAGCTCTCTCTCACTACCCCTGCTCATAGACCCCCGGTCGGCTCTGGGATATGCAACCATTTCCCCTCTCACTCACTTAACGCCGCACCTTTTCAAACACAAAAATGCACACCACATGGTTGACTGCGGAAGAAATGGGCCGAGCGTGCAAACGCACCCGCATCCACATCTGCCGCAAGGGGGAAATGACGCCAGAGAGAACACAGGACCAACCACAACAACCATCCGCCAAAACAACAACCTCCCGCCAAAAAAGCCATGTTCTAATTATTTGTATTTAAAGATGTATTATTCTGCTTGTTATATCGTTTTATCCTTTTATAAAATACTATACTTACTATAAATGTTATTTAATATTACAAAGGAAAGACTTTGAAGTTTGTGGAAATATGAAATTAATGTAGGAGAATACAACACATTAGATCTGGTAAAAGATTTTTAAAACAATCTTTTTATTATTTTATTTTTTTAAATCTTTGAAATGCAAGAGAAAGGCCACAATATAATATTGCAGTTTAGACACAATTTAGATTTTTTGCCACTAGATGGCAGCATTGTGTGTGCAAAGTTTCAGATTGATCCAGTGAAGCGTGGCAATACTGGACTATTTTTGTATCAAGTCTGCCCAAATGTGCCAAATTGGTAAATTGATACATTTTCAAGTACATAACTATAGAGAACATACAAAAATGATATGGTAATACAAAATATAAGTTTACAAACTCCCAGGAATGTCATACATGATGGATCATTAGCTCATACACCAACTTTCAGACATGTAGATGGCCGGGCGGGGTGGGTGTGGAGCTGGGCGATTCGGGATGCTGACCTTCTAGGCAGAGTTGCAAAGAAAAAGCCATACCTCAGACTGCCCATCTTAATCTTTTCTTTTTATTGGCCAGTCTGAGATATGGCTTTTTCTTTGCAACTCTGCCTAGAAGGTCAGCATCCCGGAGTCGCCTCTTCACTGTTGACGTTGAGACTGGTGTTTTGCGGGTACTATTTAATGAAGCTGCCAGTTGAGGACCTGTGAGACGCCTGTTTCTCAAACTAGACACTCTAATGTCTTTGTCCTCTTGCTCAGTTGTGCACCGGGGCCTCCCACTCCTCTTTCTATCTGGTTAGAGCCAGTTTGCGCTGTTCTGTGAAGGGAGTAGTACACAGCATTGTACAGGATCTTCAGTTTCATGGCAATTTCTCGCATGGAATAGCCTTCATTTCTCAGAACAAGAATAGACTGGCGGGTTTCAGAAGAAAGTTATTTGTTTCTGGACATTTTTAGCCTGTAATCGAACCCACAATTGCTGATGCTCCAGATACTCAACTAGTCTCAAGAAGGCCATTTTTCAGTTTTCAGCTGTGCTAACATAATTGCAAAAGGGTTTTCTAATGATCAATTCGCCTTTCAAAATGATAAACTTGGATTAGCAAACACAACGTGCCATTAGAAGACAGGACGGATGGTTGCTGATAATGGGCCTATGTAGATATTCGATAAAAAATCAGCAATTTCCAGCTACAATAGCCATACATTTGATGTTATTTTAATGGTAATTTGTATTTATTTTTTCGAAAACAAGGACATTTCTAAGTGACCCCAAACTTTTGAACGGTAGTGTACATACAGCTGTGGAAAAAATTAAGAGACCATTGCAAATCTTTCTTAAATCAGCATCTCTACATGTATGACAGCCATTCCATTCCAGTGTCTGTTGAATTCCAACACAGGCACACCTCATTCTACTGAATTAGGTACTGATTAGGTGATCACATGAACCAAATCTTATTTAACGAGGAAAAGTATAAAAACCACTGCTGTGGTCATCACTATCCTCTTGCAATAGGACCAGCTGGATGGCAAAAACAGTGCTAATAGTACCTCAAAAGTAATATTAATCAAAAAATAACTATTGACCATGCCAAAAGAGTTTTACTGGCAGAGGGATACAGTGAGCGTCAGGTTGCTTCCATCCTTAAAATGTCAAAGACGGCGGTTCATAAGAACAAGGTCAAGCAGCAGACCGATTGGGGGACAACAAAGCTACAGACCAGCAGAGGGCGAAAAACGACTCTCAACTGACCGGGATGACCACCAACTCATTCGAATGTCACTCAACAACCGTAGGATGACATCAAGTGACCTACAAAAATAATGGCAAACGGCAGCTGGAGTGAAGTGCATGGCGAGGACGGTTCGAAACAGGCTCCTAGGGGCAGGGCTGAAGTCATGCAAAGCTAGAAAAAAGCCCTTCATCAATGAGAAGCCAAGAAGAGCCAGGCTGAGGTTTGCAAAAGACCATGAGGATTGGACTGTAGAGGACTGGAGTAAGGTCATCTTCTCTGATGAGTCCAATTTTCAGCTTTGCCCAACACCTGGTTGTCTAATGGTTAGACGGAGACCTGGAGAGGCCTACAAGAAAACTTGCTTCCTTTTACTCTGACATTGTTCCCCAACTCTGAGGATTGGTTTTTCCAGCAGGACAATGCGCCATGCCACACAGCCAGGTCAATCAAGGTGTGGATGGAGGACCACCAGATCAAGACAATGTCATGGCCAGCCCAATCTCCAGACCTGAACCCCATTGAAAACTTCTGGAATGTGATCAAGAGGAAGATGGATGGTCACAAGACATCAAACAAAGCCGAGCTGCTTGAATTTTTACGCCAGCAGTACATCACTGGGGCAAAGCTCCCTGCCATCCAGGACCTCTATACCAGGCGGTGTCAGAGGAAGGCCCTCAAAATTGTCAAAGACTCCAGCCACCCTAGTCATAGACTGTTCTCTCTGCTACCGCACGGCAAGCGGTACCGGAGTGCCAAGTCTAGGTCCAAAAGACTTCTCAACAGCTTCTACCCCCAAGCCATAAGACTCCTGAACAGCTAATCATGGCTACCCGGACTATTTGCACTGCCCCCCCACCCCATCCTTTTTACGCTGCTGCTACTCTGTAAAGTATTTATGCATAGTCACTTTAACTCTACCCACATGTACATATTACCTCAACTACCTCAACTAGCCGGTGCCCCCGCACATTGACTCTGCAACGGTACCCCCCTGTATATATAGCCTCCCTACTGTCACTTTATTTTACTGTATATATAGCCTCCCTACTGTCACTTTATTTTACTTCTGCTCTTTTTTTCTCAACACTTTTTTGTTGTTGTTGTTTTATTCTTACTTTTTTTGTTTAAAATAAATGCACTGTTGGTTAAGGGCTGTAAGTAAGCATTTCACTGCAATGTCTGCACTTGTTGTATTCGGCGCATGTGACCAATAAAATTTGATTTGATTTGATTTGATTTGATAAAGTCACCCTACATCAATGTGAAAGACTGGTGGAGAGCATACCAAGACGCATGAAAGCTGTGATTGAAAATCAGGGTTATTCCACCAAATATTGATTTCTGAACTATCTCCTAAGTTAAAACAATACTATTGTGTTGTTTAAAAATGAACGTTCTTTGCATTATTCAAGGTCTGACAACACTGCATCTTTTTTGTTATTTTGACCAGTTGTCATTTTCTGTAAATAAATGCTCTAAATGACAATATTTTTATTTGGAATTTGGGAGAAATGTTGTCAGTAGATTATAGAATAAAACAAAAATGTTATTTTTACCCAAACACATACCTATAAATAGTAAAACCAGAGAAACTGATAATTTTGCAGTGGTCTCTTAATTTTTTCCGCAGCTGTATATATATAAACGTCCTCTCACTGTGAACTGCGTTTATTTTCAGCAAACTTAACATGTGTAAATATTTCTATGAACATAACAAGATTCAACAACTGAGACATAAACTGAACAAGTTCCACAGACATGTGACTAACAGAAATTGAATAATGTGTCCCTGAACAAAGGGGGGGTAACAGTCAGTATCTGGTGTGGCCACCAGATGTAAATAAATGCTCTAAATGACAATATTTTTATTTGGAATTTGGGAGAAATGTTGTCAGTAGATTATAGAATAAAACAAAAATGTTATTTTTACCCAAACACATACCTATAAATAGTAAAACCAGAGAAACTGATAATTTTGCAGTGGTCTCTTAATTTTTTCCGCAGCTGTATATATATAAACGTCCTCTCACTGTGAACTGCGTTTATTTTCAGCGAACTTAACATGTGTAAATATTTCTATGAACATAACAAGATTCAACAACTGAGACATAAACTGAACAAGTTCCACAGACATGTGACTAACAGAAATTGAATAATGTGTCCCTGAACAAAGGGGGGGTAACAGTCAGTATCTGGTGTGGCCACCAGCTGCATTAAGTACTGCAGTGCATCTCCTCCTCATGGACTGCACCAGATTTGCCAGTTCTTGCTGTGAGTTGTTACCCCACTCTTCCACCAAGGCACCTGCAAGTTCCCGGACAATTCTGGGGGGAATGGCCCTAGCCCTCACCCTCTGATCCAACAGGTCCCAGACATGCTCAATAGGATTGAGATCCAGGCTCTTTGCTGGCCATGGCAGAACACTGACATTCCTGTCTGGCAGGAAATCACGCACAGAACGAGCAGTATGGCTGGTGGCATTGTCATGCTGGAGGGTCATGTCAGGATGAGCATGCAGGAAGGGTACCACGAGGGAGGAGGATGTCTTCCCTGTAACGCACAGCGTTGAGATTGCCTGCAATGACAACAAGCTCAGTCCGACGATGCTGTGACACACCGCCCCAGACCATGACGGACCCTCAACCTCCAAATCGATCCCGCTCCAGAGAACAGGCCTCATTCCTTCGACGATAAATGCAAATCCGACCACCACCCCTGGTGAGACAAAACCGCGAATCGTCAGTGAAGAGCACTTTTAGCCAGTCCTGTCTAGTCCAGCGACAGTGGGTTTGTGTCCATAGGCGACGTTGTTGCCGGTGATGTCTGGTGAGGACCTGCCTTACAACAGGCCTACAAGCCCTCAGTCCAGCCTCTCTCAGCCTATTGTGGACAGTCTGAGCACTGATGGAGGGATTGTGCGTTCCTGGTGTAACTCGGGCAGTTGTTGTTGCCATCCTGTACCTGTCCCGCAGGTGTGATGTTTGGATGTACCGATCCTGTGCAGGTGTTGTTCCACGTGGTCTGCCACTGCGAGGTCGAACAGCTGTCAGTTTTGTCTCCCTGTAGCGCTGTTTTAGGCGTCTCACAGTACGGACATTGCAATTTATTGCCCTAGCCACATCTGCAGTCCTCATGCCTCCTTGCAGCATACCTAAGGCACGTTCACACAGATGAGCAGGGACCCTGGGCATCTTTCATTTGGTGTTTTTCAGAGTCAGTAGAAAGGCCTCTTTAGTGTCCTAAGTTTTTATAACTGTGACCTTAATTGCTTACCGTCTGTAAGCTGTTAGTGTCTTAACTACCGTTCCACAGGTGCATGTTCATTAATTGTTTATGGTTCATTGAACAAGCATGGGAAACAGTGGTTTAAACCCTTTACAATGAAGATCTGTGACGTTATTTGGATTTTTACAAATTATCTTAGTTTCTTTTTTTGCTGAGTTTATATATATATATATATATATATATATATATATATATATATATATATATATAAATATATATATACACATACAGTGCCTTCGGAATATACTCAGACCCCTTCCCTTTTTCCACATTTTGTTATGTTACAGCCTTATTCTAAAATGGATGAAAAAAAATGTTTCCCTCAGCAATCTACACACAATACCCCATAATGACAAAGCGAACACAGGTTTTTAGAATTTGTTACAATTTTTTTTTTTAAAGATACCTTATTTACATAAGTATTCAGACCCTTTGCTTTGAGACTCGAAATTGAGCTCATGTGCATCCTGTTTTCATTGATTTTCCTTGAGATGATTCTACAACTAAATTTAAGTCCACCTGTGGTAAATTCAATTGATTGGACATGATTTGGAAAGGCACACACCTGTCTATATAAGGTCCCACAGTTGACAGTGCATGTCAGAGCAAAAACCGTAGAGCTCCGAGACAGGGTTATGTCGAGGCACAGATCTGGGGAAGGGTACCAAAAAATGTCTGCAGCATTGAAGATCCCCAAGAACACAGTAGCCTCCATCATTCTTAAATGGAAGAAGTTTGGAACCACCCAGACTCTTCCCAGAGCTGGCCGCCCAGCCAAACTGAGCAATCGGGGGAGGGCCTTGGTCATGGAGTTGATGGTCACTCTGACAGAGCTCTAGAGTTCCTATGTGGAGATGGGAGAACCTTCCAGAAGGACAACCATCTCTGCAGCACTCCACCAATCAGACCTTTATGGTAGAGTGGCCAGATGGAAGCCAATCCTCAGTAAAAGGCACATGACAGCACACTTGGAGTTTGACAAAAGGCACCTAAAGACTCTCAGACCATAAGAAAAAAGATTCTCTGGTCTGCTGAAACCAAGATTGAACTCTTTGGCCTGAATGCCAAGCGTCACGTCTGTAGGAAACCTGGAACCATCCCTACAGTGAAGCATGATGTTGGCAGCATCAAGCTGTGGGGATGTTTTTCAGCGGCAGGGACTGGGAGACTAGTCAGGTTCAAGGGAAAGATGAAAGGAGCAAAGTACAGAGACATCCTTGATGAAAACCTGCTCCAGCGCTCTCAGACATCAGACTGGGGCGAAGGTTCACCTTCCAATAGGACAACGACCCTAAGAACACAGCCAAGACAACGCAGGAGTGTCTTCGGGACAAGTCTCTGTATGTCCTTAAGTGGCCCAGCCAGAGCCCGGACTTGAACCCGATTGAACATCTCTGGAGAGACCTGAAAATAGCATTGCAGCAACGCTCCCAATCCAACCTGACAGAGCTTGAGAGGATGTGCAGAGAGGAATGGTAGAAACTCCCCAAATACACGTGTGCCAAGCTTGTAGTGTCATACCCAAGAACACTCAATACTGTAATCGCTGCCAAAGGTGCTTCAACAAAGTACTGAGTAAAGGGTCTGAATACTTATGTAATTAGATATTTTTGTTTTTTGTTCATTTGTTTTTTGCAAAAAAATCTAAAAACCTGTTTTTCCTTTGTCATTATGGGGTACTGATGATGAAAAAATAGAATAAGGCTGTAACGTAACAAAATGTTGAAAAAGTCAAGGGGTCTGAATACTTTCCGAAGGTAAAAGCTTGGACACACCTAGTCATTCAAAGGTTTTTCTTTATTTTTACTATTTTTCACATTGTAGAATAATAGTGAAGACATCAAAACTATGAAATAACATATATGGAATCATGTAGTAACAAAAAAGTGTTAAACAAATCAAGATATATTTTATATTTGAGATGCTTCAAATAGCCACCCTTTGCCTTGATGACAGCTTTGAGCACTCTTGGCATTCTCTCAACCAGCTTCATGAGGTAGTCACCTGGAATGCATTTCAATTAACAGGTGTGCCTTCTTAAAAGTTAATTTGTGGAATTTCTTTCCTTCTTAATGTGTCTGAGCCAATCAGTTGTGTTGTGACAAGGTATTAACTGTAAAATACCATATTTGGAGGAGGATTAGTTTTTTGGGGGGAAGTATTACATTTGACAGATGTTGGAATCTGTTTCTTGGGTGCCCTATTTTGGCAAGAACAGCTCAAATAAGCAAAGAGAAACGACAGTCAATCACCACTTTAAGACATGAAGATCAGTCAATACTGAACATTTCTTCAAGTGCAGTCGCAAAAACCATCAACCGCTATGATGAAACTGGCTCTCATGAGGACCACCACAGGAATGGAAGATCCAGAGTTACCTCTGCTGCAGAGGATAAGTTCATTAGAGTTACCAGCCTCAGAAATTGCCGCCACATAAATGCTTCACAGAGTTCAAGACACATCTCAACATCAACTGTTCAGAGGGGACTGTGTGAATCAGGCATTCATGGTCGTATTGCTGCAAAGAAACCACTGCTAAAGGACACCAATAATAAGAAGAGACTTGCTTGGTCCAATAAACACGAGCAATTGACATTAGAACGGTGGAAATCTGTCCTTTGGTCTGGAGTCCAAATTTGAGATTTTTGGTTCCAACCGCCGTTTCTTTGTGAGACTCTGTGTGGTGAACTGATGATCATGTGTAGTTCCAACCATAATTTAAACCATATTTAGAATTCAAGGCACACTTAACCAGCATGGCTACCACAGCCTTCTGCAGCGATACGCCATCCCATCTGGTTTGGACTTACTGGGACTATAATTTGTTTTTCAACAGGACAATGACCCAACACACCTCCAGGCTGTGTAAGGGCTGTCTTACCAAGAAGGAGAGTGATGGAGTGCTGCATCAGATGACCTGGCCTCCACAATCCCCCGACCTCAACCCAATTGAGATGGTTTGGGATGAGGCGGATGGCAGAGTGAAGGAAAAGCAGCCATCAAATGCTAAGAATATGTGGGAACTCCTTCAAGACTGTTGGAAAAGCATTCCAGGTGAAGCTGGTTGAGAGAATGCAGGGATACTGATAGATACACGATATTTTCAAAAGTATGTGGACACCCCTTCAAATTCGTGGATTCGGCCATTTCAGCCACACCCATTGTTGACAGGTGTAACCAACTGTGACATGTTTTGCTATGGCCCTGGGTTGGTTTGGGAATGTTGCTACTAGTTAGTACACTGTTGTAGTCAGACATGTGTTAGCTAGTACCACCACAGCTGCATCCAATCATGATTTGTGCTCTAGACATGGGTTGCACCTCAGAGACAAATGTGACTGTTTCGTTGAAATTACACTAATTTATAGTGGCATGGAAATACAATGCCATTGCTAAAGTAGGGAAATCATTTATAGTAAACAACTTTGCCATATAATGTCATCAAATGTACTGTTGTTTAAAGAGATGGCAATGTTGCCATTACTATTGCTAGCAAAGTTCGTCTAAACAACACTATATATACAAAAGTATGTGGACACAAATTCAAATTAGTGAATTCGGCTATTTCAGCCACACCCGTTGCTGCAATCTCCATAGACAAACATTGGCAGTAGAATGGCCTTACAGAAGAGCTCAGTGACTTTCAACGTGGCACCGTCAAAGGATGCCACCTTTCCAACAAGTCAGTTCGTCAAATTTCTGCCATGCTAGAGCTGCCCCGGTCAACTGTACGTGTTGTTATTGTGAAGTGGAAACGTCTAGGAGCAAGAACAGCTCAACCGCGAAGTGGTTAGGCCACACAAGCTCACAGAACGGGACCGCCGAGTGCTGAAGCGTGTAAAAATCTTCAACCCTCACTACCAAGTTCCAAACTGCTTTGGAAGCAATATCAGCACAATAACTGTTCATCCGGAGCTTCATGAAATGGGTTTCCAAGGACACACAGCCGCACACAAGCTTAAGATCACCATGCGCAATACCAAGCACCGGCTGGAGCAGTGGAAAGCTCGCCATCATTGGACTCTGGAGCAGTGGAAACGCGATCTCTGGAGTGATGAATCACGCTCAACCATCTGCCAGTCCAACGGACAAATCTGGATCTGGCGGATGCCAGGAGAACGCCACCTGCCTCAATGCATAGTGCCAACTGTAAAGTTTGGTGGAGGAGGAATAATGGTCTGAGGCTACTTTTCATGGTTCGGGCTACGCCTCTTAGTTCCAGTGAAGGGGAATCTTAACGCTATAGCATACAATGACATTCTAGACAATTCTGTGCTTCCAACTTTGTGGCAACAGTTTGGGGAAGACCCTTTCCTGTTTCAGCTTGACAATGCCCCCGTGCACAAAGCGAGGTCCATACAGAAATGGTTTGTCGAGATTGGTGTGGAAGAACTTGACTGGCCTGCACAGAGCCCTGACCTCAACCCCATCGAACACCTTTGGGATGAATTGGAACGCCAACTGCGAGCCAGGCCTAATTGCCCAACATCACTGCCCGATCTCACTAATGCTCTCGTGGCTGAATGGAAGCAAGTCCCTGCAGCAATGTTCCAACATCTATTGGAAAGCCTTCCCAGAAGAGTGGAGGCTGTTATAGCAGCACAGGGGGACCAACTCCATATTAATGCCCATGATTTTGGAATGAGATGTTCGACGAACATGTGTCCACATACTTTTGGTCATGTAGTTTATACAGTGCCTTGCAAAAGTATTCATCCCCCTTGGCGTTTTTCCTATTTTGTTGCATTACAACCTGTAATTTAAATGGATTTTTATTTGGATTTCATGTAATGGACATACACAAAATAGTCCAAATTGGTGAAGTGAAATGAAAAAAATTACTTGTTAAAAAAAATTCAAAAAAATTAATAACGGAAAAGTGGTGTGTGCATATGTATACACCCCCTTTGCTCTGAAGCCCCTAAAGTATATCTCTCTCTCTCTATCTGGGTCATAAACAGCCTGTAATGGTCTGGGTCAACTGTGTGTCTCTAGTGCCGATGCCAAGATGGATTTGGGGGACAGGGGAGAAGGAGCGGTGGGGGGATTTGAGCCTCCAGTGCTCTAAATCAACCACCATAATAATTTTTAATATATATTTATATATTTTAGCAGGGAAATCCCAATGAGACCAACACCTCTTTTTCAAGGGAGCCCTGCATGAACACAAATCATACAAATTATACAAATGTACAAATACAACACAATAAAAACACAATATTTACAAGCAATTTAAGAAAAGCAATCACATTCCTCAACATGAAGGTCCTCCATCAACAACCTGAACTGTCCTAGAGATAACAGAGCATCAAGGTGCAAAGAACTCTGCAGCATTCCATACACAGGGCGCAAAAACACTGAATGCAGATTTACCTAATTCTGTAGAGATCAATGGGACCTCAAGAGTTAGCCATCCCTGTGATAAAGTGATGAAGGACTGAGGGAAAGCGCCCTGGAGTCAATGTTTAAAAGTGACAAATCAAATCTGCACTAATGCCCTCAACTCAATCACTTAGGCTGCAGAGGCATCTGAAACAACAGCATTCCTTGGGTATGTGGATGAAACGCTCCATGGGTCATCCATTACCACAACCAGTAAATTCTCAGCTGCTGTCCTTTTTATATTGACATTTATTCTGAATGCTCACCAGTCAGGCTTTAGACCAGGACACAGCACCATCTTGGCTGCTTCTCTAGTCATAAATTACATAGTTAACACACTAGACAGGAACAGCGCAGCGCTGCCCTTATATAGATCGGTTGAAAGCATTCAATACAGTTGACCATGCACTCCTGCTACGGAGACTAATCCAAAATTGGCCTCTAGACCAAGCAGCCTGTGGCTGGTAAAAAAAATGACCTGCATGATAGAAGTCAATGTCCCACAAGGCTCAATACTAGGCTCTTTACGGTTCACTATTTACGATAAATAATGTTGGTTTTTCCCTGAATAATAATAACTGGGGCTTACATCTCTATGTGGATGACACCGTTATTTATTCCCAGTGCCCCCTCAGTCCATCCTTCAGCTTGGCTTTGATTAAATTCAAGAATCACTTGGTATTTGGATTGATGATAAACTGTCCTTTAAAATACACATTGATAAGCTGACTAAAAAGTTGGAAGTAAAGATTGGTTTCCTGTATAGAAATAAATCCTGTCTCACTTTTGAAAATAGGAGGAAGATTGTTCAAGCAACAGTAATTGACTATGGCGACTCAATCTACATGCACGCGGCAACCACGTGTTAAAACCTCTAGATTCAGTCTGCCTTGAGTTTTTTCACTGGTGAACATTTCCGTGCGCATCATAGTCTCTTATAAAGTTCTGTTGGCTGGAAGTCTCTGACTACCAGAAGGCCCCAACATTGGCTATTATTTGTAAATAAAGCACTTCTCCATAAACTCCTATACTACCTCACCTCACTTCTAATTTGGAAATCTAGTAACTATAAGACTCACTCTGAACATTGGTTGGTTCTAGAGGTTCCACAGGTCTCATCTGAGTTAGGAAAGACTGCTTTCAGTTAAGCAAGGAAATGTCTAAGTGACCCCAAACTTTTGAACGGTAGTGTACATTGGCTATTACAAAACAATTTGACAAGGTTGAAGCTATTGCAGCTACATGACCAAAAGTATGTGGACACCTGCTCGTCGAACATCTCATTCCAAAATCATGGGCATTAATATGGAGTTGGTCCCCCCTATCAAATCCACCACTCTTCTGGGAAGGCTTTCCACTAATTGTTGGAACATTGCTGCAGGGACTTGCTTCCATTCAGCCATGAGCATTAGTGAGGTCGGGCACTGATGTTGGGCGATTAGGCCTGGCTCGCATTCGGCGTTCCAGGTCATCCAAAAGGTGTTCAATGGGGTTGAGGTCAGTGCTCTGTGCAAACCAGTTCTGTATGGACCTCGCTTTGTGCACGGGGGCATTGTCATGCTGAAACAGGAAATGGCCTTCCCAAAACTGTTACCACAAAGTTGGAAGCACAGAATCATCTAGAATGTAATTGTATGCTGTAGCATTCACTGGAACAAAGGGGCCTAGCCGAACCATGAAAAACAGCCACAGACCTTTATTCGTCCTCCACCAAACTTTATAGTTGGCAATATGCATTGGGGCAGGTAGCGTTCTCCTGGCCTCCACCAAACCCAGATTAGTCAGTCGGACTGCCAGAGGGTGAATGGCGGCGAGCTTTACACCACTCCAGCTGACACTTGGCATTGCGCATGGTGATCTAGGCTTGTGTGCGGCTGCTCAGCCATGGAGACGATTTTAACGTGTTACGCGCATCAGCACTTCTATAGGATTGAGGTCAGGGCTTTGTGATGGCCACTCCAATACCTTGACTTTGTTGTCCTTAAGCCATTTTGCCACAACTTTGGAAGTATGCTTGGGGTCATTGTCCATATGGAAGACCCATTTGCGACCAAGCTTTAACTTCCAGACTGATGTCTTGAGATGTTGCTTCAATATATCCACATAATTTTCCTTCCTCATGATGCCATCTATTTTGTGAAGTGTACCAGTCCCTCCTGCAAAAAAGCACCCCCACAGCATGATGCTGCCACCCCCCGTGCTTCACGGTTGGGATGGTGTTCTTCAGGCTTCCAAGCGACCCCCTTTTTCCTCCAAACATAACGATGGTCATTATGGCCAAACAGTTCTATTTTTGTTTCATAAGACCAGAGGACATTTCTCCAAAAAGTACGATCTTTGTCCCCATGTGCACTTGCAAACCATAGTCTGGCTTTTTTGTGGCAGTTTTGGAGCAGTAGCTTCTTCCTTGCTGAGCAGCCTTTCAGGTTATGTCGATATAGGACTCGTTTTACTGTGGATATAGATACTTTTGTACCTGTTTCCTCCAGCATCTTCACAGGGTCCTTTGCTATTGTTCTGGGATTGATTTGCACTTTTCGCACCAAAGTACGTTCATCTCTAGGAGACAGAACTCGTCTCCTTTCTGAGCGGTATGACGGCTGCGTGGTCCCATGGTGTTTATACTTGCGTACTATTGTTTGTACAGATGAACGTGGTACCTTCAGGCATTTGGAAATTACTCCCAAGGATGAACCAGACTTGTGGAGGTCTACAATTTTCTTTCTGAGGTCTTGGCTGATTTCGTTTGATTGTCCCATGATGTCAAGCAAAGAGGCACTGAGTTTGAAGGTAGGCCTTGAAATACATCCACAGGTACACCTCCAATTGACTCAAATGATGTCAATTAGCCTATCAGAAGCTTCTAAAGCCATTACATCATTTTCTGGAATTTCCCAAGCTGTTTAAAGGCACAGTCAACTTAGTGTATGTAAACTTCTGACCCCCTGGAATTGTGATATAGTGAATTATAAGTGAAATAATCTGTCTGTAAACAATTGTTGGAAAAATTAATTGTGTCATGCACAAAGTAGATGTCCTAACCGACTTGCCAAAACTGTGTTAACAAGACATTTGTGGAGTGGTTGAAAAACGAGCTTTAATGACTCCAACCTAAGTGTATGTAAACTTCCAACTTCAACTGTATATAGTGCATTCAGACCCCTTAACTCTTTCCACATTTTGTTATGTTACAGCCTTATTCTAAAATGGATTATATGGTTATTTCCCCTCATCAATCTACACACAATAGCCCATAATGATAAAGCAAAAACAGTTTTTTCAAAAAAAAACATTGGCAGTGATTACAGCCTCGAGTCTTCTTGGGTATGACGCACCAAGCTTGGCACATCAGTATTTGGGGAGTTTCTCCCATTCCTCTGCACAGATCCTCTTAAGCTCAGTCAGGTTGGATGGGGAACGTCGATGCACAGCTATTTTCAGGTCTCTCCAGAGATGTTCGATCGGGTTCAAGTCCGGGCTCTGGCTGGGCCACTCAAGGACATTCAGAGACTTGTTCCGAAGCCTCTCCTGTGTTGTTTTGGCTGTGTGCTTAGGGTCGTTGTCCTGTTGGAAGGTGAACCTTCGCCACAGTCTGAGGTCCTGAGTGCTCTGGAGAAGGTTTTCATATTTTCCTTGATCCTGACTAGGCTCCCAGTCCCTGCCACTGAAAAACATCCCTACAGCATGATGCTGCCACCACCATGCTTCACAGTAGGGATGGTATTGGCCAGGTGATGAGCAGTGCCTGATTTCCTCCAGACGTGACGCTTGGCATTCAGACCAAAGAGTTCAATCTTGGTTTCATCAGAGCAGAGAATCTTGTTTCTCATGGTCTGAGAGTCCTTTAGGGCCTTTTGGCAAAATCCAAGCGGGCTGTCATGTGCCTTTTACTGAGGAGTGGCTTCCGTCTGGTGCTATAACATAAAGGCCTGATTGGTGGAGTGCTGCAGAGATGGTTGTCCTTCTGGAAGGTTCTCCCATCTCCTCAGAGGAACTCTGGAGCTCTATCAGAGTCACAATCGGGTTCTTCGTCATATCCCTGACCAAGGCCCTTCTCCCACGATTGCTCAGTTTGGCCGGGTGGCCAACTCTAGGAAGAGTCTTGGTGGTACCAAACTTCTTCCATTTAAGAATGATGGAGGCCACTGTATTCTTGGGGACCTTCAATGCTGCAGAAATGTTTTGGTAACACAATTCTGTCTCTGAGCTCTACGGACAATTCCTTCAACCTCATGGCTTGGTTTTTGCTCTGACATGCACAGTGGGACCTTATAAAGACAGTGCTCAATTTCGAGTCTCATTGCAAAGGTTCTGAATACGTATGTAAATAAGGTACTGTCTATGTAATACATCTGCAAAAATGTCTAAAAACCTGTTTTCACTTTGTCATTATGGGGTAGTGAATACTTTCTGAATGCAATGTATACAGTGGGGAAAAAAAGTATTTAGTCAGCCACCAATTGTGCAAGTTCTCCCACTTAAAAAGATGAGAGAGGCCTGTAATTTTCATCATAGGTACACGTCAACTATGACAGACAAAATGAGGAAAAAAAATCCAGAAAATCACATTGTAGAATTTTTAATGAATTTATTTGCAAATTATGGTGGAAAATAAGTATTTGGTCAAAAACAAAAGTTTCTCAATACTTTGTTATATACCCTTTGTTGGCAATGACACAGGTCAAATGTTTTCTGTAAGTCTTCACAAGGTTTTCACACACTGTTGCTGGTATTTTGGCCCATTCCTCCATGCAGATCTCCTCTAGAGCAGTGATGTTTTGGGGCTGTCGCTGGGCAACACAGACTTTCAACTCCCTCCAAAAATTTTCTATGGGGTTGAGATCTGGAGACTGGCTAGGCCACTCCAGGACCTTGAAATGCTTCTTACGAAGCCACTCCTTCGTTGCCCGGGCGGTGTGTTTGGGATCATTGTCATGCTGAAAGACCCAGCCTCGTTTCATCTTCAATGCCCTTGCTGATGGAAGGAGGTTTTCACTCAAAATCTCACGATACATGGCCCCATTCATTCTTTCCTTTACACGGATCAGTCGTCCTGGTCCCTTTGCAGAAAAACAGCCCCAAAGCATGATGTTTCCACCCCCATGCTTCACAGTAGGTATGGTGTTCTTTGGATGCAACTCAGCATTCTTTGTCCTCCAAACACGACGAGTTGAGTTTTTACCAAAAAGTTATATTTTGGTTTCATCTGACCATATGACATTCTCCCAATCCTCTTCTGGATCATCCAAATGCACTCTAGCAAACTTCAGATGGGCCTGGACATGTACTGGCTTAAGCAGGGGGACACGTCTGGCACTGCAGGATTTGAGTCCCTGGTGGCCTAGTGTGTTACTGATGGTAGGCTTTGTTACTTTGGTCCCAGCTCTCTGCAGGTCATTCACTAGGTCCCCCCGTGAGGTTCTGGGATTTTTGCTCACCGTTCTTGTGATCATTTTGACCCCACGGGGTGAGATCTTGCGTGGAGCCCCAGATCGAGGGAGATTATCAGTGGTCTTGTATGTCTTCCATTTCCTAATAATTGCTCCCACAGTTGATTTCTTCAAACCAAGCTGCTTACCTATTGCAGATTCAGTCTTCCCAGCCTGGTGCAGGTCTACAATTTTGTTTCTGGTGTCCTTTGACAGCTCTTTGGTCTTGGCCATAGTGGAGTTTGGAGTGTGACTGTTTGAGGTTGTGGACAGGTGTCTTTTATACTGATAACAAGTTCAAACAGGTGCCATTAATACAGGTAACGAGTGGAGGACAGAGGAGCCTCTTAAAGAAGAAGTTACAGGTCTGTGAGAGCCAGACATCTTGCTTGTTTGTAGGTGACCAAATACTTATTTTCCACCATAATTTGCAAATACATTCATTAAAAATCCTACAATATGATTTTCTGGATTTTTCTTTCTCAATTTGTCTGTCATAGTTGACGTGTACCTATGATGAAAATTACAGGCCTCTCTCATCTTTTTAAGTGGGAGAACTTGCACAATTGGTGGCTGACTAAATACTTTTTTTCCCCACTGTACACACTGTACACTCTTTCTGTAATTTCAACAGTAAAACACAGTAGAATGCACTGGAAAATACTGTTAATCTGTTTTACAGCATTAATGTTACATGTAAACCACATCTCGCGAGCTTCAGCCGCTAAAGCAAATGACCAGTGCTGTATTGAGTTGCCTGCTGACCTAAGGTCCTTCCACTGGGCAGCTTTATCACAGTGTCACAGCTGTAAGCTAAACTGAAGATGTCCAGGGTCCCTGCTCATCTGCGTGAACATGCCTTAGGCATGCTGAAAGGAGGCATGAGGACTGCAGATGTGACCAGGGCAATAAATTGCAATGTCTGTACTGTGACACACCTAAGACAGCGCTACAGGGAGACAGGACGGACAGCTGATCGTCCTCACAGTGGCAGACCACGTGGAACAACACCTGCACAGGATCGGTACATGTGGGACAGGTACAGGATGGTAACAACAACTGCCCGGGTTACACCAGGAACTCACAATCCATCCATCAGTGCTCAGACTGTCTGCAATAGGCTGAGAGAGGCTGTACTGAGGGGTTGTAGGCCTGTTGTAAGGCAGGTCCTCACCAGACATCATTGGCAACAACGTCGCTTATGGGCACAAACCCACCGTCGCTGGAACAGACAGCACTGGCAAAAAGTGCTCTTCACTGATGAGTTGCGGTTTTGTCTCACCAGGGGTGATGGTCGGATTCGCGTTTATCGTCGAAGGAATGAGCGTTACACCGTACTCTGGAGCGGGATCGATTTGGAGGTGGAGGCTCCGTCATGGTCTGGGGCGATGTGTCACAGCATCATCGGACTGAGCTTGTTGTCATTGCAGGCAATCTCAACGCTGTGCGTTACAGGGAAAACATCCTCCTCCCTTATGTGGTACCCTTCCTGCAGGCTCATCCTGACATGACCCTCCAGCATGACAATGCCACCAGCCATACTGCTCGTTCTGTGCGTGATTTCCTTCAAAACAGGAATGTCAGTGTTCTGCCATGGCCAGCGAAGAGCCCATTGAGCACGTTTGGGACCTGTTGGATCAGAGGGTGAGGGCTAGGGCCATTACCCCCAGAAATGTCCGGGAACTTACAGGTGCCTTGGTGGAAGAGTGGGGTAACATCTCACAGCAAGAACTTGCAAATCTGGTGCAGTCCATGAGGAGGAGATGCATTGCAGTACTTAATGCAGCTGGTGACCACACCAGATACTGACTGTTACTTTTGATTTTGACACCCCCGCCCTTTGTTCAGGGACACATTATTCAATTTCTGTTAGTCTCTCATTATTTTCTTTATTTTTCTATGCTTGTCCTAGTTGTGAGAAGAGCTGATAAATCAGAACGGAGGAAGATTGTTACAGAGCCCCATGAGGAACACCTGAACATTGTATGCTGGAAAACAAAAACGCTATTAATAAAAACGAATACAGAACTTGTTTTTGCGTGGATTCCACGACACGGTTAGCTTTTAACAGCTAGGACTGCTATTTCTTGTCCCGGAATCCCGCTTAAGAGACCGGTTGAAGCCTGCTTGACAGAGACGCTAAGCTGCTTGCCATCAAGCTAACAAAGTTAGTACTAGATGAGTTTTGCAATGGAGCCCTCTTTGTCTGGAGAACTAAATGAAAAGTTCCAGCGCTGAAGGAGCTGTATTTATTACGCTTCGTTTCGGGACAAACCGGATCACTCAGAGTTCCAATGCCGCAATTGTTTACTTGCCGAGGCTTGAGGTGGCTTCCTTGATCACGCAGGTCGCCAGCATATGTAAGAAACTGTTGAAAACACAGAGTGGAATGTTTACATTTTCTACACCGGTGGCTGGACTGCGTTCGCGCTTGTTGGATGCATCTCCGCCTTGTCGTTTGTCGTTATCCGACTGGCGGGTGTTGCCCGGAGCTCCCCCATTTGATAGCGTCGTCGAAGGAACACTGCATGAGGAGAAAGGCTATCAACGATGGTCGCATGTCACAAGCCGTGGAAGCCGAAGACAGCGACCTACTGCAAAGCAGTCTACACTCCCAATGAGACACCCAAAACGGATACAAACAACGAATAGTCACGCCATCCTGGAGCTTTATCTTCCTGCACCTTCGTCGCTGGGGTGCCTGTGTCTGCGGCTGCAGTGTCTACTACTACGATTTCTAAGTCAACGTCGGCAACTTTCCGTCCCTGCTCTAGATCGAGCGGGGCTTCTCCATCTGTCGGAGGCCTGCATCCTGTGAAGCGTGGGAGTGGGCGGATTTCCTCGTCCTTCTCACCAGCCGTGATTTTGGGCAGCTCCATGGTAAGAAATGTGACCGTTCCTGGTGCAAAAACAATGTCCTATCCCGGAGCTCGAGTAAATGACATTACAAAGCTGCTCCCGAATGTACTAAGTCAGGACACAGAAATCGATTCTATCGTAGTCCATGTGGGTATTAACAACATTATGAAGGGCAGCTCTGAACAGTTGAAACTGGATTTTAAAGAACTGATTGACACTAATAAAAAAACAATCATATCTGGCCCTGTGCCCTCTCTGAATCGTGGCATTGAATGCTTTAGCAGGATTCTTGCTCTTTACAACTGGCTACGTGATTATTGCAGCTCAATGGGTGTAACTTTTGTTAGCAATTTGGTACCTTTTGGAAACAAAACACGTTTTATAAGGAGGATGGGATCCACCCAAATCATTTGGGTTCCTGGATCCTTTCACAGCACTATAAGGATGCGTTGAGACATTGACTTAGCAATGACCCAAGCCCAGCTCAGCTAATCCCTACCATTGTGACGCAGAGTTCTCAAAATGCTTCAGCAAATGTACATTACACCAGGGGCGTCGGTAGACACAATATAAGTAACCTAATTTATGTCCCTCTAACTGCCCTGAATGCCTCTGCTGATCCTACAGCTATTGTATGTAGTAATCATGTGCCTAAGAACCAGATTTACACTGTTAGCACTGAGCCGGTGTGCCTGAGGAGGAAGGCCACTGTCTGCACCTCACCCTGCACTAACATAAAGAACATGACCACATCTACTGCTGCTAAGCTTCCCAGTAAAGCAATAAAAACAAGTCAGCATCCGAGAAGAAAATTGCTCAAAATAGCCCACGTTAACATATGTAGCTTAAGAAACAAGGTTCATGAAATCAATAATTTGCTAGTAACAGAGGACATTCATATTCTGACTATCTCTGAAACTCACTTAGATAATACCTTTGATGATACAGTGGTAGAAATACAAGGTTATAACATTTACAGAAAATATAGAAATATCAATGGTGGTGTTGCTGTTTATATTCAGAACCACATTCCTGTGAAGATTAGAGAGTATCTCATGTTAAATACTGTTGAAGTAATATGGCTACAGGTTCATCTGCCTCACCTAAAGCCAATTCTGGTGGGAAGCTGCTATGGACCACCAAGCGCTAACAGTCAGAATCTGGATAACATGTGTAAAATGCTTGATAATGTATTTGATATCAATAGAGAGGTATACTTTCTGGGTGATTTTAAATATTGACTGGCTTTCATCAGGCTGCCCACTCAAAAGAAAGCTTCAAACTGTAATCAGTGCCTGCAACCTGGTTCAGGTTATCAGTCAACCTACCAGGGTAGTTACAAATAGTACAGGAATTAAATCATTAACATGTATTGGTCATATCTTTACCAATGCTGCAGAGATTTGTTTGAAAGCAGTATCCAAATCCATTGAATGTAGCGATCACAATATAGTAGCCATATCTAGGAAAACCAAAGTTCCAAAGGCTGGGCCTAATATTGTGTATAAGAGGTTATACAAGAAGTGATTCCTATGTTGATGTGAAGAATATATGTTGGTCCGTGGTGTGTAATGAGGAGCAAACAGACACTGCACTTTACGCATTTATGAAATTGCTTATTCCAGTTACTAATAAGCATGCACCCATTAAGAAAATGACTGTAAGAACTGTTAAATCCCCGTGGATTGATGAGGAATTAAAAAATGGTATGGTTGAGAGGGATGAGGCAAAAGGAAAGGCAAATAAGTCTGGCTGCACAACCGATTGGCAAACGTATTGCAAATTGAGAAATCATGTGACTAAACTGAATAAAAAGAAGAAGAAACAACACTATGAAACAAGGATAAATTACATAAAAAATGATATAATTTTTTTGGGGAGCACCTTAAATGAAATTTTGGGAAAAAAGACAAACTCAGCTCCATCATTCATTGAATCAGATGGCTCATTCATCACAAAACCAACTGATATTGCTAACTACTTTAATCGTTTTTTCATTGGCATGATTAGCAAACTTAGGCATGACATGCCAGCAACAATTGCTGACACTACACATCCAAGTATATCTGACCAAATTATGAAAGACAAGCATTGTAATTTTGAATTCCGTAAAGAAAGTGTGGAAGAGGTGAACAAATTATTGTTGTCTATTAACAATGACAAGCCACCGGGGTCTGACAACTTGGATGGAAAATTACTGAGGATAATAGCGGACGATATTGCCACTCCTATTTGCCATATTTTCAATTTAAGCCTACAAGAATGTGTGTGCCCCAAGGCTTGGAAGCAAAAGTCATTCCGGTACCTGAGCCCCCTTTAATGCTCAAATAGCCGACCAATTAGCCTGTTACCAACCCTTAGTAAACTATTGGAAAAAATGGTGTTTGATCAGATACAATGCTATTTTACAGTAAACAAATTGACAACAAACTTTCAGCATGCTTATAGAGAAGGATATTGAACAAGCATATCACTTACACAAATGACTGATGATTGGCTGAGAGACATTGATGATTAAATAATTGTGGGGGCTGTTTTGTTAGACTTCAGTGCTGCTTTTGACATTATCGATCATAGTCTGCTGCTGTAAGAACATATGTGTTATGGCTTGACACCCCCTGCTATAATGTGGATAAAGAGTTACTTCTCTAACAGAACACAGAGGGTGTTCTTTAATGGAAGCCTCTCAAACTTAATCCAGGTAGAATCAGGAATTCCCCAGGGCAGCTGTTTAGGCCTTCTTAACAACACTATCAACAAGGCAGGTCCTACAGGCCCTAGTTTTGTCGCACGTAGACTACTTTTCAATAGTGTGGTCAGGTGCCACAAGGAGGGACATGGGAAAATTGCAGTTGGCTCAGAACAGGGCAGCACGTCTGGCCCTTAAAAGTACACGGAGAGCTAACATTAATTACATGCATGTTAGTCTCTCCTGGCTTAGAGTGGAAGAGAGATTGACTTCATCACTGCTTGTTTTTTTAAGAGGTGTAGACAAGCTGAATGTACCGAGCTGTCTGTTTGGAATGCTGGCACACAGCTCGGACACCAATGCATACCCCACGAGACATGCCACCAGAGGTCTCTTCACAGTCCCCAAGTCCAGAAAAGACTACGGGAAACACACAGTACTACATAGAGCCATGACTACATGGAACTCTATTCCACATCATGTACAATAACTCAGTCAAGCAGTAAAATCAGATTTAAAAAACATATAAAACTACACTTTATGGAACAGCGCGGACTGTGAAGAGACACAAACACACACACACACAGGCATACACACAGCATTCGCAAACACATGCTAACACACGCACTCAACACACACACATTTTAATATTGTTATTTTGCTGTATTATTGATTTTGTATTGTAAATATGTTATGGTAGAGCAGTGTGTAATAATGTGTTGTGTTATGTATTGTTTTATTGTATGTAAATTGTGATTGTAGTTTTTAAATTAGTGTATGTTATTTGGTTACGTATGTGTTAACTGCTGTTACTTCTATTGTCAATAATTTAGTATATTTGTTAATGTTGTTACACATTTGAATAAATGTATTTTATGTACAAATGTATTGTTTTTCTTACATTTAGATTTCAGGGAGAATTTCACTGTAAATACAGTATACAGCATTATACTGGCACCAGAGTTGCCAGCTTAATACTGTAATTTTGCTGTTTGACAGTACTATTTTTCTTACTGTAAAACATATTACAGCATAATGTAATGTTTTACAGTAAGGATAATGCTGTACATTTACAGGGGGAAATGTACAGTGTAGCCATAGCCTACCATCGCCGTTGATATGGCCAATAGTGACTTTGCCACATAAGAGGTAAACAAACAAACAGGCAAAAATATAGCCTAGGTTAGTGCTATCTGGAAACTCTAACCTTAACTCTCAACCATTTGAATGGGGTAACGTCAAAGTTGGACGTACCAAGGATTCCAGATCCCAAGGACTATATAGCCTACAAGCAGATTCAACACTATAGCGGAATTCCCGTGATTTGACAGTTAGGTCCAACAGAGGAAAGTGGAAGATGCATTTTTTGACAAAATAATAAATGAAAAACAATAAGCAGTCTGTCCAAATCCTGAAGGACTTTTTTTGTATCATTCATAGACCACCTTCATCCTGGTTGAGAAGGAGGCAGGCTGAAACCTGGCTGAACCAAGGCCTAATGGAGCATGACAGCCAAACACTCTCTGTCTTTAAACTCTACGGGATCGGTGTCCCGTATACGGGACGGTTGACCTAACGTGCAATAATGTGATTAGCATGACTGTTGTAAGTAATAGCAAACTTTCCAGGACATAGACATGTCTTATATGGGCAGACATCTTAAATTCTTGTTAATCTAACTGCACTGTCCAATTTACAGTAGCTATTACGGTGAACAAATACCATGCTATTGTTTGAGGAGAGTGCAACTGGTTTGATACATTCACCTCTGAAGGTAAATAATGTACTTACATTCAGTAATCTTGCTCTGATTTGTCATCCTAAGGGTCCCAGAGATAAAATGTAGCATAGTTTTGTTTGATAAAATCCATGTTTATATTCAAATGTAGGAACTGGGTTCTACAGTTTGAACCCCTGCTGTCTCTGGCTCCACACCCACCCCGCCGGCCATCTAGATGTGTGAAAGTCAGTGCATAAGCTAATGAACCATCATGGGAGTGTGTAAACTTACATTTTTTATTACCATATCATTTTTGTATGTTCTCTATAGTTATGTACTTGAAAATGTATCAATTGACCAATTCGGCACATTTGGGCAGACTTGATACAAAATAGTCCAGTATTGCAATGCTTCACTGGATCAATCTGAAACTTTGTACACACACTGCTTCCATCTAGTGGCCATAATCTAAACCAAAATTCCACCCTGACTACGAGTCAGAATACTATCCGAGACAATGGGACTGTACACGGGAGGAGGAGGGGGGAGATGTGCCAGGGCTATCGTGCGCTTTAGGAGACGGGGGCTCCGGGCTCTGCTTCCCGGCATGTTCCTCTCCAACGTGTGTTTACTTGCCAACAAAACTGTTGAAGTTTTGATAACTACAAAAGATAACTTCACTCTCACCTGTGCTTTCTGCTTTACGAAAACCTGGTTGAATAACTCTACACCAAACGAAGCAGTAAAAATGCCTGGATTTCAACTGTACAGAGCTGATCCCGTCCCTGAACTCTTTAACAAATCAAAATGAGGCGGTGTGATTTTATTCACAACATTCTGAGCGACGAGCTGCCCAGACACAAACAACTGGTGAAATGCCATATTAGAGAGCAGAATACCTTGGATCATGTATACAGCACCATCAAAGGAGCATACAATGCTACCCCCCGCATGCTACTGGGGAACTCTGACCATGTGATGCTCCAACTCATCCCCACATACAGACAAAGACTGAAAACTGCCAAGCCTGTTAAGCAAACAGTGAGGAAATGGACTAGTGAGGCCAACATTAAACATGGTAACATGTTTGTAATTTTGTTTGTTGTAACATGGCTCACATGACATATCCCTCCCACTGTCTGGCTACTGTAAAACAAGGAACTGGAATCCCACAGTACCAATACACGGACTGGATTATGGCATAATGTTATCTACATTACATCCCTCCCTTATTTCATAATAAAGGTTATCACTACTGGTCATTAAAATGTTTACTTCAATTAGTTATCTTGGAGGTCATTTATTGGTTCTCATAGAGTATCGATTCTGGTTGTTCAGCAGCATGTGGACAAGTTTTCAAGTCGTCCTCTTCTTCCGACAGCTCGGGGTCAAAGTCAACAGGTATTGACGTTGGGAGTTTTTTGAAGAAGGATGAGTTTCTGGTTAGCAGACGTCCAGAGCGTGTTACCGTTATCATCGATCCTTTGATTCTCATGACTTTGTAAGGTTTAGGATCGTATGGAGTCATGAGTTTTCCTTTGACTTGCTGACGGCAGAGTACCATGTCTTCTGGTTTGAGTGTGGAGGGTCGTGCTCAGTTCTTGTAGTCTCTTTCATGCGTTGCTTTGCACGTTGGTCAGTGTCACATAGCTTGGTGTTTGGTGTGAAGTGAGGCATTGTGGGAAGTGTACTGCAGAGTTCTTCCAAACATCAGCTCTGGATACCTTGAGTATTTGTCGACAACTACAAGTAGGTAATCACCCGATGGGAAAGGACCACAGAAATCGACTGATACTTCTAGCCATGGACCTTTGGGAAGTTTCGACATAAACAGTGGTTCCTTAGGATTTTCTGCAGTGGCAGCTTGACATGGAATGCATTGCTGAATTGCTTTTTCCACCATGTCATCTATGCCTGGAAACCAAACCTTCTCTCTCAGTAGCTGTTTTGTTTTCACAATACCTAGATGTCCTGTGTGAGCTACTATAGGTTGATTGCTTTTTTATGGAGAGAGGCTGGAAGAACGAGCCGTGTTCCTCTCAGAATGATGTTTGCTTGAGCATTGATTGTTAGTTCATGTCTCATGCGAAAGAGTGCTTTTGATGTTTGGAAATCAGCATATTGTGTGTCACGTGGTGAATCTAGCCAGGTTCCTGTGGACAATAGGCACATCACCTTCTGTAGAGCTGAGTCTTTCTTTGTTTCTTCTTGCACCTCTTCTAGAGTCATCGCTTTGGGAACTGTGTTGTCAATGATACAGTTCACATATTCCTCTGCCATGCGAGAGGTTCTTTGTGGTGTTTCCCCTGCGATGGGTTGTCTTGACATGTAGTCGGCAGAGTTGTCTTTACCGGCTTTGTACTTCACAGTGTAGCTGTAGGGTTGTAGTCTCAGTCTCCACCGCTCAAGTCGTGCTGGGGGTGTGGCTTTTGGGTTGTTTAAGAAAAGCTCTAGTGGTAAATGGTCTGTGATGACCGTGAAGTGAGCTCCGTAGAGATACAAGTGAAAGTGTTCACATGCCCAGATGATTGCCAGAGCTTCTCTCTCAGTTTATGAGTGTCGCTGTCCAACCTCTGAAAGCGCTCGGCTGGCATATGCAATTATATTGGTGTCTTTGTCACTTGTAGGGTTGTGCTGACTTAGTATGGCACCTGTTTCTATATTTTTCATAGCTGTCTATTTACCACCACAAACCAATGCTGGCATTAAGATTGCACTGAATGAGCTGTATAAGGTCATAAGTGAACAGAAAAATGCTCATCCAGAGGCAACGTTCCTAGTGGCAGGGGACTTTAATGCAGGGAAACTTACATTTGTTCTACCTAATTTTTACCAGCATGTTAAATGTGCAACCAGAGGAAAAAAAAAACTCTAGACCACCTTTACTCCACACACAGAGACGCATATAAAGCTCTCCCTCGCCCTCCATTTGGCAAATCTGACCATAACTCTATCCTCCTGATTCCTGCTTATAAGCAAAAACTAAAGCAGGAAGCACCAGTGACTCGGTTAATAAAAAAGTGGTCAGATGACGCAGATGCTAAGCTACAGGACTGTTTTGCTAGCACAGACTGGAACATGTTCCGGGAATCTTCAGATAGCATTGAGGAGTACACCACATCAGTCACTGGCTTCATCAATAAGTGCATCGATGATGTCGTCCCCACAGTGACCGTACGTACATACCCCAACCAGAAGCCATGGATTACAGAAAACATCCGCACTGAGCTAAAGGGTAGAGCTGCCGCTTTCAAGGAGCGGGACTCTAACCCGGACGCTTATAAGAAATCCCGCTATGCCCTCCAACGAACCATCAAACAGGCAAAGAGTCAATACAGGACTAAGATTGAATCGTACTACACCGGCTCTGACGCTCGTCGGATGTGGCAGGGCTTGAAAACTATTACAGACTACAAAGGAAAGCACAGCCGCGAGTTGCCCAGTGACACAAGATTTCCAGACGAGCTAAACCACTTCTATGCTCGCTTCGAGGCAAGCAACACTGAAGCATGCATGAGAGCACCAGCTGTTCCGAATGACTATGTGATCACGCTCTCCGTAGCCGATGTGAGTAAGACTTTTAAGCAGGTCAACATTTACAAGGCCGCAGGGCCAGACGGATTACCAGGACGTGTACTCCGAGCATGTGCTGACCAACTGGCAAGTGTCTTCACTGACATTTTCAACATGTCCCTCACTGAGACTGTAATACCAACATGTTTCAAGCAGATCACCATAGTCCCCGTGCCCAAGGACACTAAGATAACCTGCCTAAATGACTACAGACCCGTAGCACTGACGTCTGTAGCCATGCTTTGAAAGGCTGGTCATGGCTCACATCAACACCATTATCCCAGAAACACTAGACCCACTTCAATTTGCATACCGCCCCAATTTATCTTGCACTCCACACTGCCCTTTCCCACCTGGACAAGAGGAACACCTACGTGAAAATGCTATTCATTGACTACAGCTCAGCATTCAACACCATAGTGCCCTCAAAGCTCATCACTAAGCTAAGGATCCTGGGACTAAACACCTCCCTCTGCAACTGGATCCTGGACTTCCTGATGGGCCGCCCCCAGGTGGTAAGGGTATGTAACAACACATCTGCCACACTGATCCTCAACACGGGGGCCCCTCAGGGGTGTGTGCTCAGTCCCCTCCTGTACTCCCTGTTCACCCATGACTGCATGGCCAGGCACGACTCAACAACATCATTACGTTTGCCGACAACACAACAGTGGTAGGCCTGATCACCGACAACGATGAGACAGCATATAGGGAGGAGGTCAGAGACCTGGCCGTGTGGTGCCAGGATAACAACCTCTCCCTCAACGTGACCAAGACAAAGGAGATGATTGTTGACTACAGGGGAAAAAAAAGAGGACTGAGCATGCCCCCATTCTCATCGACAGGGCTGTAGTGGAACAGGTTGAGAGCTTCAAGTTCCTTGATGTCCACATCACCAACAAACTAACATGGTCCAAACACACCAAGACAGTCGTGAAGAGGGCACGACAAAGCCTATTCCCCCTCAGGAGACTGAAAAGATTTTGCATGGGTCCTCAGATCCTCAAAAAATTATACAGCTGCACCATCAAGAGCATCCTGATTGGTTGCATCACCGCCTGGTATGCCAACTGCTTGGCCTCCGACCGCAAGGCACTACAGAGGGTAATGCGTACGGCCCAGTACATCACTGGGGCCAAGCTTCCTGCCATCCAGGACCTCTATACCAGGCGGTGTCAGAGGAAGACCCTCAAAATTGTCAAAGACTCCAGCCACCCTAGTCATAGACTGTTCTCTCTGCCACCGCACGGCAAGCGGTACCGGAGTGCCAAGTCTAGGTCCAAAAGACTTCTCAACAGCTTCTACCCCCAAGCCATAAGATTCCTGAACAGCTAATCATGGCTACCCGGACTATTTGCACTGCCCCCCCACCCCCCCCCCCCCCACCCTATCTTTTTACGCTGCTGCTACTCTGTTAATTATTTATGCATAGTCACTTTAACTCTACCCACATGTACATATTACTTCAACTACCTCAACTAGCCGGTGCCCCCGCACATTGACTCTGCACCGGTACCCCCTGTATATATAGCCTACCTACTGTTATTTTATTTTACTTTTACTCTTTTTTTCTCAACACTTTTTTGTTGTTGTTTTATTTTACTTTTTTATAAAAAATAAATGCACTGTTGGTTAAGGGCTGTAAGTAAGCATTTCACTGTAATGTTTGCACCGGTTGTATTCGGCGCATGTGGTCAATAAAATTGTATTTTATTTTATTTGAAACAAACTGGGCTGGCGTCAACTAACAGTGTCGACCTCTTGGCTGGGTCAAAGTAGGCTGTCGGCGTGTGCTGCATCAGACACTGTTAGTTCTTACATTTTTAATCGCAGACTGGTGCTGTTGTCCCCTTGACCAGGTGTGATCTTTTCTTGTGAGCTCACGAAGAGGCTGTGCGGTTGTTGCGAAGTCTGGTATGAACCGTATTGTGTTGTATACCAAGTAGTATTGTATCATACCAAGTAGACTGTGAACTACAGAGACATTTTGAGGTGCTGGCAGATTCTGTATGGCTTTGATTTTCTTTGGATCTACCGAAATGCCTTTCTCTGAGAAAACATAGCCGTAAAACTCAAGTGTTGTTTTGCTGTATTCGCATTTGTCAAGATTTTTCCCTCTCAATCTCTGAAACACAGCTTTGAGACTTGTGTTGCGTTCATCTTGGGATCTACCGTAGACTGACTAGGATGTCATCGCTCATATTTCTCACGTTGGGAATGCCTTGCAGCACTTGCTGCATTACATTTTGAAACACCTCGGCAGCTGAATTTATGCCAAAGTTCAGTCTGGTGTATCTCCAGAGGCCAGTATGTGTAGTGAAGTCTGGATGTAACTCAAGCTGGTGGTATCCAGCATTAAGATCTAGCTTGGGGAACACCACTGCTCCATTCAGATCATGGATGAGGTCATCAACCATTGGTGTGATGTGTCGTTCACATTGTATTGCTGTGTTTGGAAGGCGCATGTTGACACAGACACAAACTTTATCAGGCTTTTGGTGTGACCACTATTGGGGATACCCATGGCGTTGGCCCGCAGATTTTTTCAATGATGTCTTGGCTTTGTAGTGTGTCAAGCTCCTGTTGAACCTTTTCTTTCATGTGAAAAGGAATCCTCCTGTGTGGTTGTACTGCTGGTTGTGTCATCAATGTTCAGCTTCACTTGAAAGTCTCTGAGTTTTCCGATGCCTTGGAAGAGGTCCTGGTATATGAATGGACCATAGCTGGTTCACTTGGAGTGGGCAGAGAGTTGATTATTTTCAGAAGTCGGAGGTCTGTTGCTCTCTGACAGCTAAGTAATGAGCCAGAGTCACCTTTGATTACATAGAAAGTGGTATCCACCATCTTAGTCTTGGAGCGGACTGGTGCTGTGAATTTTCCTGTCAGTGGAAGTAGTTTGGATGAGCCATAAGCAAAGATAGCTTTAGCCTTAGCCTGTTTTAATTCACAGCTGGGCTTTAGCTTGTCATGTGAAAACATCAACAATGTTAACGCTTGCTCCCGAATCAACAATAACATCCACAGTTGTGTTCATAAAGGTAACTTGGATGTCTGGTTGCGATGGTTTCTGTGGTGTACACACAACATACACATAATCATCATCATCAGAGCTTGGTGAGGTGTCTTGTTTTTGTGTCTTTTTTGTCATCTTGTGACTGCACTTTATGCACTTTGTGGTTCGGACACTGTTGGGTTAGTTTTTCAGCAACTGGAGGAGTGGACTCGGTGGTTTGTGATCTACAGCATTTTTTTAAGTGATTCAACTTTCCACTTCCTTAAAAAAAAATCCCCCTTGCAGGGCAGTTTGTTTGTCCTCCGTTGTGTGGGAATTGTCCTCCACAGTTATTGCATGTTCTGTTTTGATGTTTGTCGCTTTCATTTTTGTAGCCCTGGCTTTGTTATATTTTTGTACAGCGCACACTGCAAGTTATTTTTGTGATTTTGATTGAGCATTCTCCATGCCTGCAGCTTGTTTATTCATTGTTTCTTGTGCACTGCCTGTATCAAGTAGTTGTTGGAGAGCCATTGAACCATTGTTTAGCGCCATCCTGCGGAGGCGCGCGGAACTGCAGCTTAGTATTATCTGTGACTTTTTTCTTTATCAAATAGCTAGCTAACATTGAACCTGGTTGGTTAGCTACCTGCAGATTCATTCACAATGAGTGGGGATTATGGTTAATTGTTTAGCTAGCTAGCTACATGTCTAAACAAAAGACTCCACTATGCAAGTAACCACTTCACTGTTCCGTTTACACCTTCTTTATCCTGTTCATGTGACAAAAAAACATAGATTTTATTTGATATAGTATGTGTTTACCAGAGAAGGTAATGTGAAGAACAACATGACCTGCACCAAAGTCAAATTAGGATATAGCGTTAGGCCAACCGAGACAGTGTCCATGTTCTAAAATTCTCCGGTAGAATGCCCTGCTTTTATTTCGTCACACTCACAACCATAAGCTATATTCTGTAATTGGCTCGCCATTAACTTGTAAATAATGATCTTGTTGTGAGTTTATTTTCCTGTTCCTCAACTGCAGTGTATGATATACCATTGTGTAGCTGAGTCTCTACTTTTATCCAATGTAAAAAACACAATTTAAAATGTTGCTATATAAGACGAATCGAGGCGGTCGGTCACATATGCACATGTTTTTGTGACACAGAGGTGGAACAGGGTGCCAGTCCTTGTGAAACATTCCTTTCCCCTAGGGTCAGATTTCAAAGTGAGAGTAGACCACGGAGAGAAAGAAGAAGTAAACTCAGGGCAAGACAGACCTCCAAAGCACATAAATAACAGTATTAACACCAACCTCATATTATAATTGGGCTTTTCTGGAGAATAATAGGGAAGACATCAGAACTATGAAATAACACATATGGAATCATGTAGTAACCAAAAAAGTGTTCAAAATATAGCCACCCTTTGCCTTGATGACAGCTTTGCACACTCTTGGCATTCCCTCAACAAGCTTCATGAGGTAGTCACCTGTAATGCTTTTCCAACAGTCTTGAAGGAGTTCCCACATATGCTGAGCACTTGTTGGCTGCTTTTCCTTCACTCTCCTTCTTGGTCAAATAGCCCTTACACAGCCTGGATGTGTGTTTTGTGCAAACCAGATGGGATGGCGTATCACTGCAGAATGCCGTGATAGCTATGCTGGTTAAGTGTGCCTTGAATTCTAAATAAATCACAAACAGTGTCACCAGCAAAGCACCATCACACCTCCTCCTCCATGCTTCACGGTGGGAACCACACATGCAGAGATCATCCATTCACCTACTCTGCAACTCACAAAGACACAGGGTTTGGAACCAAAAATCTAATTTGGACTCATCAGACCAAAGGACAGATTTCCACCAGTCTAATGTCCATTTGCCCAAGCAAGTCTCTTCTTCTTATTGGTGCCCTTTAGTAGTGGTTTCTTTGCAGCAATTCGACCATGAAGGCCTGATTCACGCAGTCTCCTCTGAACAGTTGATGTTGAAATGTGTCTGTTACTTGAACTCTGTGAAGCATTTATTTTGGCTACAATCTGAGGTGCAGTTAACTCTAATGAATGTATCCTCTGCAGCAGAGGTAACTCTGGGTCTTCCTTTCCTGTGGCAGTCCTCATGAGAGCCAGTTTCATCATAGCGCTTGATGGGTTTTGTGACTGCACTTGAAGAAACTTTCAAAGTTCTTGAAATATTCCAGATTGACTGACCTTCATGTCTTAAAGTAATGATGGACTGTCATTACTCTTTGCTTATTTGAGCTGTTCTTGACATAATATGGACTTAGTCTTTTACCAAATAAGGCTGTCTTCTGTATACCACCTCTACATTTTAGTCATTTAGCAGACGCTCTTACCTAGAGTGACTTACAGTTAGTGAGTGCATGCATTTTCATACTGTAACGAACCCACAACCCTGGCGTTGCAAGCGCCATGCTCTACCAACTGAGCTACAGGGGACTCTACCTTGTCATAACACAACTGATTGGCTCAAACGCATTAAGAAGGAAAGAAATTCCACAAATTAACTTTTAAGAATCCACACCTGTTAATTGAAAGGCATTCAAGGTGACTACCTCATGAAGCTGGTTGAGAGAATGCCAAGAGTGTGTAAAGCTGTCAAGGCAAAGGGTGGCTATTTGAAGAATCTCAAATATAAAATATGTTTTGATTTGTTTAACACTTTTTTGGTTACTACATGACTCCATATGTGTTATTTCATAGTTTGATGTCTTCACTATTATTCTACAAAATAAAGAAAAACACTTGAATGAGTAGGTGTTCTAAAACTTTTGACTGGTAGTGTATATACAGTGAGGGAAAAAAGTATTTGATCCCCCGCTGATTTTTTTACATTTTCCCACTGACAAAGAAATGATCAGTCTATAATTTTAATGGTAGGTTTATTTGAACAGAGAGACAAAATAACAACAAAAAAATCCATAAAAACGCATGTCAAAAATGTTATAAATTGATTTGCATTTTAATGAGGGAAAGAGGTTCTCACCCAAGATTTGACGGTACGTGGTCCCGTCCAT
Organism: Coregonus lavaretus; assembly: GCF_964263955.1. Taxonomy (NCBI): domain Eukaryota; kingdom Metazoa; phylum Chordata; class Actinopteri; order Salmoniformes; family Salmonidae; genus Coregonus; species Coregonus lavaretus. Next base: position 39,048,519 of record NC_139994.1, read on the forward strand.
CGTCCCTTTGATGCGGTGAAGTTGTCCTGTCCCCTCAGTAGAAAAACACCCCCAACGTATAATGTTTCCACCTCCATGTTTGACAGTGGGGTGGTGTTCTTGGGGTCATAGGCAGCATTCCTCCTCCTCCAAACACGGCGAGTTGATTTGATGCCAAAGAGCTCCATTTTGGTCTCATCTGACCACAACATCTGATCACCCAGTTCTCCTCTGAATCATTCAGATGTTCATTGGCAAACTTCAGACGGGCCTGTATATGTGCTTCTTGAGCAGGGGGACCTTGCGGGCACTGCAGGATTTCAGTCCTTCACGGCGTAGTGTGTTATCAATTGTTTTATTGGTGACTATGGTCCCAGCTGCCTTGAGATCATTGACAAGATCCTCCTGTGTAGTTCTGGGCTGATTCCTCACCGTTCTCATGATCATTGCAACTCCACGAGGTGAGATCTTGCATGGAGCCCCAGGCCGAGGGAGATTGACAGTTCTTTTGTGTTTCTTCCATTTGCGAATAATCGCACCAACTGTTGTCACCTTCTCACCAAGCTGCTTGGCGATGGTCTCGCAGCACATTCCAGCCTTGTGTAGGTCTACAATCTTGTCCCTGACATCCTTGGAGAGCTCTATGGTCTTGGCCATGGTGGAGAGTTTGGAATCTGATTGATTTATTGCTTCTGTGGACAGGTGTCTTTTATACAGGTAACAAGCTGAGATTAGGAGCACTCCCTTTAAGAGTGTGCTCCTAATCTCAGCTCGTTACCTGTATAATAGACACCTGGGACCCAGCAATATTTCTCATTGAGAGGGGGTCAAATACTTATTTCCCTCATTAAAATGCAAATCAATTTATAACATTTCTGACATGAGTTTTTCTGGATTTTTTTGTTGTTATTCTGTCTCTCACTGTTCAAATAAAACTCCCTTTAAGAGTGTGCTCCTAATCTCAGCTCGTTAACCTGTATAAAAGACACCTGGGAGCCAGAAATCTTTCTGATTGAGAGGGGGTCAAATACTTATTTCCCTCACTGTACCTCCTCAACAATCCACTGGTCCACCAGTACCTGTCAGCTCATTTGTCTTGTGTTGTTTACCGGCAGACATTCCTGGAGGGGTTTGGTGATCCAACTATGTCTGCCATGCTGCCTCTCCGCCGTCTGTCCAACGACACCTCTTGACGTTGGTATTTGTAGTACAGTATTTCACAAAAGTGAGTACACCCCTCACATTTTTGTAAATATTTGAGTATATCTTTTCATGTGACAACACTGAAGAAATGACACTTTGCTACAATGTAAAGTAGTGAGTGTACAGCTTGTATAACAGTGTACATTTGCTGTCCCCTCAAAATAACACAACACACAGCCATTAATGTCTAAACCGCTGGCAACAAAAGTGAGTACACTCCTAAGAGAAAATGTCCAAATTGGGCCCAAAGTGTCAATATTTTGTGTGGCCACCATCATTTTCCAGCACTGCCTTAACCCTCTTGGGCATGGAGATCACCAGAGCTTCACAGGTTGCCACTGGAGTCCTCTTCCACTCCTCCATGATGACATCACAGAGCTGGTGGATGTTAGAGACCTTGCACTCCTCCACCTTCCGTTTGAGGATGCCCCACAGATGCTCAATAGGGTTTAGTTCTGGAGACATACTTGGCCAGTCCATCACCTTTACCCTCAGCTTCAAGCAAGGCAGTGGTCGTCTTGGAGGTGTGTTTGGGGTCGTTATCATGTTGGAATACTGCCCTGCGGCCCAGTCTCCGAAGGGAGGGGATCATGCTCTGCTTCAGTATGTCACAGTACATGTTGGCATTCATGGTTCCCTCAATTAACTGTAGCTCCCCAGTGCCGGCAGCACTCATGCAGCCCCAGACCATGACACTCCCACCACCATGCTTGACTGTACGCAAGACACACTTGTCTTTGTACTCCTCACCTGGTTGCCGCCACACACGCTTGACACCATCTGAACCAAATAAGTTTATCTTGGTCTCATCAGACGACAGGACATGGTTCCAGTAATCCATGTCCTTAGTCTGCTTGTCTTCGGCAAACTGTTTGCGGGCATTCTTGTGCATCATCTTTAGAAGAGGCTTCCTTCTGGGACGACAGCCATTCAGACCAATTTGATGCAGTGTGCGGCGTGTAGTCTGAGCACTGACAGGCTGACCCCCCACCCCTTCAACCTCTGCAGCAATGCTGGCAGCACTCATACGTCTATTTCCCAAAGACAACCTCTGGATATCCTTAACATTATTTTTTAATGACTACCTCATCTCTGTACCCCACACATACAATTATCTGCAAGGACCCTCAGTCAAGCAGTGAATTTCAAACACAGATTCAACCACAAAGACCAGGGAGGTTTTCTAATGCCTTGCAAAGAAGGGCACCTATTGGTCGATGGGTAAAGAAAAAGAAGCAGACATTAAATATCCATTTGAGCATGGTGAAGTTATTAATTACACTTTGGATGGTGTATGAATAGACCCAGTCACTACAAAGATATAGGTGTCCTTCCTAACACAGTTGCCAGAGAGGAAGGAAACTGCTCAGGGATTTCACCATGAGGCCAATGGTGACTTTAAAACAGTTACAGAGTTTAATGGCTGTGATAGGAGAAAACTGAGGATGGATCAAGAACATTGTAGTTACTCTACAATACTAACCTAAATGACAGAGTAAAAAGAAGGAAGCCTGTACATAATACAAATATTACAAAACTTGCACCCTGCTTGCAATAAGCCACTGAAGTAAAACTGCAAAAAATGTGGCAAAGAAATTAACTTTGTCCTGAATACAAAGTGTTATGTTTGGGGCAAATCCAACACAACACATCACTGAGTGCCACCCTTCATATTTTCAAGCATTGTGGTGGCTGCATCATGTTATGTGTATGCTTGTCATCTGCAAGGACTAGGGAAACCGAATAGGGCTAAGCACAGGCAAAATCCTAGAGGATAACCTTGTTCAGTCTGCTTTCCAACAGACACTGGGAGACAAATTCACCTTTCAGCAGGACAATAACCTAAAACACCAAATATACACTGAGTGTACAAAACATTAAGAACACCTTCCTACTCTTGAGTTGCACCCCTTTCCCCCTTTTGCCCCCAGAACAGCCTAAATTATTTGGGGCATGGACTCTACAAGGCCCATGTTGACTCCTATGCTTCCCACAGTTGTGTCAAGTTGGCTTGATGTCTTTTGGGTGGTCAACCATTCTTGATACACACAGGAAACTGTTGAGCGTGAAAAGCCCAAAAGCATTGCAGTTCTTAACACAAACCGGTGCGCCTGGCACCTACTACCATACCCTGTTCAAAGGCACTTAAATATTTTGTCTTGGCCATTCACCCTCTGAATGGCACACATACACAATCCAAGTCTCAAATGTCTCAAGGCTTAAAATTCATTCTTTAACCTGTCTCTTCCCTTCATCTACACTGATTGAAGTGGATTTAATAAGTGGCATCAATAAGGGATTATAGCTTTCACCTAGATTCACATGGTCAGTCTATGTGATGGAAAGAGGAGGTGTCCTTAATGTTTTGTACACTCAGTACACAACTGGAGTTGCTTACCAACACAACATTGAATGTTCCTGAGTGGCCTAGTTACTGTTTTGAATTAAATCAGCTTGAAAATCTATGGCAAGACTTGAAAATGGCTGTAGCAATGATCAACAACCAACATGACAGAGCTTGAAGAATTTTAAATAGAATAATGCGCAAATATTGTACAATCCAGGTGTACAAAGCTCTTATAGACTTACCTAGAAAGACTAATCACTACCAAAGGTGATTCTAACATGTATTGACTCAGGGTTGTGAATACTACTGTAAATGAGATATTTCTGTATTTTCATTTTCAATAACATTTCTAAAAACATGTTTTCACTTTGTCATTATGGGGTATTGTGTGTAGCTGGGTGGGGAAAACAATCTATTTAATCCATTTTGTATTCAGGCTGTAACACAACAAAATACTTTCTGAATGCACTGTATTATGAAGAAAAACTTGTGGGGATTAAAAAATATATATATTCATAATTATACAAGGATCAGTGTTCATCGGTTTAGTATCTCTAATACATGCAATAGGAACAGTGATCACTGAGCTCATTACCAAAGACACCACTGGACAAATACTTGTGGGGGCTATTTGTCAGAATAAGGTCAATCAGTGAGGAGTTTGCTGGATGTTTAGCATTCATCCGTGTGGATTTTGCAATCAGTTGAGTCATGTTAAAGTCAAGACAAATATTCTTAAAATGGTCTGAGGCCGGGGTAAACCAATCTAAGTTAAAATCCCCTAAAACAACTCATTCAGATTACAGTAAAAGTTTTAAATACTCAGAAATAATACTAACAGCGTCCTGCCAGATACCAAAAGTTACATTTTTAGAACGATCTGTGAGAAGGTTCTAGCTAATGTATGGATGTGGATGTCCAATTAAGGTCTCAGGCTCCAAATGACTGTCATGATGATTTATTTAAAAATTCATTGCAATTTGCTCTTTAACTCCATCTGTTCAGTACCTGATAGAGCAGACCCAGAAGACCTGGGCATTCATTTCAACGCCCCAGGACGGTCCATTTACTTTGTGATGTGAAAATTATGTGATGAAATCCTGCAATCTCAATGCTGCAGTCCCCTCCAATAGTAAGCAATGTACAGTAATAGCTGGCAATGTAATCCAAGTGCTGGGCGCTAAGCCAAACGCCCAGAACTGCTGATGACAGACCAGTAGGTAACTGAACTGCTTGTTTTGAACAAAATATTTTTTTAACAGTACAATGTGCATAAATTAACCAAACCTTTATTGACATTTTAAACATAATCCTTGAAAATAATGAAAATAATGGACGGGCCACCACTGTCCTGGACTAAAAAGCACTTTGAATGGAGTTTTTTATTAAGCATGCCTTTTAGTTCAGAACTAGGTTAGGCCAGGAAAGTGGCCCTTAAAGGGGCAATCCGAAGTTGAAACAAGCACCCCGCCTCTGTTTTGGTAAAAAGCTGAACAGGGCCTGGAAAAATGTAACTACTTTTAAATTCATAGACAGAGCTATTGATGCAAGGACTAACCATCCAAGAGATCAACATGATAGTGTTAAGAATATTAGTTTTTAAGCATATGTTGCATAACAAGCACATTTTGAGGCTATACAGTGTTTATTTACATTTACAATGTTTACAAATGTTGGACTAAAACATGCTTATATTTTGGGTTCTGATGGGGTACGACAGTTGAACTCAGCTGATGAGGCATTTATAGGTTATATTCTTCATTGTCCCTTTAAGGTTTAGTTGAGGCACAATGGTTCTACACAGACTTATCATTATCCAATGATTTTATTAAAACACTAAGCTGTGTTTTTATGAATGGTTAAAATGTGTGACCAATGTTCTACAGATTTGTACTGAGTAAATACTTTTAGAAGCTGTGCTGTCATTGCTCATTCATTGTTGTGTGACCCAAACAGTGTGTGATGCAAATTAATAGACTGTATGACACACACTAAATAGATTGTGCTACACAAATAAAATATACAATATACTGTATGATGCAAATAAACTACAAGGCCACAATTAGATAAGTTTACACCCATACTAGGTAAACAAATAAAAACAGAGGCGCTTAAAGACATCAGCACAATCTATGTAAAGGGTTTCAAGAGTGACGTCCCTTCTGATGTCTTTCAGTTTACAGAACCTAGTACCTATGCGCTAGGCTTTGCACATGCCTACCCCATAGCCTCAAACAACGTTAAGATCGTTGGGCCAGTAACCGAAACCAAAAGGTTGCTGGTTTGTATCCCCGAGCCGACTAGGTGAATAATCTGTTGATGTGCCCTTGAGCAAGGCACTTAACCCTAATTGCTCCTGTAAGTCCCTCTGGATAAGAGCATCTGCTAAATTAAAAAATCTAAATGTAGTTCCACCACCTTAGGTTAGGAGACTGCATAGAGTCGACATCTGTGCTACAACAGAAGTTGCTAGGAGATGGTTTCATATTTGTTGTAATTGATGCACTAATTCATAGGATTGCTGCCCATTCGTAGCATAATATCTTTAGAATGAATAATGACTTTTGCTATTATGTGTTTCTCCTATCAGGTCAGGACCACTGACACTGGAGCCCAATGCTGTCACATCTGCTCCTGCAACGCCCTCTACTGCTAATCCTGTGTCTCCTTGACCTGCCGCCACTCCCCCAGTACTCTCTCCCTCTCCCTCTCTCTCTCTGTGTGTGTGTGTGTGATTGTGTGGGCGGAGACAGGTGTGCTGGAGTCAGAGCAGATCCCCACTAGCTGCAACCTGTTCCCTAATCAAGACCTCTACAAATACTCAGTCCTGCCACTTCCACACTGCCAGATCGTAATCTCTGCTCAGTCAGTCTACGGTTCTAGCCGTTTGTTACTATTCATATCCTGTTGTATCTGTTTTCCTTGCCTGACGCTGTTTTCCTCTCCGCTACAGTTCTGCCTGCTCTGACTCTGGTCTCTGTCTCCAGTCCCACGTCTCGTCATCCTGCTACTCTGTCCTGGATTCCCCACTCTACTACTCCCTTGGATTCCCCTCCGGACCTGCTCACCCTGTCTCAACCCCCCTTGCTCCAGCCGCTGCCTCCGTACCTGGTTTCCAGCAGTTTCCCCTGACCTGCCCTCCATCTCCCCCCGGTGTCTCAATAAATACCTTGGTTACTTCATCCTAGTCTCCTCGTCTGAGTCTGCTCTTGGGTTCCCCTGTTCCACTCCGCGTAACTTTACGATCTGGCCAAAGAGATGAACCCAGCAGACTCTGCTACTCTCCACCAAACCCTCGTCGGCCAAGGCGCCCTGCTCGAGCAAAATGACCAAGACCTGAAGACCCTTCTGGAGCACATCAAGGAGTTTTCACAGAGCCCGTCTTTCTCCTCCGTTCCGGGAGCCATTTGTTCTGACTCCCGAGTGTTACGATGGCAATCTTGGAGCCTGCAGAGCCTTTTTGGTACAATGTTCACTAGTATTTGAGCAACAGCCCAACTCTTATGCTAGCGAACGGGCCAAGATTTCCTTTCTGATTGGCTGCCTCTGTGGAGCAGCGCTTTCCTGGGCCACGGCGGTTTGGGAGAGACAGTCCCCCATCTGCTTCTCCTACTCCAGATTCACGGAGGAGATGAAGAAAGTCTTCGACCACCCGGTCTGTGGTAAGGATGCCGCTAAACGACTCCTGACCCTCCGTCAAGTCCCCCATAGTGTTGCTGAGATGGCATGTGAGTTCCGCACCCACGCCGCTGAGAGTTACCCAGTTGGGCCTGGACACTGTCCCACTCGATTCACCCCTCGATGCCAATGCTCTCAATGGACAGCTCCTCACTCGTGTCTGTGAGAGAACCGTCCCGATCATCCTGCGTCTCTCTGGAAATCACCAGGAAAATATCAGTTTCCACATAATCGACTGTCCTTACTCTCCCCTGGTTCTTGGACATCCATGGTTAAAGCTACACAACCCACAGATTGACTGGACCGCCTAAAAAAGTAAACACTTGGAGTTCATTTTGTCACTCTAATTGTTTACATTCTGCCCTTCCCCCTGCCTTGTCTGTGCCCCAGTTCATTCCAGAACCTCCAGACCTGTCATCAGTTCCTCCCCGAGTATCACGATCTAGCTCCTGTGTTCAGCAAGCACCACGCCCTGTCGTTGCCGCCTCATCGGCCGTACGACTGCGCCATTGGCCTGGAGCTCCTCTCCCCAGTAGCCGGTTGTTTAACCTCTCTCATCCCGAACAAGAGGCTATGGAGAGGTACATCCAGGATTCTTTGGCTGCAGGACTTATCAAGCCATTTTCCTCTCTGGTGGGTGCTGGGTTTTTCTTTGTGAAGAAGAAGGATGGGTCACTGAGGCTGTCCATTGACTTCCGTTGGCTGAATAATATCACTGTTAAGAACAAGTATCCCTTGCCACTCATCAGCTCTGCTTTTGCCCCCCTCCATGGTGCCTCTGTGTTTACAAAACTCGACCTCCGGAATGCCTACCACCTTGTCCGCATAAGAGAGGGGAACGAGCGGAAGATTGTGTTCAACACACCACTTGGTCACTTTGAGTATTTGGTCATGCCTTTTGGTCTTAATAACACCCCTGCTGTGCCTTAGCTCCAGTCTACACCCCGGGTCAAAAGGTATGGCTCTCATCTAAGGACCTGCCATTGAAGGTGGCATTGAAGAAACTTTCTCCCCGATTCATTGGTCCCTTTGAAATTGACTGTGTCATTAACCCCTCTGCGGTGCACCTGAAACTCCCAGCCTCTCTATATCCCTGATTAAACCTGTCTGCTCCTGTCACCTGTCTCCTCCTGCAGCAGCTCCTCTATCCCCTCGGCTCATCGGTGACCATCCTGCCTATACCGTCCGGCAGCTTCTGGACGTGCGCCGCCGGGGTCGTGGCTGGCAGTACCTGGTTGACTAGGAGGGATACGGGCCTGAGGAGCGCTGCTGGGTGCCCCGCCTTCACATTCTGGACCCCTCCCTCTTACGGGATTTCTATACCACACCCAGATAAGCCTGGTTGGCGCCAGTAGAGGGGGGGGGGGGGGGGGGGAGTACTGTCACATCTGCTCTTGCAACGCCCTCTACTGCTCATCTTGTGTCTCCTTGACCTGCCGCCACTCCCCCCGTTCTCTCTCTCTGTGTGTGATTGTGTGGGCGGAGACAGGTGTGCTGGAGTCAGAGCAGATCCCCACCAGCTGCAACCTGTTACATAATCAAGACCTCTACAAATACTCAGTCCTGCCACTTCCACACTGCCAGATCGTAATCTCTGCTCAGTCAGTCTACGGTTCTAGCCGTTTGTTACTATTCATATCCTGTTGTGCCTGTTTTCCTTGCCTGACGCTGTTTTCCTCTCCGCTACATTTCTGTCCGCTCTGACTCTGGTCTCTGTCTCCAGTCCCACGTCTCGTCATCCTGCTACTCTTTCCTGGATTCCCCACTCTACTACTCCCTTGGATTCCCCTCCGGACCTGCTCACCCTGTTTCAACCCCTCTCGCTCCAGCCGCAGCCTCCGCACCTGGTTTCCAGCAGTTTCCCCTGACCTGCACTCCATCTCCCCCCTGTGTCTCAATAAATACCATGGTTACTTCATCCCAGTCTCCTCGTCTGAGTCTGCTCTTGGGTTCCCATGTTCCACTCCGCGTAACAAATGATGTACTAAATGGATTGCCATCTGACTACAACACATGCCAGAAGTCACAGCCAGCGGGAAACATTGAGGCTGTTAGAGAACAACATTGTGTACCATGGACCTGGGATGTATCTCAGAGATGGGACAGTTTATGCTGGGGAGTTGGGGTGGCAGATCTGCTGAGAAGATCGAACATAAAACATACAGGTGCCATGACCTCAACAAGTAAACTACAATGGTCTTCCTATCCACACAAAAGTGCAGAGGCTTCTGACAAGCGTTAGCTGAGTTCTAAAAACGTGGATCATCTATGTTTAAAGATAAATGACAAAATCATTATTTTTGGCCTTACCTTATTTATCTTTGATGCCAAATTAGAGGAGTTGAATGAATTGTAACATGAACATGTTGTTCTATTGTAACTGTATGTATACTAATGTAATTAATAACCTATAATAACCTAATAAATATGTTAACATAAATGGTTGGTTAAGGGATTCACACATACTAATACTACATCTACTAGTAATAATAATACATTTTATTTGTTACACCCTTTTCAAAAACACGAAGTGCTACAGTAAAAAAATACAATAAAATAAACATCACATCAATAAAAACAATGGCAAGAGAGCAGTTAAGACATGTACAGCAGAGTATGGTGTATTAGGCCTTCACTTTAAAAGCCTCTCGGAACAGGTGGGTCTTCTGAAAACGCTTACCTATGTTGTACAGGGCAAACATAGGTACAGGTAAATGTGTTCAGAATTTACATTTTTACAATTAACGACTGATGGTGACTAGCAAATCGTGCAACTAGCAAATCGTGCGACCAGTTATCAATACTCAACTCCGTCTTGATGTAAGAGAACGGAGTTGAGTGTTCCTCAGCTACCTCTATCCCGATCCAAGAACCACATGATTTCTGTCTGTGAACACCTAGCACATACGCTCACACGCTCACGCTCACACACACACACACACACACACACACACACACACACACACACACACACACACACACACACACACACACACACACACACACACACACACACACACACACACACACACCACACCACACTGGAGCAACATAATTAATAACTTAACACAATCTTACTTCAACTCAGAATTTGAGGGGTTTTGTTTCCTACTTTTTTTCCCAATATAATGCAAACAGACAAAGATACAAAATCCAGGCCTAGGACCTTCATATCCCAAAATCTTTATATAGAACAAACCAAGAAGCCATTTCCTGGTCAGGTAACGACCACTATTATATTTAATATGGAGGTATTTAACGAGGCCCTCAACACGCTCTGACAGCTCAGAGAGCTGTACAGGGAGCCACAACAGTGCCAGTACAGAAGCACAAGCCTCATCCAGGCTAAGTGCTTTTCCCAACATTGTATGTACAGCCATGTAATCCAAAGCCCTGAGTTTGCATGTGGAATTGCTGTTAGTGGGAGAGGTGTACAGTGGGGAAAAAAAGTATTTAGTCAGCCACCAATTGTGCAAGTTCTCCCACTTAAAAAGATGAGAGAGGCCTGTAATTATCACCATAGGTACACGTCAACTATGACAGACAAAATGAGAAAAAAAAATCCAGAAAATCACATTGTAGGATTTTTTATGAATTTATTGGCAAGTTATGGTGGAAAATAAGTATTTGGTCAATAACAAAAGTTTCTCAATACTTTGTTGGCAATGACACAGGTCAAATGTTTTCTGTAAGTCTTCACAAGGTTTTCACACACTGTTGCTGGTATTTTGGCCCATTCCTCCATGCAGATCTCCTCTAGAGCAGTGATGTTTTGGGGCTGTCGCTGGGCAACACAGACTTTCAACTCCCTCCAAAGATTTTCTATGGGGTTGAGATCTGGAGACTGGCTAGGCCACTCCAGGACCTTGAAATGCTTCTTACGAAGCCACTCCTTCATTGCCCGGGCGGTGTGTTTGGGATCATTGTCATGCTGAAAGACCCAGCCACATTTCATCTTCAATGCCCTTGCTGATGGAAGGAGGTTTTCATTTAAAATCTCACGATACATGGCCCCATTCATTCTTTCCTTTACACGGATCAGTCGTCCTGGTCCATTTGCAGAAAAACAGCCCCAAAGCATGATGTTTCCACCCCCATGCTTCACATTAGGTATGGTGTTCTTTGGATGCAACTCAGCATTCTTTGTCCTCCAAACACGACGAGTTGAGTTTTTACCAAAAAGTTCTATTTTGGTTTCATCTGACCAAATGACATCCTCCCAATCCTCTTCTGGATCATCCAAACGCACTCTAGCAAACTTCAGACGGGCCTGGACATGTACTGGCTTAAGCAGGGGGACACATCTGGCACTGCAGGATTTGAGTCCCTGGCGGCGTAGTGTGTTACTGATGGTAGGCTTTGTTACTTTGGTCCCAGCTCTCTGCAGGTCATTCACTAGGTCCCCCCGTGTGGTTCTGGGATTTTTGCTCACCGTTCTTGTGATAATTTTGACCCCACGGGGTGAGATCTTGCGTGGAGCCCCAGATCGAGGGAGATTATCAGTGGTCTTGTATGTCTTCCATTTCCTAATAATTGCTCCCACAGTTGATTTCTTCAAACCAAGCTGCTTACCTATTGCAGATTCAGTCTTCCCAGCCTGGTGCAGGTCTACAATTTTGTTTCTGGTGTCCTTTGACAGCTCTTTGGTCTTGGCCATAGTGGAGTTTGGAGTGTGACTGTTTGAGGTTGTGGACAGGTGTCTTTTATACTGATAACAAGTTCAAACAGGTGCCATTAATACAGGTAACGAGTGGAGGACAGAGGAGCCTCTTAAAGAAGAAGTTACAGGTCTGTGAGAGCCAGAAATCTTGCTTGTTTGTAGGTGACCAAATACTTATTTTCCACCATAATTTGCAAATAAATTCATTAAAAATCCTACAATGTGATTTTCTGGAGAAAAAAAATTCTCATTTTGTCTGTCATAGTTGACGTGTTCCTATGATGAAAATTACAGGCCTCTCTCATCTTTTATAAGTGGGAGAACTTGCACAATTGGTGGCTGACTAAATACTTTTTTCCCCCACTGTAATGTTAAATTGGATGTCTACCCCAACTAAATGACCACACACACACACACTACGTGGAAACCTCGTCCACAATCCCAGATGGTACATGCCGTCACACCACCTTGTAGGCGTTGAGTTTCTACTTATGATTTAGGGCCTTCTGTCCTTCTATGAGAACCACAAAGCTAGAGAGTTGGAGAAGAGGTCAGCATGGACTAGCCAGCTGGGTTGCTCGACGAATAGAGTACATTCTGAGTCGCTTTGATATTTTAAGTAGAAATTGTGTACCAATATTAAATGTTAAAAGCCTGTTATAATAAATGAAGTGCCCTTTAATATGGACAATTGACTAAATCTGATTTTTTATATGAATAAAGTGCCAAACATTTTGGCATGTCCCTCGTCATGTTTTTCCGACTTCTAGGAAGATTTCAACCCACTTAACCCCAACATTTCTTAAACATATAATATTCAAATCATAGTATAAAAGCAGGTGAGCTGGTTCTACTTTTTGGCAATTTTCTGGTGTTTTGTGGTGGAAAACGGAGCGCTTCGAGCATAACACGTCAACCCTGTTACCAATAGATATATGCTAGAAATGCTTTAAATAAATACAAAATTACTATAGTAAGTGCCAATAAAGTGCCATTAAAGTAACAGGGTTGACCGTAACATGGTTGAGGTTTTCATCTTAAATCAACCATAAATCCCCTTTTGACAGGGGGGATTGAAGCATGTTGTGTGCAATAAGGAAGGGAAAGCTTCCCCCCAAAACAATTACATTGTTATCCCCTTGAGATTGAAAAAAATTTTTTTATCAAGCTGAACATGTTTTCTTTATGAAAGAATGTAAAAATTAGGTGAAATGAATCCGTTTTTTTTACAAAGTTACACTACCCAAAATGTACCCAGCTAGGCACGTGGATCATCTACAGAAGTTATTCTGAACATGTGAATCAACAGCTCTAATTTTCTGGCAATTTCATGAAGATTATAGAGCACTATGAGAGGGTATCCTGACAGTCACTATGTGATTATTGAGTCAATTTGGATACCTGTATCAAAACTCCTGCTTCATACTGAAGCATTAATGTGTGCTCACCCCTTCAGACATTCGAAGACCATTCCTGTGAGCTTCAGAGTCAACCCAGCAGCAGGACTGCTACCTCCGCCTTTGTGCAAGGAGGAGCAGGAGGAGCACTGCCAGAGCCCTGCAAAATGACCTCCAGCAGGCCACAAATGTGCATGTGTCTGCTCAAACGGTCAGAAACAGACTCCATGAGGGTGGTATAAGGGCCCGACGTCCACAGGTGGGGGTTGTGCTTACAGCCCAACACCGTGCAGGACGTTTCCGGTCGCGGCTCTGTCGCAGCCGGCCGCGACCGGGAGACTCATGGGCGGTGCACAATTGGCCCAGCGTCGTCCAGGGTAGGGGAGGGAATGGCCGGCAGGGATGTAGCTCAGTTGATAGAGCATGGCGTTTGCAACGCCAGGGTTGTGGGTTCGATTCCCACGGGGGGCCAGTATAAAAAAAATATATAGATATATGTATTCACTAACTGTAAGTCGCTCTGGATAAGAGCGTCTGCTAAATGACGTAAATGTAAATGTAATGTAAATGTTTGGCATTTGCCAAAGAACACCAAGATTGGCAAATTCGCCACTGGCACCCTGTGCTCTTCACAGATGAAAGCACGTTCACACTGAGCACATGTGACAGACGTGACAGAGTCTGGAGACGCCGTGGAGAACGTTCTGCTGCCTGCAACATCCTCCAGCATGACCGGTTTGGCGGTGGGTCAGTCATGGTGTGGGGTGGCATTTCTTTGGGGGGCCGCACAGCCCTCCATGTGCTCGCCAGAGGTAGCCTGACTGTCATTAGGTACCGAGATGAGATCCTCAGACCCCTTGTGAGACCATATGCTGGTGTGGTTGGCCCTGGGTTCCTCCTAATGCAAGACAATGCTAGACCTCATGTGGCTGGAGTGTGTCAGCAGTTCCTGCAAGAGGAAGGCATTGATGCTGTGGACCGCCCGTTCCCCAGACCTGAATCCAGTTGAGCACATCTGGGACATCATGTCTCGCTCCATCCACCAACGCCACATTGCACCACAGACTGTCCAGGAGTTGGCGGATGCTTTAGTCCAGGTCTGGGAAGAGATCCCTCAGGAGACCATCCGCCACCTCATCAGGAGCATGCCCAGGCGTTGTAGGGAGGTCATACAGGCACGTGGAGGCTACACACACTACTGAGCCTCATTTTGACTTGTTTTAAGGACATTACATCAAAGTTGGATCAGCCGGTAGTGTGGTTTTCCACTTTAATTTTGAGGGTGACTCCAAATCCAGACCTCCATGGGTTGATACATTTGATTTCCATTGATAATTTTTGTGTGATTTTGTTGTCAGCACATTCAACTATGTAAAGAAAAAAGTATTTCATAAGATTATTTCATTCATTCAGATCTAGGATGTGTTATTTTAGTGTTCCCTTTATTTTTTTGAGCAGTGTATATATACATACATATAAATACATATACATACAGTGGGGAGAACAAGTATTTGATACACTGCCGATTTTGCAGGTTTTCCTACTTACAAAGCATGTAGAGGTCTGTAATTTTTATCATAGGTACACTTCAACTGTGAGAGATGGAATCTAAAACAAAAATCCAGAAAATCACAATTTATGATTTTTAAGTAATTAATTTGCATTTTATTGCATGACATAAGTATTTGATCACCTACCAACCAGTAAGAATTCCGGCTCTCACAGACCTGTGTCACGCCCTGGCTCTGGGGACTCTAGTATGTTGAGCCAGGGTGTGAGTTTTATGTGTGTTGGTTCTAGTTGGTGTATATCTATGTTGGCCAGGGTGGCTCCCAATCAGAGACGGCTGTAGCTCGTTGTCTCTGATTGGGAGTCATACTTAGGTAGCCGTTAGGCATTCATTCATTGTGGTTTCTTGTTCGTGTTGGTTTGTGTTTGACCATTGACTGTCACGTCATCGTTTTGTTCTTTTTGATCGTGTGATCATTAATTAAATAAATATGTTCGCATTCAACGCTGCGCCTTGGTCCTCCTCTGTTCCCGACGAGCGTGACAGAAGAAACCACCAAGACTGGACCAAGCAGCGTGTCCAGGAGCCATCGCCAGGGAGATCTCTAGCAGATCTCCTTCGCCTCCTCGACTGGGTCAAGCCGGGTGAGGAAGAGAAGGGCTTGACATGGAGGCAGAAGGGCGAAAGGCTGGCGAGGGACATGGAGACCTGGTCCACGGGTAGGAGAGACGGCCAGAAAATTTTTAGGGGGGGGCTAACGCCGTGGACGACGGGCCAGCAGGAGACCGCGGCAGAGCGGCCCAGCGGGTTGGCAGAGGAGGCCGCCAGGTTACGGGGGCCACTGGTCGAAGAGGGGATGGAAGGTGTAGAGGCACGGCGAGAGGTACTGGGGTGTGTTACCAGTCCGGTCCGGCCCATTCCAGATCCCTGCGTAGGACCAGTGGTGTGTGTCCCCAGTACGGTCCGGCCTGTTCCTGCTCCCCGCACCAGGCCAATGGTGCGCTTCGTCAGCCCGGCTCGGCCCGTTCCTGCTCCCCGCACCAAGTCAGTGGTGCGCTTCGTCAGCCCGGCTCGGCCCGTTCCTGCTCCCCGCACCAAGTCAGTGGTGCGCTTCGTCAGCCCGGCTCGGCCCGTTCCTGCTCCCCGCACCAAGTCAGTGGTGCGCTTCGTCAGCCCGGCTCGGCCCGTTCCTGCTCCCCGCACCAAGTCAGTGGTGCGCTTCGTCAGCCCGGCTCGGCCCGTTCCTGCTCCCCGCACCAAGTCAGTGGTGCGTTTCGTCAGCCCGGTTCGGCCCGCTCCTGCTCCCCGCACCAAGTCAGGGGTGCGTTTCGTCAGCCCGGCTCGGGCCGTTCCTGCTCCCCACACCAAGCCAGTGGTGTGCGTCGTCAGTCCGGCACAGCCCGTGCCTGTTCCACTGGTGCCTGGTTCAGCACGGGTCAGCTGCTTCACGCCGGAGCTAGAGCAATCCACTCCACCAGTGTGCAGTCCAGCTCCGGTCAGCAGGGCCAGACCGGACCAGGGGTACTTTGGGGGGTTAGAGAGCGAGTGGGGATCATGCCCGGAGCCGGATCCGCCGCCAAGGCGGAGTGCCCACCCGGTCCCTCCCCTGTGGTATTTGGTTGGCGCGGTCGGAGTCCGCGCCTTTACGGGGGGGTACTGTCACGCCCTGGCTCTGGGGACTCTAGTATGTTGAGCCAGGGTGTGAGTTTTCATGTGTGTTGGTTCTAGTTGGTGTATATCTATGTTGGCCAGGGTGGCTCCCAATCAGAGACGGCTGTAGCTCGTTGTCTCTGATTGGGAGTCATACTTAGGTAGCCGTTAGGCATTCATTCATTGTGGTTTCTTGTTCGTGTTGGTTTGTGTTTGACCATTGACTGTCACGTCATCGTTTTGTTGTTTTTGATCGTGTGATCATTAATTAAATAAATATGTTCGCATTCAACGCTGCGCCTTGGTCCTCCTCTGTTCCCGACGAGCGTGACAACCTGTTACTTTTTCTTTAGAAAGCCCTCCTGTTCTCCACTCATTACCTGTATTAACTGCACCTGTTTGAACTCGTTACCTGTATAAAAGAGACCTGTCCACACACTCAATCAAACAGACTCCAACCTCTCCACAATGGCCAAGACCAGAGAGCTGTGTAAGGACATCAGGGATAAAATTGTAGACCTGCACAAGGCTGGGATGGGCTACAGGACAATAGGCAAGCAGCTTGGTGAGAAGGCAACAACTGTTGGCGCAATTATTAGAAAATGGAAGAAGTTCAAGATGACGGTAAATCACCCTCGGTCTGGTGCTCCATGCAAGATCTCACCTCGTGGGGCATCAATGATCATGAGGAAGGTGAGGGATCAGCCCAGAACTACACGGCAGGACCTGGTCAATGACCTGAAGAGAGCTGGGACCACAGTCTCAAAGAAAACCATTAGTAACACACTACACCGTCATGGATTAAAATCCTGCAGCGCACGCAAGGTCCCCCTGCTCAAGCCAGCGCATGTCCAGGCCCGTCTGAAGTTTGCCAATGACCATCTGGATGATCCAGAGGAGGAATGGGAGAAGGTCATGTGGTCTGATGAGACAAAAATATATCTTTTTGGTCTAAACTCCACTCGCCGTGTTTGGAGGAAGAAGAAGGATGAGTACAACCCCAAGAACACCATCCCAACCATGAAGCATGGAGGTGGAAACATAATTTTTTGGGGATGCTTTTCTGCAAAAGGGACAGGATGACTGCACCTTATTGAGGGGAGGATGGATGGGGCCATGTATCGCGAGATCTTGGCCAACAACCTCCTTCCCTCAGTAAGAGCATTGAAGATGGGTCGTGGCTGGGTCTTCCAGCATGACAACGACCGGAAACACAAAGCCAGGGCAACTAAGGATTTTCTCCGTAAGAAGCATCTCAAGGTCCTGGAGTGGCCTAGCCAGTCTCCAGACCTGAACCCAATAGAAAATCTTTGGAGGGAGCTGAAATTCCGTATTGCCCAGCGACAGCCCCGAAACCTGAAGGATCTTGAGAAGGTCTGTATGGAGGAGTTGGCCAAAATCCCTGCTGCAGTGTGTGCAAACCTGGTCAAGACCTACAGGAAACGTATGATCTCTGTAATTGCAAAAAAATGTTTCTGTAACAAATATTAAGTTCTGCTTTTCTGATGTATCAAATACTTATGTCATGCAATAAAATGCAAATTAATTACTTAAAAATCATACAATGTGATTTTCTGGATTTTTGTTTTAGATTCCGTCGCTCACAGTTGAAGTGTACCTATGATAAAAATTACAGACCTCTACATGCTTTGTAAGTAGGAAAACCTGCAAAATCGGCAGTGTATCAAATACTTGTTCTCCCCACTGAACATATTTATATACATATCCTTTTTTAAATACTTTCCAACCCCACACCCCTTCCCTAATTGGAGTAAACTAGTGATGTTTCACAAAAGTTCTGAACCCTTCTATTCTCATTGTTTCTACAGATTGTAAATTTTTTTTTTTTTTTTGTTGCTAAAAGTATTATTATATTATTGACCGATTTACTTTTCAGATCACACAGTAGTGCTATCTGCAGGGTTAGGGTTAGGAATTGCTGCCATGCCCACATGACCAGGGCAGATGGGGTTTCCCAGGGTGAAGCTGGTGAGGACAGTGACAGAGTGCAGAGGACAATGTCCGGACATATCCCCGTGGACGGCCATGCCACTTCCTCAAACATGCCAGCCCTTCCTGTACCAGACAGTGTGCATGGGGGAACATAATTTGGCGATGTACAGGACGGGAGCCTTTAAAGTTAAAGAAAGAGCAAGACAAGAGAGGTGTTGCATATCTGTGTCATCTCACAGTACATCATACTGTCATAGACAGACCATAAAACTGTCCCTGTCACAGTGACTGCTCATATACTCATCTTGGTGTAATTTAGAGCTCCATTCAATTGAAATACTGCAGTAGCCTATCAACAAATGGTCAAATAAAATTGCACAATGGTTTTGGGTACTGTACTTTAGGGAGTCCCTCACAAATAGAGGCTTCACGTTTTCAGAATAAGAACATACAGATACTCTATAAACATAGACAGGTTTTGTTTGAATAAAGCTTACATACAATGATGAAATAACTTGTTCTTAATAAATTCACTACTATATTATAGTGTACTGTGCTGCACCTCAATAGTGACAAAATGTTATAGTAGTGTCAAAATAGTATTGTTTCCTGTCCTATCCAACTAAGACCATCAAAAAGATCCCTGAGGGCAAACTGTCCGATCATGTCCATGCTACGATCCAAAACTCGAACTTCACAGTGAATATTCCTCTGTGGCCTCCAGATGTTACTAGCCAAGATATCTTTTCAATCAATGGAAGAAAAAGCTGAAAAGCCAGCTCTGACATAATTGCCAGCTCTGACATAATTTCTCTGCTTTCGATTATCCACCCAGTTTACATCTTCCATCACACCCACTTAAGACAAAAATTCCATTTGTTTTCCTGACAGCCCATGATGAATGGCTCGCCATTTGTTATCGTTGGTTCAAGAGTGCATCTGGGCCCTGGTGTGTGTGTGATCTCTCCATTCTTCTCCCTCTGGACTTAAGGTCAAAGCAGCTAACCAAACACATTACATACATGGTTTCCCCACACAACACCAAAACAAAAGTATACAATGACATTAAAGAGCGACTGCCTTTAAAAAGCAACAAATCCCTTTGAGAAACACCTTTGTGGCATCGATATGAGTCAGAAACAGTTATTGTAGTTTCAAAATTGACTACAAAGTGTAAATAGGATAATTTTGGTCATAAAGTCAGTCTCGTCTAAAATGGAGATTGGAACTTCTGTGCGTCACAATGGGTAAATTAAGATTGGGTCTTGATTTGATGATGTCCATTGATCTCAATCCAATAGCATAGACAGTGAGACAGACCTGCTGTCACGACTTCCGCCGAGGCTGCCTCCCCTCCTTGTTCGGGCAGGTTTCGGCGTTCGGCGTCACGGGCTTACTAGCTACTGCCGATCCATTTATCATCACTCCATTTGTCTTGTCTTCAACCACACACACCTGGTCCTTATTCCCTCATTAGTCATGGTATAAGTGTTCCCTCTGTTTCCTTGTCTGTGTGGGTGACTGTTTATTGTGGAGGTTTGTGAAGCTCGGTGGAGCTCGTGTATTGTGTATCGATGGGTGTATTTTCCCGTGTGCCTTGTATTTTCCAGTGCGCCTGTTTTCTGCCCTGGAGTGTGTTTGACGCATTTCTGCGTAAACCTGTATTTTTTGCAGATTAAAGCCAGTTTTTCTGTGTTTTACCCTCCTGCGCCTGACTTCTTCAACACCACCTCATCACAGAATCACCCACCCGACAATGGAGTCAGCGGGAGAGACGCACATGCCTGGAGTCATGGAACGGGTCCAGGAGCATTCAACTATGTTAGCCAGCTTGGGTGAAGCGATGGGGTCGGCTTCTTCAGGTCGTCCAACGCCTGGAGAGGAGAGAGCCCGATCCGTCGAGACCAGCTGGTCAACCGGATCCCGCCACCTACACCCCAGCACCCGGAGGGATCCAGATATCCCGACCAGGGGAGTTTGACGGGACAGCGGCGCTGTGCCAAGGATTTATTCTCCAACTGGAGCTCTACTTCTCCAGCATTTACACACACGCTCCGGGATGAATGGCTCTGGGTAGACGCTGTACCTCCCAGGAGTCATATACAGTGGGGAGAACAAGTATTTGATACACTGCCGATGTTGCAGGTTTTCCTACTTACAAAGCATGTAGAGGTCTGTAATTTTTATCATAGGTACACTTCAACTGTGAGAGACGGAATCTAAAACAAAAATCCAGAAAATCACATTGTATGATTTTTAAGTAATTAATTTGCATTTTATTGCATGACATAAGTATTTGATCACCTACCAACCAGTAAGAATTCCGGCTCTCACAGACCTGTTAGTTTTTCTTTAAGAAGCCCTCCTGTTCTCCACTCATTACCTGTATTAACTGCACCTGTTTGAACTCGTTACCTGTATAAAAGACACCTGTCCACATACTCAATCAAACAGACTCCAACCTCTCCACAATAGCCTAGACCAGAGAGCTGTGTAAGGACATCAGGGATAAAATTGTAGACCTGCACAAGGCTGGGATGGGCTACAGGACAATAGGCAAGCAGATTGGTGAGAAGGCAACAACTGTTGGCGCAATTATTAGAAGTTCAAGATGACGGTCAATCACCCTCGGTCTGGGGCTCCATGCAAGATCTCACTTCGTGGGGCATCAATGATCATGAGGAAGGTGAGGGATCAGCCCAGAACTACACGGCAGGACCTGGTCAATGACCTGAAGAGAGCTGGGACCACAGTCTCAAAGAAAACCAGTAGTAACACACTATGCCGTCATGGATTAAAATCCTGCAGCGCACGCAAGGTCCCCCTGCTCAAGCCAGCACATGTCCAGGCCCGTCTGAAGTTTGCCAATGACCATCTGGATGATCCAGAGGAGGAATGGGAGAAGGTCATGTGGTCTGATGAGACAAAAATAGAGCTTTTTGGTCTAAAATCCACACTCGCCGTGTTTGGAGGAAGAAGAAGGATGAATACAACCCCAAGAACACCATCCCAACCGTGAAGCATGGAGGTGGAAACATCATTCTTTGGGGATGCTTTTCTGCAAAGGGGACAGGACGATTGAGGGGAGGATGGATGGGGCCATGTATTGCGAGATCTTGGCCAACAACCTCCTTCCCTCAGTAAGAGCATTGAAGATGGGTCGTGGCTGGGTCTTCCAGCATGACAACAAACCGAAACACAAAGCCAGGGCAACTAAGGAGTGGCTCCGTAAGAAGCATCTCAAGGTCCTGGAGTGGCCTAGCCAGTCTCCAGACCTGAACCCAATAGAAATTATTGGAGGGAGCTGAAAGTCCGTATTGCCCAGCTACAGCCCCGAAACCTGAAGGATCTGGAGAAGGTCTATGGAGGAGTGGGCCAAAATCCCTGCTGCAGTGTGTGCAAACCTGGTCAAGATCTACAGGAAACGTATGATCTCTGTAATTGTAAACAAAGGTTTCTTTACCAAATATTAAGTTCTGCTTTTCTGATGTATCAAATACTTATGTCATGCAATAAAATGCAAATTAATTACTTAAAAATCATACAATGTGATTTTCTGGATTTTTGTTTTAGATTCCGTCGCTCACAGTTGAAGTGTACATATGGTAAAAATTACAGACCTCTACATGCTTTGTAAGTAGGAAAACCTGCAAAATCGGCAGTGTATCAAATACTTATTCTCCCCACTGTATGTGTCCCTGGTTCGCAAGGTGCTGGCCCAACTGTTGGAAAATGACCTTTATGCTAAGGCAGAGAAGTGTATGTTTTTCCAGCAGATACCGCATTTCCACCTCAGGTGTGGAGATGGAGGGAGATCGCATTTCAGCCGTGCGTAATTGGCCGACTCCAGCCACAGTTAAGGAGGTGCAGCGCTTCCTTGGCTTTGCCAACTATTATCTGAGGTTTATACGGGTCTTTGGCAAGGTCGCAGCTCCCATTACCTCCCTGTTGAAGGGTGTGCCGTCCCGGCTCTGCTGGTCTGCTGAGGCTGACTTGGCCTTCAGAAAAATGCGGGGTCTGTTCACCTCAGCCCCAGTACTGGCCCACCCCGATTCATCACTACCGTTCGTAGTGGAGGTGGATGCGTCCGAGGTTGGGATAGGAGCTGTCCTGTCTCAACACTCGGGTACGCCACCCAAGCTCCGCCCCTGTGGGTTCTTTTCGAAGAAGCTCAGCCCGGCGGAGCAGAACTATGGCGTTGGTGATCGGGAGCTGTTGGCTGTTGTCCGAGCCTTGACCGTGTGGAGGCATTGGCTCGAGGGGGCAAAACACCCTTTCGTTGTTTGGACGGTCCACCGTAACCTGGAGTACATCCGGGCAGTGAGGAGGCTCAATTCTCGCCAGGCCAGGTGGGCCCTATTCTTCACCCGGTTTGATTTCACTCTATCATACATCCCGGGTATGAAGAACGTGAAGGCAGACACACTGTAGCGGCTGTATGACACTCTCATACAACACTCTCATACTGCCGGCCTCCTGCATTGTCACGCCGGTAGTATGGGCGATGGACGCGGATATAGAGCAGGCATTACGCACGGATCCCTCTCCACCTAATTACTTGTTTCAACAATTTTTGAAACAAGTAATTATTTTTATTTCACTTCACCAATTTCCTGCTATAAAAATTGTTTTAATTAATAATGGAAGTGGACTTCCCCTATCCTCCCAAGTTATGCAGAATATTTTATTTTGTTTACTCGCAAGATTGACCAGTCACATGAAGTCCTAGAAGAAGACAGAGACTACATGGTCTGTGATAAGTTTATGTGTCACATCACATGGAGGGCTTACAAGCTCAGAAGCACTGTGTTGACTTTATTATTCTACTGACTGGTGAGCTGAAGGATATGAGAAAAGTTGTGGAGAGGGGGAGAGGTTTGTCCAGAGCCCACGTAGCAATGGTAACCTTCCCCCTGCCGTTATTGTTTCCAATGGCACAGCGAACACAGGCAGGCCGACACACACACACAGACACACGCACATACACATCAGCGCACACACGCCACATGCACACACACTAACCCGGAGACTAGAGATATCACCATACTACACAAAGCCTGCTTTTAATTGTGAAACCTGGCAGGTGGGGATAGTCGCTGAGTTACTAAATGGTTGAAATGGATATCCAGGAGCGGTGACTTTGGAAAACATTTACACAGGGAAATGGAGCGTTTGAGAGCGGGGGCCGGGGCGTTAAGCACTGTAGCACATTTCAGGGACAGGGGGGAGTGCGAGAGGCTGGGTGGAATGTGCAGATGTTGCATGCTGAGGAGAGGGAGGAGAAAGAGGAGGTGCAGGGAATGGCTATGCTCTGTGTTGAGGGAGAAGGTAAGTTGCTCCAAACAACTTTTACAAGGTCAGATATGAGTTATGTTCCAATTTTTATTTAAATTTTTATTTAACCTTTATTTAACCAGGTAAGCCAGTTGAGAACAAGTTCTCATTTACAACTGTGACCTGGCCAAGATAAAGCAAAGCAGTGCGATAAAAACAACAACACAGTGTTACATATGGGGTAAAACAAAACATAAAGTCAAAAATACAACATAAAATATATGTATACAGTGTGTGCAAATGTAGCAAGTTATGGAGGTAAGGCAATAAATCGGCCATAGTGCAAAATAATTACAATTAGTATTAACACTAGAACGATAGATGTGCAAGAGATGATGTGCAAATAGAGATACTGGGGTGCAAATGAGCAAAATAAATAACAATATGGGGATGAGGTAGTTGGGTGGGCTAATTTCAGATGGGCTGTGTACAGGTGCAGTGATCGGTAAGGTGCTCTGACAACTGATGCTTAAAGTTAGTGAGGAAGATAAGAGTCTCCAGCTTCAGAGATTTTTGCAGTTCGTTCCAGTCACTGGCAGCAGAGAACTGGAAGGAATGGCGGCCAAAGGAGGTGTTGGCTTTGGGGATGACCAGTGAGATATACCTGCTGGAGCGCATACTACGGGTGGGTGTTGCTATGGTGACCAATGAGCTAAGATAAGGTGGGGATTTGCCTAGCAGTGATTTATAGATGGCCTGGAGCCAGTGGGTTTGGCAACGAATATGTAGTGAGGACCAGCCAACAAGAGCGTACAGGTCACAGTGGTGGGTAGTATATGGGGCTTTGGTGACAAAACGGATGGCACTGTGATAGACTGCATCCAATTTGCTGAGTAGAGTGTTGGAGGCTATTTTGT
Organism: Coregonus lavaretus; assembly: GCF_964263955.1. NCBI lineage: Eukaryota > Metazoa > Chordata > Actinopteri > Salmoniformes > Salmonidae > Coregonus > Coregonus lavaretus. Next base: position 39,073,087 of record NC_139994.1, read on the forward strand.
AAATTACATCGCCGAAGTCAAGGATCGGTAGGATAGTCAGTTTTACGAGGGCATGTTTGGCAGCATGAGTGAAGGAGGCTTTGCTGCAAAATAGGAAGCCGTTGGGGTATGTACGCAAATCTCCTAGATTCAGGTGGGAGAGGGCCGGAACCAGAACAAATCAGTTTGACAGGCATTTGATTTCCATAGAGGGGCCAAAAAAATTCACGAGACCTCCTATGTGTGCGATAAAAAATAATAATGTGCTATAGTAAAGATCATAGGCGGCGCATGAGTTTCAAGTTTGGGGAAGTTTACAACTTATCCTACCATTTCTACCAATCTACGTGCCAGTTCTGATTTTCATATACGCATTTCCGTGGAACAGTTTCATTTCAATAATAAAGTTTTTGTTTCTCAAAATCATTGTCACGTGTTTAATCATACAAATCTGAATTAAAATTATAAAAATTAAACTAATGCAAGAGCACCAGCCTCTGCCATATTGACACATTGATACACCGTGATCCATTGGCAGCTTAAGAAATGAGCGCATGGAACTCAGAGATGGCCTACTGGCCAATGCAGCAGTAGGCCTATAACTTGCAACCCAATCTCCAAATGAAACAAAAATCCTATGACAGAACTGCAGTAACATAATTACACCATGGCCTGACTCTCCCTTCTGGGACGGCTACAAGGAAACTTAAGCAGGAAGCACCCGTGGTAAGGACTGTTCAATGTTGGTCTGACCAATCGGAATCTATGCTTCAAGATTGTTTTGATCATGCGGATTGGGATACTTGCCCAATCCAAAAACCATGGATAGATTGCAGCATTCGCGCAAAAGTGAAAGTGTGAAAGCTCTAACCACCACATTTAACCATGGCAAGGTGACTGGGAACATGGATGTGTACAAACAGGCCAGCTATGACCTCCGTAAGGCAATCAAAGAGGCAAAACGACAGTACAGGAACAAAGTGGAGTTGCAATACAACGGCTCAGACACGAGACAGGGACTCCAGACAATCATGGATTATAAAGGGAAAGCCAGCCATGTCGCGGACACAGACGCCTCGCTCTCGGACAACCTAAACATCTTCTTCGCCCACTTTGGGGAAAACAACAGAGCCGCCGACACGGGACCGTGCCTCGCACAAGAACTGTGTGCTCTCATTCTCCGTGGCCAACGTGAGTAAGTGATTTAAGCGTGTTAACCCTTGCAAGGCTGCTGGTCCAGACGGCATCTCAAGCCGCGTCCATAGAGCAAGTGCAGACCAGCTGGCTGTAGTGTTTTACGGACATAATCAATCTCTCCATAACCCAGTCTGTTGTCCCCACTTGCTTCAAGATGTCCACCATTGTACCTATTCCCAAGAAAGCAAAGGTAACTGAACTAAATTACTATCGCCACGTAGCACACACTTCTGTTATCATGAAGTGCTCTGAGAGGCTCGTTAAGGACTATACCACCTCCACCTTACCCGACACCCTAGACCCACTACAATTTGCATACCACCCCAACAGATCCACGGATGACGCAATCGCCATTGCGCTACACACTGCCCTATCCCACCTGGACAAGAGAACTACCTATGTAAGAATGTTGTTCATTGACTAAAGCTCAGCCTTCAACACCATAGTGCCCTTCAAGCTCATCACTAAGCTCAGGGCCTTCGGTGTGAACCACTCACTGTGCAACTGGGTCCAGGACTTCCTGAACCACCCCAAGTAGTGAAGGTAGGCAACAACACGTCCGCAACGCTGATCCTCAACACGTGGGACCCACGGGTGTGTGCTCAGCCCCCTCCTGTACTCCCTGTTCACCCATGACTGCATGGCACCAGCACGTCTCTAACTCAATCATCATCATTTATAGTTGAAGTCAGAAGTTTACATACACTTAGGTTGGAGTCATTAAAAATAATTTTCCAACCACTCCACAAATTTCTTGTTAACAAACTACAGTTTTGGCAAGTCGGTTAAAACATCTACTTTGTGCATGACACAAGTAATATTTCCAACAATTGATTACAGACAGATTATTTCACTTATAATTCAATGTATCACAATTCCAGAGGGTCAGAAGTTTACATACACTAAGTTGACTGTGCCTTTAAACAGCTTGGAAAATTCCAAAAAATGATGTAATGGCTTTAGAAGCTTCTGATAGGCTAATTGACATCATTTGAGTCAATTGGAGGTGTACCTGTGGATGTATTTCAAGGCCTACCTTCAAACTCAGTGCCTCTTTGCTTGACATCATGGGAAAATCAAAAGAAATCAGCCAAGACCTCAGATTTATTTTGGGACCTCCACAAGTCTGGTTCATCCTTGCGAGCAATTTCTAAATGCCTGAAGGTACCACGTTCATCTGTACAAACAATAGTACGCAAGTATAAACACCATGGGACCACGCAGCCATCATATCGCTCAGGAAGGAGACGCGTTCTGTCTCCTAGAGATGAACGTACTTTGGTGCGAAAAGTGCAAATCAATCACAGAACAACAGCAAAGGACCTTGTGAAGATGCTGGAGGAGACAGGTACAAATGTATCTATATCCACAGTAAAACAAGTCCTATATCGACATAACCTGATAGGCTGCCCAGCAAGGAAGAAGCTACTGCTCCAAAACTGCCATAAAAAAACCAGACTACGGTTTGCAACTGCACATGGGGACGAAGATCGTACTTCTTGGAGAAATGTCCTCTTGTCTGACGAAACAAAAATAGAACTGTTTGGCCATAATGACCATCGCTATGTTTGGAGGAAAATGGGGGTCGCTTGCAAGCCTGAAGAACACCATCCCAACCGTGAAACACGGGGGTGGCAGCATCATGCTGTGGGGGTGCTTTGCTGCAGGAGGGATTGGTGCACTTCACAAAATTGATGGCATCATGAGGAAGGAAAATTAAGTGGATATATTGAAGCAAGATCCCAAGACATCAGTCTGGAAGTTAAAGCTTGGTCGCAAATGGGTCTTCCAAATGGACAATGACCCCAAGCATACTTCCAAAGTTGTGGCAAAATGGCTTAAGGACAACAAAGTCAAGGTATTGGAGTGGCCATCACAAAGCCCTGACCTCAATCCTATAGAACATTTGTGGGCAGAACTGAAAAAGCGTGTGCGAGCAATGAGGCCTACAAACCTGATTCAGTTACACCAGCTCTGTCAGGAGGAATGGGCCAAAATTCACCCAACTTATTGTGGGAAGCTTGTGTAAAGGTACTCGTCATGTTTGACCCAAGTTAAACAATTTAAAGGCAATGCTACCAAATACTAATTGAGTGTATGTAAACTTCTGACCCACTGGGAATATGATGAAAGAAATAAAAGCTGAAATAAATAATTATCTCTAGTATTATTGTGACATTTCCCATTCTTAAAATAAAGTGGTGATCCTAACTGACCTAAGACGGAGAATTTTTACTAGGATTAAATGTCAGCAATTGTGAAATACTGAGTTTAAATGTATTTGGCTAAGGTGTATGTAGACCTCCGACTTCAACTCTAAGTGCATAGATGACGTGTATTTTTTCCCCTGCCCCTGTTTTGAGACAGGTGCATGATAATGGTCCATTCTAAATCAAAACAAATTTCACACATGTATTATTTAGTGTATGTAAAGACAAGATTTAATCAAGAATAGTCTGATGGCTGACAATATTGGCCAATCACTTGTGAATTATATATTATCACTTGTGAATGATAGTAGATTGACATAGGCTAGTGTTTTTGCTGTACATTAGGCCTACTCATCTTGTTGACTTACGAAAAGTACATGTGGACAGTTCTTCCAATATCTTCAATATGCACCTCGTAATTGGATAAGGATGCACGCAGTTGCGTCCCCGATGTGTCTGTCTTCACTTGTAGCCTGTGAGAAAGACCCGATCACCTGATGGAGAACCATGTGAGTAAGATGTGAATTATAATTATTATATTAAGCCCAAGGGCACAACGGCCACTGGACGCAAAAGGCATGGATTTTTTTAGGGGGCATTACGGCCACGCAAAGGGAAAGTCACTGGGAAATGTGAGGCATTTGTATTTGTATTTGTATTTGTTATGGATCCCCGTTAGCTACTGCTTTTAATGCAGCAGCTACTCTTCCTGGGGACCGGCAACATTAAGGCAGTTACACTATTTTGAAAACATTACAATACATTCATAACAGATTTGTGTCCTCAGGCCCCTACTCCACTGCCACATATCTACAACATAGAATCCATGTGTACGTGTGTGTATAGTCGTGTGTTATCATGTATGCGTATGCATGCGTCTGCGCCTATGTTTGTGTTGCTTCACAGTCCCCGCTGTTCCATAAGATTTATTTTTATCTATTTTTTAAATCTGATTCTACTGCTTGCATCAGTTACCTGATGTGGAACAGAGTTCCATGTAGTCATGGCTCTATGTAGTAATGTGTGCCTCCCACAGTCTATTCTGGACTTGGGGACTGTGAAGAGAACTCTGATGGCATGTCTTGTGGGTTATGCATGGTGGGTGTATGAGCTGTGTGCCAGTAGTTGAAACAGACAGCTCGTGCATTCAACATGTCAATACCTCTCACAAATACAAGTAGTGATGAAGTCAATCTCTCCCCCACTTTCAGCCAGGAGAGATTGACATACATATTATTAATGTTTGCTCTCTGTGTACATCCAAGGGCCAGCCGTGCTGCCCTGTTCTGAGCCAATTGTAATTTTCTTAAGTCCTTCTTTGTGGCACCTGACCACACAACTGAACAGTAGTCCAGGTGCGACAAAACTAGAGCCTGTAGGACCTACCTTGTTGATAGTGCTGTTAAGGAGGTAGAGCAGCACTTTATTATGGACAGACTTCTCCCTATTTTAGATACTGTTGTATCAATATGTTTTGGCCATGACAGTTTACAATCCAGGGTTACTCCAAGCAGTTTAGTCACCTCAAATTACTCAATTTCCACGTTATGTATTACAATATTTAGTTGAGGTTTAGGGTTTATTGAATGATTTTTCCAAATACAATGCTTTTAGTTATTGAAATAGGGGTAGGGTTAGGGTTAGACCTAACTTATTCCTTGCCACCCATTCTGAAACTAACTGCAGCTCTTTGTGAAGTGTTGCAGTCATTTCAGTCGCTGTAGTAGCTAACGTGTATAGTGTTGAGTCATCCACATACATAGACACACTGGCTTTACTCAAAGCCTGTGGCATGTCTTTAGTAAAGATTAAAAAACGAATTCCTGATTTTACCTGGATTATGTTGGATAGGCTTCCATTAAAGAACACCTTCTGTGTTCTGTTAGACAGGTAACTCTTTATCCACAATATAGCAGGGGGTGTAAAGCCATAACACATATGTTTTTCCAGCAGCAGACTATCATCGATAATGTAAAAAGCCACACTGAAATCTAACAAAACAGCCCCAAAATATTTGTATCATCAATGTATCCTTTGCTTCGTCCCTCTCACCCATACTATTCTTCAATTCCTCATCAATCCACTGGGAGTTAACAGTTTTTCTGTCATTTTCTTAATGGGTGCATGCTTATTAGTAACTGTGATAAACAATTTCATAAATGTGTCAAGTGCAACGTCTGTTTTCTCCTCATTACACACCAGGGACCAACAAATATTCTTTACATCAACAACATAGGAATCACTACAAAACTTATTGTATGACCTCTTATACACTATATTAGGCCCAGCCTTTGGAACGTTGGTTTTCCTAAATATGGCTAATATGTTATGATCACTACATCCAATTGATCTGGATACTGCTTTCAAGCATATTTCTGCAGAATTAGTAAATATGTGATCAATACATGTTGATGATTTCATTCCTGTGCTATTTGTAACTACCCTGGTAGGTTGACTGAACCTGAACCAGGTTGCAGGCACTGGTTACAGTTTGAAGCTTTTTCTTGAGTGGGCAGCTTGGTGAAAGCCAGTCAATATTTATATCACCCAGAAAATATACCTCTCTGTTGATATCACATACATTATCAAGCATTTCACACATGTTATCCAGATACTGACTGTTAGCAGCTTCCCACAAGAATGTGCTTTAGGTGAGGCAGATTAACCTGTAGCCATATAACTTCAACAGTATTTAACATGAGATCATCTCTAATCTTTACAGGAATGTGGTTCTGAATATAAACAGCAACACCTCCACCACTGGCGTTTCTGTCTTTTATGTAAATTATATAACCTTATATTGCTACCAATGTGTCATCAAAGATATTGTCTAAGTTTCAGAGATGGTCAGAATATGGATGTCATCTGTTACTAGCAAGTTAATAATTTCATGAACCTTGTTTCTTAAGCTACATATGTTAACGTGGGCTATTTTGAGCACTTTTCTGGGATGCTTACTTGTTTTCATTGCTTTACTGGAAAGCTTAGAAGTTGTAGATATTCTCATGTTATTTATGTTAGTGCAGGGTGAGCTCAGTGGACTTCCTACTAGGGCATACCGCCTCAGTGCTAAAAGCATAAATCTGGTTCATAGGCACATGATTGCTGCATACAATAGCTATAGGATAAGCAAAGTCATTCAGGGCAGTTATAGGGACATAAATAACGTTACTTACATTGTATCTACCAAAGTCCCTGGTATAATGTACATTTGCTAAAGCATTATGATGACTCATCGACACAATGGTAGGGATTAACTGAGATGGGCTTGGGTCATTGATTAGTCATTGTCTCAATGCAGCCTTATAATGCTGTGAAAGGATCCAGGAACCCAAATGATTTGGGTGGATCCCATCCTCCTTATAAAATGTGTTTGTTTCCAAAAGGTATAGAAATTGTCAACAAAAGTTACACCCACTGAGCTTCAATAATCACCCAGCCACCAAAATTACGTTCCAGGACATGACCACAAAGTAATTTTAGTCCCCACATAAGTCATGATAACGTTATTGTGAAACTTACAGACAATGTTCAAACATGTATTTCTATCATTCCGATTGTAACGTTATATGAAGACAAACTATAGCTCTAAATGTAACGTTACGAAATGTTCCTAGGATATCTCCAAAATAACATGATATTCAGAACCTTTCATGGACTACCAAGGAACGTTTTTAATGTTCCCATGATGTCTGTATAGCGACCTGTTATTTATAACCTCTATAATACTTATTAGAAATGTTATGAATGTGCCTATAATGTCCCAAACGGGCTATATTCAGTACCTCTGGAAGACTTAAGGGGAATGTTACAAATGTCTCAGTTACGGTCCTTGTTAGCTGAGCATGTTGCCAGTTGTGAAGAGAAAGAATCATTCTAAAGCTTTCAATGCCATGATTCAGAGAGGGCACAGGGCCAGATATATATATATTTTATTACTGTCTAGCAGAGAGTCAATCCGGTCTTTAAAATCCAGATATGCCCTTCATAATGTCATTAAAACCCTCATAGACAGTGATAGAATCGATGTCAATGTCCTGGCGTAGTACATTCGGGAGCATGACATTGTTTTTGCACCAGGAACAGTCATATTTCTTACCATGGAGCTGCCCAAAGTCACGGCTGGCGAGATTGACGAGGAAATCCACCCACTCCCATGCTTCACAGGATGTTGCAGGCCTCCAACAGATGGACAAGCCCCACTTGATCCAGAGCAGGGACGGAAGGTTGCCGACGCCAACTTCGAAATCGTAGGGGAAGGAGTAGGAGTAGGCACAGCGGTGGCATACACAGGTACCCCCAGCAACATAAGTGCAGGAAGATCAGGCTCCAGGGCGGTGAATCTATTCGATGTTCGTATCCTCTCATGACCTCTAGTTGGGAGTGTAGACTGCTTTGCGGGAGGCTGCTGTCTTTGGCTTCCATGGTTCGTGACATGCGACCATCGTTGATTGCCATGCTCCTCTTGCTGTGCCCCTTTGACTCCTCTATCAGATGGGGTAGGAGAGGCAGGAGATGGCTCCCCTGGCCAACGAACTCCGGGCAACACCAGCCAGTCGGATAACGACACACGAAAAAGATGGAGACGCATCCAACATGCACGAATGCTGTCTATCCACCAGCAAGGTAAACATTCCACTCTGCGTTTTCCCCAGTTTCTTACATAGGCTGGCTACCTGCTTGAGCAAGGAAGCCACCTCAAGCCTATAATCCTCGGCAAATAACAATTGACGCATTGGAACTCTGAGTGATCCAGTTTGTCCCGAAACAAAGCGTAGTAGATACAGCTCCTACAGCGCTGGAAACGTTAATTTACTTCTCCAGATAAAGAGGGCTCCATTGGAAAACTAATCTGGGACTAACTTTGTTAGCTTGATGGCTAACGTTAGCAGTTCATCAAGTGCTTGTCAAATTGTGAATGAGAGACTGATGAAGTGTGTACAGCATGCGCAAAAAAACAAAGCAGAGCTCATGACTTTAATAAAACTTTTTCAAATCATCATTAGCCCAACGTTTATCAAACAACTAAAGTTACATTAATAACTCTAATTTAAGCATATACTGTAAGAGTACCTACAGAGGCCAGGTTATCTGATGCAGCACTCCATCACTCTCCTTTTTGGTAAAATAGCCCTTTTACAGCCTGGAGGTGTGTTGGGTCATTGTGCTGTTGAAAACAAATTATATTCCCACTAAGCCCAAACCAGATGGGATGGTGTATTGCTGTAGAATGCTGTGGTAGCCATGCTGGTTAAGTGTGCCTTGAATTCTAAATAAATCACAGACAGTGTCACCAGCAAAGCACCCCCACACCATAACACCTCCCCCTCCATGCTTTACGGTGGGAAATACACATGCAGAGATCATCCGTTCACCCACACAGCGTCGCACAAAGACACGGCGGTTGGAACCAAAAATCTCAAATTTGGACTCCAGACCAAAGCACAAATTCACACCGGTCTAATGTCCATTGCTCGTGTTTATTGGCCCAGGCAGGTCTCTTCTTCTTATTGGTGTCCTTTAGTAGTGGTTTCTTTGCAGCAATTCGACCATGAAGGCCTGATTCACACAGTCTCCTCTGAACAGTTGATGTTGAGATGTGTCTGTGACTTTAACACTGTGAAGCATTTATTTGGGCTGCAATTTTTGAAGCTGGTAACTCTAATGAACTTATCCTCTGCAGCAGAGGTAACTCTGGGTCTTCCATTCCTGTGGTGGTCCTCATGAGAGCCAGTTTCATCATAAGGCTTGATGGTTTTTGCGGCTGCACTTGAAGAAACGTTAACATTTCTTGAAATGTTCCGTATTGACTGACCTTCATGTCTTAAAGTAATAATGGACTGTCGTTTCTCTTTGCTTATTTGAGCTTTTCTTGCCATAATATGGACTTAGTGTTTTACCAAATAGGGCTATCTTCTGTATACCCCCCTACCTTGTCACAACACAACTGATTGGCTCAAACGCATTAAGAAGGAAAGAAATTCCACAAATTAACTTTTAAGAAGGCACACCTGTTAAATGAAATGCATTCCAGGTGACTACCTCAAGAAGCTGGTTGAGACAAAGCCAAGAGTGTGCAAAGGTGTCATCAAGGCAAAGGGTGGCTATTTGAAGAATCTCAAAAATGAAATATATTTTGATTTGTTTGTGTTATTTAATAGTTTTTATGTCTAAAAATAAAGAAAAACCATTGAATGAGTAGGTGTGTCCAAACGTTTAAATAAAATAAAAAATAAATAATATGCCATTTAGCAGACGCTTTTATCCAAAGCGACTTACAGTCATGCGTGCATACATTTTTGTGTATGGGTGGTCGCGGGGATCGAACCCACTACCTTGGCGTTACAAGCGCCATGCTCTACCAGCTGAGCTACAGAGGACCACTTTTGACTGGTAGTGTATATATTCTGGACATTGCTTGTTCTGATATTTCTTAATTTATTTATTTTTGCTTTTTTGATTATGTGTGTATTGTTTTATATTGCTAGGTATTACTGCACTGATGGAGATAGAAACACAACCATTTCGCTGCACCTGCGAAAACATCTGCAAATCTGTGTACACAACCATTAAACTTTGTTTTGAATTACGCCATGTGTTGCCGTATCTTAGCTGTCACAGAATTACTTTATGGCTTGATGTTTTAATTACGCCGTGTGGTGACTTATCTTAGCTGTCAGTCAAACTCAGCAAAAGTGAAACTAAAACGTACGTTTTTACATTCATTCGGAAGGGTTAAGGTTAGGGATAGGGTAAAAAATAAAAAATAAACATGGGATTGAACACGTGACCTTTGGAGCTGGAGTCTGAGCTCACATTGCCCCTAGCGGTCGGAATAGCTTAGACATTTCGCCAGGTCCAAACCTAATCTGGTATCTGCAAATTCGTCACCTCCTGGCGTATTGCATAAGGGAATTCCGACCAGAGTTAAGCGCGTGTAAATGGAACGTAATTCCCTTTTATGCACTTTTCTCTCTATGCGTATTCTGACCTTGTATCATGGTAAATATCATGCTATTTACCAGCTAATCCTTTGGGGTGGTACCACCTTCACACAGTGTAGGTAGGAGGTTAGAGGCCTGTAAAATGAAGTGGTTTCTAATTCCACATAGATACAATGTAGTTACCACATTGGATGACTCCATTCCATGAAGCCAACAGCAAATCTGTCTGTGATCTAACCCTGTAGTTACATGGTACCACCTTCCCACTTACAGGGTAGATATAAGGTGAGAGGGCTGTAAAGTAAAGCGGTTGCTAATTCCATGTAAATACCAGATACTTTCAAGTTTACTCTAATACAATATAACAATGTGATCCAGTTTGTTGAATCGTGGACATTTTTCACAAAAAAGATAAACACACAATTCAGAGTGAAGTTTATGTAATGAAAATCAAACAAAAAACTAGCTAAGTAAAAACACATTTGTATTTACAATCATATCAAATAGCTACCATAAAAACTAACGTGAATTGCATTAATTTCTATGTGAATATGTGAATATGATTTTTACATTAGCTACATGTAAAGGGTGGTAGGATAGCCTGCCCTGTAGAGGCCATTCTCAATTCTCAACGCCCCTACTCCAGAGTAAGTATTTATGCATCAACCAAAAGTTACAAATTAAACTATTGTTGAATGTATTCTGCAATTAGAGAAATGGTTAGAAATAAGAGAAATCGTTTAGTGCAATAATGTTTCAATAACATTGTTGTAATTTCCCTTTTCAAGTCAATAAAAAAAGAACTTCCTACTCAACAGAATTTTCAAATGCAAGGAAAAACTTGTATTTCCCTTCTAGCAAAACAGTGTAAAATCTGAACCTTAAAGTGGCAATCAGCAAATGAAACAATAAAAAAGTGCCCTCTCCGACCCTCTTTCAGTGAAAAGCTGAGGGATGGGGCTGGAGAAATGTAACACCTCTCAAATTCATAGATAGTGTTATGGCTGCAAGGACTGACCATCCTTGATTGCAGAATGATAGTTTTAAATAATAATAATAATAACCATGGTTGTTTACAATTACTATGTTTACAAACATTGGAATATAACAAACTTATATTTTTGGTTCTGATGTAGTACGACAGTTGAACTAACCTCATGAGGAATAAGATATATTCTTTAAGAATCAATAGGTACATATCATTAATTTATGAGTCCAAAAATTGATGTAGCAACTACTGAATGCCCCTTTAAAAGACCCCTACAGATAGCTTAACCGATCAAGATAATGCAACAGTAGCTAACACTCTCATACTCACAAATGTTCACATTAATTAACTAGATGTTAACTTTACAAGTAAAGCTGAGGGGCTTGCTAAAGCTCTTTAAAATTATTTTTGTGGTAGCGGTAGAAGTTGAAAACAATTTACTATTTAAAGCAAAACAGTTTTAAAGTGTCTGCAGTGGTAATTGTGGTGACTGGTTATAGTTGAAAAAGTAGGTCAATGAAAAGTAAGAATAGCCGGAACATATGAAACTTGGTTTGCTGTATCTAGCTTGAATGGTTCAAGAGTTACTGTTGGTGTGATATCTTATGCTAATTTCTGGTAATTTATAGTTATTAGTTAATACAAGTCTAAAGAATTTGAAGTTAGAATAGCCTGAACATGTGAAAGTTGGTTTGGTGTATCTAGCTTGAACGGTTCAAGAGTTACAATTATTATTGGTAGGTATTATATTCTAATTTATGCATATTTAAATAGTTATAATTTATAGCACAGACCAGAGCTAGACCAGAGCAAGGGCAAGCCAGAGCAAACTAGCTATGTGCAGGACCAGAGCAGGACCAGAGCTAGTGCAGACCAGAGCAGTAGTTGTGGTCAACCGTTATGTATTTGTGGTCACTAGATGTGGTCAGAAGTTGTGTCATTGTGGTCAGAAATCGTGTGGTTGTGGTCAGTAGTTGTGTGTTTGTGGTCAGTAGTTGTGTGTTGTAGTCAGTAGTTGTGTGGTTGTGGTCACTAGATGTCGTCAGAAGTTGTGTGGATGTGGTAAATAGTTGTGTGGTTGTGGTCAGAAGTTGTTTGGTTGTGGTCAGTTGTTGTGGTCAGTAGATGATTGGTCAGTAGTTGTGTGGTCAGAGGTTAAATGGTCAGTAAATGTTTTATTATAAGTTGTGTGGTTGTGGTCAGTAGTTGTGTGGTTATGGTCAATAGATGTGGTAAGCAGTTGTGTGGTTGTTGTCAATAGCTGTGTTGTTGTGGTCACTAGATATGGTCATAAGTGGTGTGGTTGTGGTCAATAGGTATGTGGTTGTGGTCAGTAGTTGTGGTCAGATGTTGTGTGGTTGCGGTCAAAGTTGTATGGTTGTTGTCAGTAGGTGTGTGCTTGTGGTCATTAGATGTGATAAGAAGTTTTGTGGTTGTGGTCAGTAGTTGTGTGTTTGTGGTCAGTAGTTGTGTGTTGTGGTCAGTAGCTGTGTTGTTGTGGTCACTAGATATGGTCATAAGTGGTGTGGTTGTGGTCAATAGGTATGTGGTTGTGGTCAGTAGTTATGGTCAGATGTTGTGTGGTTGTGGTCAGAATTTGTGGTGAGCAGTTGAGTGGTGAGTAGTTGTATGCTTGTGGTCACTATAGGTTTTATTGTGTTGGTGTGTGGTTGTGGTCACTAGATATGGTAATCAGTTGTGTGGTTGTGGTCAGAAGTTGTGTGGTTGTTCTCAGTAGTTGTTTGGTTGTGGTCATTTGTTTTCGTCAGTAGTTATGTGGTTGTGCTCAGATTGTGTATGGTTGTGGTTACTAGATCTGGTAAGATGTTGTGTAGTTGCAGTCAGAAGTTGTGTGGTTGTGGTCAGCACTTGTGTGGTAGTGGTCAGAAGTTGTGTGGTTGTGATCAGTAGTTATGTCTTTGTGGTCACCAGAAGTGATCAGCATACATTTGTTTGTGGTCAGAGGTTGTGTGGTTGTTGTCAGTAGTTGTGGTCAGCAGTTGAATGGTCAGTAGGTGTTTTATCATAGGTTGTATGGTTGTGGTCAGTAGTTGTGTGGTTGTGGTCAGTCGTTGTGTGGTTGTGGTAATTTGTTTACGTCAGTAGTTGTGGTCAGTAGTTGTGTGGTTGTGCTCAGATGGTGTGTGGTTGTGGTTACTAGATATAGTAAGCAGTTGTGGGGTTGCAGTCAGAAGTTGTGTGGTTGTTCTCAGTAGTTGTGTGGTTGTGGTCACTACATGTGGTCAGAAGTTGTGTGGTTGTGGTCAGAAGTTTTGTGGTTGCTGTCAGTAGTTGTATGGTTGTGCTCAATAGATGTGTTCAAAAGTTTTGTGGTTGTGGTCAGTAGTTGTGTGGTTGTGGTCAGAAGTTGTGTGGTTGTGGTCATTAGTTGTGTGGTTTTGGTCAGTAGTTGTTTGGTTCTGGTCCGAAGTTGTGTGGTTGTTCTCAGTAGTTGTGTGGTTGTGGTCACTATATGTGGTCAGAAGTTGTGTGGTTGTGGTCAGTAGTTATGTTTTTGTGTTCACTAGATGTGATCAGCACTCATGTGGTTGTGGTCAGAAGTTGTGTGGTTGAGGTCAATATTGTGGTTAGCAGTTGAATGGTCAGAAGTTGTGTGTTCAGACGCTGTTTGTGTTCAGCAATTGTGTGATTGTGGTCAGTAGTTGTGTGGTTGTGGTCAGAGGTTGTGTGATTGTGGTCATTAGTTGTGTGGTAGTGGTCAATATATGTGGTAAGCAGTTGTGTGGTTTTGCTCAGTAGTAGTGGTCAGTAGTTGTGTGGTTGTGGTTAATAGACGTGTTAAGCAGTTTTGTGGCTGCGGTCAGAAATTGTGTGGTTACGTTCAGAAGTTGTGTGGTTGTTCTCAGTAGTGGTGTCGTTGTGGTCACTCGATGTGGTCAGAATTTATGTGGTTGTGGTCAGTAGTTGTTGTGGTCAGAAGTCATGTGGTTGTGATCAGAATTGTTTTGTTGTTGTCAATAATTATGTTTTTGTGGTCACTAGATGTGATCAGCAGTTGAATAGTCATTAGTTGTTTTATAATAAGTTGTGTGGTTGTTATAAGTAGTTATGTGGTTGTGGTCAGAAGTGGTGTGGTTGTGGTCGGTAGTTGTGTGGTTGTGAATACTAGATGTGTTAAGCAGTTGTGTGGTTACGGTCAGAAGTTGTGTGGTTGTGGTCAATAGATGTGGTAAGCAGTTGTGTGGTTCATGCTCAGTAGTAGTGGTCAGTGGTTGTGTGATTGTGGTCAGAAGTTGTGTGGTTGTGGTTAATAGACGTGTTAAGTGGTTGCGGTCAGAATTTATGTGGTTGTTTGGAGTAGTGGTTGTGGTCACTATATGTGCTCAGAGGTTGCATGGTTGTGATTACTAGATGTGGTAAGCAGTTGTGTGGTTGCGGTCAGAAATTCTGTGGTTGTTTTCAGTAGTTGTGTGGTTGTGGTCACTCGATGTGCTCAGAGGTTGGGTGGTTGTGGTAACTACATGTGGTAAGCAGTTGTGTGGTTGCATACAGAAGTTGTGTGGTTGTTCTCAGTAGTGGTGTGGTTATGGTCACTTGATGTGGTCAGAATTGTGTGTTTGTTGACAGTAGTTATATTTTGTGGTCACTAAATGTGATCAGCAGTTTTTGTGGTTGTGGTCAGTAGTTGTGGTCAGCAGTTGAATGGTCAGTAGGTGTTTTATCATAAGTTGTATGGTTGTTATCAGTAGTTATGTGGTTGAGGTCAGAAGTTTTTTGGTTGTGGTCAGTAGTTGTGTGGTTGTGGTCAAAAGTTGTGTGGTTGTGGATACTAGATGTGTTAAGCAGTTGTGTGATTGCGGTCTGAAGTTGTATGGTTGTTGTCAGTAGTTTTTATGCTTGTGGTCACTAGATGTGATAAGAAGTTGTATGGTTGTGGTCAGTAGTTGTGTGGTTGAGGTCAAAATGTGTGTGGTTGTGGTCAGTAGTTATGTCTTTGTGCTCACTAAATGTGGTCAGCAGTCGTGTGTTCGTGGTCAGAGGTTGTGTGGTTGTGGTCAGTAGTTATATACTGTGGTCAGTCAGTGTGTGGTTGTGGTCAGTTGTTTTTGTCAGTAGTTGTCGTCAGTTTTTGTGGCTGTGCTCAGATGTGTGGTTGTGGTTACTAGATGTGGTAAGCAGTTGTGTGGTTGCGGTCAGAAGTTGTATGGATGATGTCAGTGGTTGTGTATTTGTGGTCACTAGATGTAATGAGAAGTTGTGTGGTTGTAGTCAGTAGTTGTGTGGTTGTGGTCAGAAGTCATGTGGTTGTGGTCAGAAGTTGTGTTATTGTGGTCAGTAGTTACGTTTTTGTGGTCACTAAATGTGGTCAGCAGTCATATGTTTGTTGTCAGAAGTTGTGTGGTTGTGGTCATTAGATGTCGAAAGAAGTTGTGTGGTTGTGGTCAGTAGTTGATTGGTTCTGGTCAGAAGTTGTACAGTTGTGGTCAGATGTTGTGGTCAGCAGTCGAGTGATCAGTAGTTGTGTGGTTGTGGTCACTAGATGTGGTCATAAGTTGTGTGGTTGTGGGCAGAAGTTGTGTGATTGTGGTCAGTAGTTGTGGTCAGCAGGTATGTTATCATAAGTTGTGACGTTGTGGTTATTAATTTTGTGGATGTGTTCAATAGATGTGGTATGCAGTTGTGTGGTTGTGGGCAGAAGTTGTGTTGTTGATGTAAGTAGCTGTGTGCTGTGGTCACTAGATAATGGTCAGAAATTGTGTGGTTGTGGTCAATAGTTATGTGGTTGTGGCCAGATGTTGTGTGGTTGTGATCAGAAGTTGTGGTCAGCAGTTGAGTGGTCAATAGTTGTATCCTTATGGTCACTAGAGGTTTTGTTGTGTGGTTGTGGGTTTGTTGTCACTAGATGTGGTAAGCAGTTGTGTGGTTGCGGTCAGAAGTTATGTGGTTGTTCTCAGTAATTGTTTGGTTTTGGTCAGTAGTTGTGGTCAGCAAAAAAATGGTCAGTAGGTTTTTTATCATACGTTGTGTGGTTGTTGTCAGTAGTTTTGTGGTTGTGGTCAGAACAGTTGTGGTTGTGGTCAGTAGTTGTATGGTTCTGGTCAGAAGGTGTGGTTGTGGATACTAGATGTGTAAGCAGTTGTGTGGTTGCGGTCAGAAGTTGTATGGTTGATATCTGTAGTTTCTTTGCTTGTGGTCACTGTTTGTGCTCAGAGGTTGCGTGGTTGTGGTTACTAGATGTGGTAAGCAGTTGTGTGGTTGAGGTCAGAAGTTGTGTGGTTGTTCTCAGTAGTTTTGTGGTTGTGGACACTAGATGAGGTCAGAATATATGTGGTTGTGGTCTGTAGTTGTTGTCTGAAGTCGTGTGGTTGTGGTCAGTAGTTATGTTTTTGTGGTCACTAAATGTGATCAGCAGTCATGTGGTTGTTGTCAAAAGTTGTGTGGTTGTGGTTAGTAGTTGTGTTCAGCAGTTGAATGGTCAGATGGTGTGTTATCATAAGTTGTGTGGTTGTTGTTAGTAGTTGTGTGGTTGTTATCAGAAGTTGTGTGGTTCTGGTTACTAGATGTGTTAAGTTGTTGTGTGGTTGCGTTCAGAAGTTGTTTGGTTGTTGTCAGTAGTTGTGTGGTTGTGGTCACTAGATGTGGTCAGAAGTTGTGTGGTTGTGGTCAGTAGTTGTGTGGTTGTGGTCAAAACGCATGTGGTTTTGGTTAGATGTTCTGTGGTTGTGGTCAGCAGTTTTTTATTTGTGGTCACTAGATGTGGTCAGCAGGAGTGTGGTTGTGGTCAGTAGTTGAGTGGTTGTTGTCAGTAGTTGTGTGGTTGTGGTCAATAGACGTTGTAAGAAGTTGTGTGGTTCTGCTCAGAAGTTGTGTGGTTGTGGTCAGCAGTTGTGTGGTTGTTGTCAGAAGTTGTTTGGTTCTGTTCAGAAGTTGTGTGGTTGTGGTTATTAGATGTGGTAAGCAGTTGTGTGATTGCGGTCTGAAGTTGTATGGTTGTTGTCAGTAGTTTTTATGCTTGTGGTCACTAGATGTGATAAGAAGTTGTATGGTTGTGGTCAGTAGTTGTGTGGTTGAGGTCAAAATGTGTGTGGTTGTGGTCAGTAGTTATGTCTTTGTGCTCACTAAATGTGGTCAGCAGTCATGTGTTTGGGGTCAGAGGTTGTGTGGTTTTGGTCAGTAGTTATGTACTGTGGTCAGTCAGTGTGTGGTTGTGGTCGGTTGTTTTTGTCAGTAGTTGTCGTCAGTTTTTGTGGCTGTGCTCAGATGTGTGGTTGTGGTTACTAGATTTGGTAAGCAGTTGTGTGGTTGCGGTAAGAAGTTGTATGGATGATGTCAGTGGTTGTGTATTTGTGGTCACTAGATATGATGAGAAGTTGTGTGGTTGTAGTCAGTAGTTGTGTGGTTGTGGTCAGAAGTCATGTGGTTGTGATCAGAAGTTGTGTTATTGTGGTCAGTAGTTACGTTTTTGTGGTCACTAAATGTGGTCAGCAGTCATATGTTTGTTGTCAGAAGTTGTGTGGTTGTGGTCATTAGATGTCGAAAGAAGTTGTGTGGTTGTGGTCAGTAGTTGATTGGTTCTGGTCAGAAGTTGTGCAGTTGTGGTCAGATGTTGTGGTCAGCAGTCGAGTGATCAGTAGTTGTGTGGTTGTGGTCACTAGATGTGGTCATAAGTTGTGTGGTTGTGGGCAGAAGTTGTGTGATTGTGGTCAGTAGTTGTGGTCAGCAGGTATGTTATCATAAGTTGTGAGGTTGTGGTTATTAATTGTGTGGATGTGTTCAATAGATGTGGTATGCAGTTGTGTGGTTGTGGGCAGATGTTGTGTTGTTGTTGTAAGTAGCTGTGTGCTGTGGTCACTAGATAATGGTCAGAAGTTGTGTGGTTGTGGTCAATAGTTATGTGGTTGTGGCCAGATGTTGTGTGGTTGTGATCAGAAGTTGTGGTCAGCAGTTGAGTGGTCAATAGCTGTATCCTTATGGTCACTAGAGGTTTTGTTGTGTGGTTGTGGGTTTGTTGTCACTAGATGTGGTAAGCAGTTGTGTGGTTGCGGTCAGAAGTTATGTGGTTGTTCTCAGTAATTGTTTGGTTTTGGTCAGTAGTTGTGGTCAGCAGAAAAATGGTCAGTAGGTTTTTTATCATAAGTTGTGTGGTTGTTGTCAGTAGTTTTGTGGTTGTGGTCAGAACAGTTGTGGTTGTGGTCAGTAGTTGTATGGTTCTGGTCAGAAGGTGTGGTTGTGGATACTAGATGTGTAAGCAGTTGTGTGGTTGTGGTCAGAAGTTGTATGGTTGATGTCTTTAGTTTTTTTGCTTGTGATCACTGTTTGTGCTCAGAGGTTGCATGGTTGTGGTTACTAGATTTGGTAAGCAGTTGTGTGGTTGAGGTCAGAAGTTGTGTGGTTGTTCTCAGTAGTTTTGTGGTTGTGGACACTAGATGAGGTCAGAATGTATGTGGTTGTGGTCTGTAGTTGTTGTCAGAAGTCGTGTGGTTGTGGTCAGTTGTTATGTTTTTGTGGTCACTAGATGTGATCAGCAGTCATGTGGTTGTTGTCAAAAGTTGTGTGGTTGTGGTTAGTAGTTGTGTTCAGCAGTTGAATGGTCAGTTGAGTGATCAGTAGTTGTGTGGTTGTGTTCACTATATATGGTCAGCTGTTGTGTGGGTGTGGTCAGAAGTTGTGTGGTTGTGGTTAGAAGTTGTGTGGTTTTGGTCAGAAGTTGTGTGGTTATGGTCAGAAGTTGTGTGGTTATGGTCACTAGATGTCAGCAGTTGTGTGGTTGAGTTCAGAAGTTGTGTGGTTCCAGTCATTAGTTGTGTGGCTGTGGTCACTAGATGTGGTCAGAAGTTGTGTGGTTGTGGTCAGAAGTTGTGTGGTTGTGGCCAGTAGTTGTGGTCAGTAGATGAGAGGTCAGTAGTTGTATGGTCAGAAGTTGTTTTGTGGTGGTCAGTAGCTGTGTGGTTGTGGTCACTAGATGTGGTAATCAGTTGTGTGGTTGTAGTCATAAGTTGTATGGTTGTGGTCAGTAGTTGAGTGGTTGTGTCAGAAGATGTTGTCAGCAGTTGAGTGATCAGTAGTTGTGTGGTTGTGTTCACTATATATGGTCAGCTGTTGTGTGGGTGTGGTCAGACGTTGTGTGGTTGTGGTTAGAAGTTGTGTGGTTTTGGTCAGAAGTTGTGTGGTTATGGTCACTAGATGTCAGCAGTTGTGTGGTTGAGTTCAGAAGTTGTGTGGTTCCAGTCATTAGTTGTGTGGCTGTGGTCACTAGATGTGGTCAGATGTTGTGTGGTTGTGGTCAGTAGTTTTGGTCAGAAGATGTGTGGTTGTGGTCATAATTGTGTGGTTGTGGTCAGTAGTTACGTTTTTGTTTTCACTAGATGTGATCAGCAGTCGTGTGATTGTGGTCAGAAGTTGGGTGGTAGTTGTAAGTAGTTGTGTGGTTGTTGTCAGAAGTTGTGTGGTTCTGGTCACTAGATGTGGTAAGCAGTTGTATGGTTGCGTTCAGAAGTTGTGTGGTTGTGGTCACTAAATGTGGTCAGATGTTTTGTGGTTGTGGTCAGTCATTGTGTGGCTGTGGTCAAAAGTCGTATGGTTTGGGTCAGAAGTAGTTTTGTGGTCAGCAATTGTGTGGTTGTTGTCAGTAGTTGTGGTAGCAGTTGAATGGTCAGTAGATGTGTTATCATAAGTTGTGTGGTTGTGGTCAGTAGTTGTGTGGTTGTGGTCAGTAGTTGTGTGGTTGTGATCAGACGTTTTGTGGTTGTGTTCAGTAGTTGCATGGATGTGTGGTTGTCGTCAATAGATGTGGTAAGCAGTTTTGTGGTTCTGCTCAGAAGTTGTGGTAAGTAGTTGTGTGGGTGTGTTCAGAAGTTGTGTGGTTGTGGTCAGAGGTTGTGTTGTTGTGGTTAATAGACGTGGTAAACATTTGTGTGGTTGCTGTCAGCAGTTGTGTGGTTGTTGTCAGTAGTTCTGTGGTTGTGGTCACTAGATGTGGTAAGAAGTTTTGTGGTTCTGGTCAGAAGTTGTGTGGTTGTGGTCAGTAGTTATGTCTTTGTGGTCACCAGATGTGAACAGTAGACATGTGTTTGTGGTCAGAGGTTGTGTGTTTGTTGTCAGTAGTTGTGGTCAGCAGTTGAATGGTCAGTAGGTGTTTTATCGTAGGTTGTGTGGTTGTGGTCAGAAGTTGTGTGGTTGTGGTCAGTTGTTGTGTGGTTGTGGTCATTTGTTTTCATCAGTAGTTGTGGTCAGTAGTTGTGTTGTTGTGCTCAGATGGTGTGTGGTTGTGGTTATTAGATCTGGTAAGCAGTTGTGTGGTTGTGTCAGAAGTTGTATGGTTTTGGTCAGTAGTTGTGTGGTTGTGGTCAGAAGTCGTGGTTGTGGTCAGAAGTTGTGTTGTTGTGATCAGTAGATGTGGTCAGCAGTCGTATGTTTGTGGTCAGTAGTTGTGTGTTGTGGTCAGTAGTTGTGTAGTCAGAAGTTGAATGATCAGTAACAGTTTTATCATAAGTTGTGTGGTTGTTGTCAGTAGTTGTGGTCAGTAGCTGTGTGGTTGTGGTCAGAAGTTGTGTGGTTGTGGTCAGTAGTTGTGGTCAGTTGTTGTGTGGTTGTTGTCAGAAGTTGTGGTAAGCAGTTGAGTGGTGAGTAGTTGTATGCTTGTGTTCACTAGAGGTTTTGTGTTGTGGTTGTGTGGTTGTGGTCACTAGATATGGTAAGCAGTTTTGGGGTTGCGGTCAGAAGTTGTGTGGTTGTTCTCAGTAGTTGTGTGGTTGTGGTCACTACATGTGGTCAGAATTTGTGTGGTTGTGGTTAGTAGTTGTGGTCAGAAGTTGGGTGGTTGTGGTCAGAATTGTGTGGTTGTGGTCAGTAGTTATGTTTTTGTGTTCACTGGATGTTATCAGCAGTCGTGTGGTAGTGGTCAGAAGTTGTGTGGTTGTGGTCAATATTGTGATCAGCAGTTGAATGGTCATTTGCTGTTTGTTTGTTTTCACAATTGTGTGGTTGTTGTCAGAACTTTTGTGGTTGCTGTCAGTAGTTGTATAGTTGTGCTCAATAGACGTGGTCAAAAGTTTTGTGGTTGTGGTCAGTAGTTGTGTGGTTGTGGTCAGTAGTTATGTGGTTGTGGTCAAAAGTCATGGGGTTGTGGCCAGAAGTTGTGTGGTTGTGGTCAGTAGTTATTTTTTGGTGGTCACTAGATGTGGTCAGCGGTTGTGTGGTTGTGGTCAATAGATATGGTCAGCAGTTGAATGGTCAGTAGATGTGTTATCATAAGTTGTGTGATTGTGGTCAGTAGTTGTGTGGTTGTGGTGAGAGGTTGTGTGGTGGTGGTCATTAGTTGTGTGGTAGTGGTCAATAGATGTGGTAAGCAGTTGTGTGGTTCTGCTCAGTAGTAGTGGTCAGTAGTTGTGTGGTTGTGGTTAATAGACGTGTTAAGCAGTTGTGTGGCTGCGGTCAGAAATTGTGTGGTTTTTTTCTGAAGTTGTGTGGTTTTGGTCACTGTAGGTGCTCAGAGGTTGCGTGGTTGTGGTTACTAGATGTGGTAAGGAGTTGTGTGGTTGCGTTCAGAAGTTGTTAGGTTGTTCTCAGTAGTGGTGTGGTTGTGGTCACTCGATGTGGTCAGAATTTATGTGGTTGTGGTCAGTAGTTCTGGTCAGAAGTCATGTGGTTGTGGTCAGAATTGTGTGGTTGTTGTCAGTAGTTATGTTTTTGTGGTCACTAGATGTGATGAGCAGTTGAATAGTCAGTAGGTGTTTTATCATAAGTTGTGTGGTTGTTATCAGTAGTTGTGTGGTTGTGGATACTAGATGTGTTAAGAAGTTGTGTGGTTGTTGTCAGTAGTTGTGTGGTTGTGATCAGAAGTTGTGTGGTTATGGTCAGAAGTTGTGTGATTGTTGTCACTATTTATGTATTTGTGGTCACTAAATGTGGTCAGCAGTCGTGTGTTTGTGGTCAGAGGTTGTGTGGTTGTGGTCAGTCGTTGTGTGGTTGTGGTCATTTGTTTTCGTCAGTAGTTGTGGTCAGTAGTTATGTGGTTGTGCTCAGATGGTGTGTTGTTGTGGTCAGTAGATGTGGTCAGCAGTCGTATGTTTGTGGTCAGTAGTTGTGTGTTGTGGTCTGTAGTTGTGTGGTTGTGGTCACTAGATGTCGTCAGAAGTTGTGTGAATGTGGTAAATAGCTGTGTGGTTCTGGTCAGAAGTTGTGTGGTTGTGGTCAGAATTTGTGGTCAGCAGTAGAGTGATCATTAGTTGTGTGGTTGTTGTTTCAAGATGTGGTCAGCATTTGTGTGGTTGTGGTCAGAAGTTGTTTTGTTGTGGTCAGTTGTTGTGGTCAGTAGCTGATTGTCAGTAGTTGTGTGGTCAGAAGTTGAATAGTCAGTACATTTTTTATCATAAGTTGTGTGGTTGTGGTCAGTAGTTGTGTGGTTATGGTCAATAGATGTGGTAAGCAGTTGTGTGGTTGTTGTCAGTAGCTGTGTGGTTGTGGTCACTAGATATGGTCATAAGTGGTGAGGTTGTGGTCAATAGTTATGTGGTTCTCTTCAGTAGTTGTGTGGTTGTGTTCACTATATGTGGTCAGCAGTTGTGTGGCTGTGGTCAGAAGTTGTGTGGTTGTGGTCAGAAGTTGTGTGGTTTTGGTCAGAAGTTGTGTGGTTATGGTCACTAGATGTGGTCAGCAGTTGTGTGGTTGAGGTCAGAAGTTGTGTGGTTCCTGTCATTAGTTGTGTGGCTGTGGTCACTAGATGTGGTCAGATGTTGTGTGGTTTTGGTCAGTAGTTGTGGTCAGAAGATCTGTGGTTGTGGTCATAATTGTGTGCTATTTTACAGTAAATTGACAACAAACTTTCAGTATGCTTATAGAAAAGGACATTCAACAAGCACAGCACAGCATTTACACAAATGATTAAAGATTGGCTGAGAGAAATGTATGATAAAAAGATTGTGGGGGCTGTTTTGTTATAGTCTGCTGCTGTAAAAACGTATGTGTTATGGCTTTACACCCCCTGCTATATTGTGGATAAAGAGTTACCTGTCTAACAGAACACAGAGGGTGCTCTTTAATGGAAGCATCTCTAACATAATCCAGGTAGAATCAGGAATTCCCCAGGGCAGCTGTCTAGGCACATTACTTTTTTCAATCTTTACTAATGACATGCCACTGGCTTTGAATAAAGCCAGAGTGTCTATGTATGCGGATGACTCAACAATATACATGTCAACTACTACAGTGACTGAAATGACTGCAGCACTTAACAAAGAGTTGCAGTTATTTTCAGAATGGGAGACAAGGAATAAGTTAGTCCAAAATATTTAAAAAACTCAAAGCATTGTATTTGGGACAAATCATTCACTTAACCCTAAACCTCAACTTGAGCAAATTGAGCAAGTTGAGGTGACTAAACTCACCATATCAGTAAAATTCTGAGTATACAGTGCATTTGGAAAGTATTGAGACCCCTTGACTTTTTCCACATTTTGTTACGTTACAGCCTTATTCTAAAACGGATTAAAGTGTTTTTTTTCTCCTCATCAATCCACACACAATACCCCATAATGACAAAGAGAATGTATTAAAAAAGAACAGTGAAATATTACATTTACATACAGTAAGTATTCAGACCCTTTACTCAGTACTTTGTTGAAGCACCTTTGGCAGCGATTAATAATAATAATAATATGCCATTTAGCAGACGCTTTTATCCAAAGCGACTTACAGTCATGCGTGCATACATTTTTTTTGTGTATGGGTGGTCCCGGGGATCGAACCCACTACCTTGGCGTTATAAGCGCCGTGCTCTACCAGCTGAGTCTTCTTGGGTATGATGCTAGAAGCTTGGCACACCTGTGTTTGGGGAGTTTCTCCCATTCTTCTCTGCAGATTCTCTCAAGATCTGTCAGGTTGGAAGGGGAGCATTGCTGCACAGCTATTTTCAAGTCTCTCCATTGATGTTCGATCAGGTTCAAGTCCGGGCTCTGGCTGGACCACTCAAGGACATTCAGAGACTTGTCCCGAAGCCACTCCTGCGTTGTCTTAGCTGTGTGCTTGTGGTCATTGTCCTGTTGGATGGTGAACCTTCGCCCCAGTCTGAGGTCCTGAGCACTTTCCATCAAGGATCTCTCTATACTTTGCTCCTTTCATCTTTCCCTCGATCCTGACTAATCTCCCAGTCCCTGCCACTGAAAAACATCCCCACAGAATGATACTGCCACCACCATGCTTCACCGTAGGGATGGTGCCAGGTTTCCTCCAGATGTGATGCTTGGCATTCAGGCCAAAGAGTTCAATCTTGGTTTCATCAGACCAGAAAAACTTGTTTATCATGGTCTGAGAGTCTTTATGTGCCTTTTGACAAACTCCAAGCGGGCTGTCGTGCCTTTTACTGAGGAGTGACTTCCGTCTGGCCACTCTACCATATAGGCCTGATTGGTGGAGTGCTGCAGAGATGGTTGTCCTTCTGGAAGGTCCTCCCATCTCCACCGAGGAATTCTAGAGCTCTCTCAGAGGTACCAAGGCCCTTCTCCCCCGATTTCTCAGTTTGGTGGTTACAAACTTCTTCCATTTAAGAATTATGGAGGCCACTATGTTCTTAGGGACCTTCAATGCTGCAGAAATGTTTTGGTACCCTTCCCCAGATCTGTGCCTCGACACAATCCTGTCTCTGAGCTCTACGGACAATTCCTTCGACCTCATGGCTTGGTTTTTGCTCTGACATGCACTGTCAACTGTGGGACCTTATATAGACAGGTGTGTGCCTTTCCAAATCATGTCCAATCAATTGAATTTACCACAGGTGGACTCCAATCAAGTTGTAGAAACATCTCATGGTTGATCAATGGAAACCGGATGCACTTGAGCTCAATTTCGAGTCTCATAGCAAAGGGTCTGAATACTTATGTAAATAAGGTATCTGTTTTTTGTTTTTAGTAAATTTGCAAACATTTCTAAAAACCTGTTTTCACATTGTCATTATGGGGTATTGTGTGTAGATTGCTGAGGAAATTGTTTTATTTAATCAATTTTAGAATAAGGCTGTAATGTAACAAAATGTAGAAAAAGTCAAGGAGTCTGATTCTGAAAGGTTTGAATAGCCTACTAAATAAATGTAGCCTATTTTTGCAGCCTATATTCAATTGTGGGAATGGTTTATTTAAGTTTGAATTAGGCATAAACTATTTTGATTATCTAAACAATATTAAATGTAAAGGTATTGTTTTGTTATGTCGGCTATAGGCTTTCATTGGGTAAGAAGGCTAATTAGAAGGCTCTTTTTTCTCAATGTGATTTGAGTGACGAATCGCATTGTGAAAGTATATAGTTCTTAATTCAAATCAAATTTATTTGTCATATACACATGGTTAGCAGATGTTATTGAGAGTGTAGCGAAATGTTGTGCTTCTAGTTCAGACAGCGCAGGAATATCTAGCAAGTAATATCTAACAATTCCACAACAATTACCTAATACACACAAAATCAAAGTAAAGGAATGGAATAACAATATATAAATATATGGATGAGCAATGTAATTGTCAGAGCGGCATAGGCTAAGATGCAATACAGCGGCTTGCGGTATTCACCCCCCTTGGCATTTTTCCTATTTTGTTGCCTTACAACCTGGAAATAAAATTGATTTTTTTGGGGGTTTGTATCCTTTGATTTACACAACATGCCTACCACTTTGAAGATGCAAAATATAACTGAACTAAATGACTATCGCCCCGTAGCACTCACCTCTGTCATCATGAAGTGCTTTGAGAGACTAGTCAAGGATCATATCACCTCTACCTTACCTGTCACTCTAGACCCACTTCAATTTGCTTACCGCCCCAATAGATCCACAGACGATGCAATCGCCATCACACTGCACACTGCCCTATTCCATCTGGACAAGAGGAATACCTATGTAAGAATGCTGTTCATTGACTATAGATCAGCATTCAACAAAATAGTACCCTCCAAGCTCATAATTAAGCTCGAGGCCCTGGGTCTGAACCCCGCCCTGTGCAACTGGGTCCTGGACTTCCTGACGGGCCGCCCCCAGGTGGTGAAGGTAGGAAAAAACATCTCCACTTCGCTGATCCTCAACACTGGGGCCCCACAAGGGTGCGTGCTCAGCCCCCTCCTGTACTCCCTGTTCACCCATGACTGCGGGGCCAAGCACGCCTCCATCTCAATCATCAAGTTTGCAGATTACACAACAGTAGTAGGCTTGATTACCCACAATGACGAGACCGCCTACAGGGAGGAGATGAGGGCTCTGGGAGTGTGGTGCCAGGGCAATAACCTCTCACTCAACGTCAACAAAACAAGGGAGATGATCGTGGACTTCAGGAAATAGCAGAGGGTGCACCCCCCTATCCACATTGATGGGACCGCAGTGGAGAAGGTGGAAAGCTTCAAGTTCCTTAGCGTAAACATCACTGACAAACTGAAATGGTCCACCCACACAGACAGTGTGGTGAAGAAGGCGCAACAGAGCCTCTTCAACCTCAGGAGGCTGAAGAAATTTGGCTTGGCACCTAAAACAATCACAAACCTTTACAGATGCACAATTGAGAGCATCCTGTCCGGCTGTATCACCGCCTGGTACGGCAACTGCACCGCCCGCAACTGCAGGGCTCTCCAGAGGGTGGTGCTGTCTGCGGAACGCATTACCGGGGACAACCTACCCACCCTCCAAGACACCTACAGCACCCGATGTCACAGGAAGGCCAAAAAGATAATCAAGGACATCAACCACCCGAGCCACTGCCTGTTCACCCCGCTATCATCCAGAAGGCGAGATCAGTACAGGTGCATCAAAGCTGGGACCGAGAGAATGAAAAACAGCTTCTATCTCAAGGCCATCAGACTGTTAAATAGCCATCACTAGCACATTTGAGGCTGCTGCTGCCTATTGAAATCACTGGCCACTTTAAGAAATGGAACACTAGCCACTTTAATAATATTTGCATATCTTGCATTACTCATCTCATATGTATATACTGTATTCTATACTATTCTACGGTATCTTAGTCCGTGCCGCTCTAACATCGCTTGTCCATATATGTACAGTGGGGAAAAAAAGTATTTAGTCAGCCACCAATTGTGCAAGTTCTCCCACTTAAAAAGATGAGAGAGGCCTGTAATTTTCATCATAGGTACACGTCAACTATGACAGACAAAATGAGAAATGTTTTCTCCAGAAAATCATATTGTAGGATTTTTAATGAATTTATTTGCAAATTATGGTGGAAAATAAGTATTTGGTCAATAACAAAAGTTTCTCAATACTTTGTTATATACCCTTTTATTGGCAATGACACAGGTCAAACGTTGTCTGTAAGTCTTCACAAGGTTTTCACACACTGTTGCTGGTATTTTGGCCTATTCCTCCATGCAGATCTCCTCTAGAGCACTGATGTTTTTGGGCTGTCGCTGGGCTGTCGCTGGGCAACACGGACTTTCAACTCCCTCCAAAGATTTTCTATGGGGTTGAGATCTGGAGACTGGCTAGGCCACTCCAGGACCTTGAAATGCTTCTTACGAAGCCACTCCTTCGTTGCCCGGGCGGTGTGTTTGGGATCATTGTCATGCTGAAAGACCCAGCCACGTTTCATCTTCAATGCCCTTGCTGATGGAAGGAAGTTTTCACTCAAAATCTCACGATACATGGCCCCATTCATTCTTTCCTTTACACGGATCAGTCGTCCTGGTCCCTTTGAAGAAAAACAGCCCCAAAGCATGATGTTTCCACCCCCATGCTTCACAGTAGGTATGGTGTTATTTGGATGCAACTCAGCATTCTTTGTCCTCCAAACACGACGAGTTGAGTTTTTACCAAAAAGTTCTATTTTGGTTTCATCTGACCATATGACATTCTCCCAATCCTCTTCTGGATCATCCAAATGCACTCTAGCAAACTTCAGACGGGCATGTACTGGCTTAAGCAGGGGGACACGTCTTGCACTGCAGGATTTGAGTCCCTGGCGGCATAGTGTGTTACTGATGGTAGGCTTTGTTACTTTGGTCCCAGCTCTCTGCAGGTCATTCACTAGGTCCCCCCGTGTGGTTCTGGGATTTTTGCTCACCGTTCTTGTGATCATTTTGACCCCACGGGGTGAGATCTTGCGTGGAGCCCCAGATCGAGGGAGATTATCAGTGGTCTTGTATGTCTTCCATTTCCTAATAATTGCTCCCACAGTTCATTTCTTCAAACCAAGCTGCTTACCTATTGCAGATGCAGTCTTCCCAGCCTGGTGCAGGTCTACAATTTTGTTTCTGGTGTCCTTTGACAGCTCTTTGGTCTTGGCCATAGTGGAGTTTAGGAGTGTGACTGTTTGAGGTTGTGGACAGGTGTCTTTTATACTGATAACAAGTTCAAACAGGTGCCATTAATACAGGTAACGAGTGGAGGACAGAGGAGCCTCTTAAAGAAGAAGTTACAGGTCTGTGAGAGCCAGAAATCTTGCTTGTTTGTAGGTGACCAAATACTTATTTTCCACCATAATTTGCAAATAAATTCATAAAAAGTCCTACAATGTGATTTTCTGGATTTTTTTTCCTCAATTTGTCTGTCATAGTTGACTTGTACTTGTACTTGTAAATTACAGGCCTCTCTTATCTTTTTAAATGGGAGAACTTGCACAATTGGTGGCTGACTAAATACTTTTTTCCCCCACTGTATCTAAAATACAAAATGTACAATAACACCATACAACAATTTTACAACCTATGTGTATGTAGAGTGTGTGTGCTAGCGCTTGTGCACGTATGCGTGTCTGTACCTTTGTGTGTGTCTCTTCACAGTCCCCGCTGTTCCATAAGTTGTACTTTTACCAGTTTTTTTAAAATCTGATTCTACTGCATGTATCAGTTACCTGATGTGGAATAGAGTTCCATGTAGTCATGGCTCTATGTAGTACTGTGCGCCTCCCATAGTCTGTTCTGGATTTGTGGATTGTGGAGAGACCTCTGGTGGCATGTCTTGTTGGGTATGCATGGGTGTCCGAGCTGTGTGCTAGTAGTTTAAACAAACAGCTCGGTACATTCAGCTTGTCAACACTTCTTACAAAAACAAGTAGTGATGAAGTCAATCTCTGCTCCACTTTGAGCCATGAGAGATTGACATGCATATTATTAATGTTAGCTCTCCGTGTACATTTAAGGGCCAGCCGATGCTTGGCATTGTGCATGGTGATCTTAGGCTTGTGTGCGGCTGCTCGGCCATGGAAACCCATTTCATGAAGCTCCTGAAAACAGTTAATGTGCTGACATTGATTCCAGAGGCAGTTTGGAAATCGGTAGTGAGTGTTGCAACAGAGGACAGATTTTTTTTTATGAACTACATGATTCAGCACTCGGCGGTCCCGTTCTGTGAGCTTGAAAGTTAAAAAAGTATGTTTATTTAAAACAACGCCTTTAGCCTGTGTCAAAATAAGAAAAATGCTGTACATAAGGCACCTTTTTTTTCAATAATTTTTTATTTCTGGATAATTATGAAACAGGTACTCATGTTTTATTTCTGGGTTGAGCCGTTGTTGCTTCTAGACGTTTCCAATTCACAATAACAGCACTTACAGTTGACCGGGGCAGCTCTAGCAGGGTAGAGTTTTTACGAACTGACTTGTTGGAAAGGTGGCATCCTATGATGGTGCCACGTTGAAAGTCACTGAGCTCTTCAGTACGGGCCATTCTACTGTCAATGTTTGTCAATGGATATTGCATGGCTGTGTGCTCGATTTTATACACCTGAAATAGCCGAATCTACTAATTTGAAGGGGTGTCCACATACTTTTGTAGTATAAGTAGGATTCGTATACTGTTGGCCCAATGTAGGTTATATCTCAATCAATGAAAAACATTGACTGTGCTCCTACATTTTGTGGTGCTCCTAACTTTTTTAAGTTAGAACCACCAGTGCTACCAATGAATTTTTTTAATTTAGAGCCCTAAGAGGGGCACCAATTTTGTATTTTATGGTAAAGAGTCAATGTTTTCGAATCCCAAAAGTGTCTTAGGAAAGAAAGTGAAAGCTTGGCACAATGCTGAAGCCCACAGTACATCTGTCAATGGCCTCTGCACATATCAGTGTGAATAAGGGTGGTGGTGGAGTTGGACTGTTTGAACTAACACAGCTGTCTCTGTCAATGTTGGGGTACAGCGTGCGTGTGTGTGTTTGACCATAGCATAGATAACCCATCTTTAGCTGTAGTAAAGCTAGAGACTGCCGCAGACTAACATCTGTTTTATAACCGAAAAATGCTACCCTTATTGATTCCAGGTGTGTGTAGAGGCCACAATATGTAGTGAGTCTGAAGGATACTAGGACATATTCCTACTTATAATGCCATTGAGCAGACGCTTTTATCCAATGTGATTTAGAATAACGTGTGCAGACATTGTCGAAGGAGAAGCCCCAGTGGAAATCAAACCTACGATCCTGACATTGCAAGTGCCATGCTCTACCAACTGAGCGACACAGGACCTACTTTCTTACTAAGCAAGAAGACAGAATCAATTAAAAACATATTGGAAAACAAGGTAGTGGACTAAATTGCTGGTACCATATATAACCACTATCCTCCGTTGGGGTCTTGGGGGGGCTCAACTTACTGCAAGCTAAACACAGTGTTTGACAAGCAAAGCAACATAATATCTCCATCTTGGTAAAGGTCTTCAATTGGTCTTGTTACACGTTCCTCTTCTTCATCTTCCTTCTCTATGTTGGCATACTATTGTCCGCCTGGCAGTGCCCATGCCGTACCTCCTCTCTGCTCATGTAAGTGGCACTTGCCAGACCTCCCAGAAGTCCAACCAAGTACTCACTATTTTCTTTGAAAGAGACGCAGAACCAATCTCGCAGCCCAGGGGCTGAATGGAAACCACACGTCTCCGTGGGCCAACCAAATAGGCCCCAGTGACATACATAAAAGCATTGCAAAGGAGAAAAGGAGAAAGCAATCTAAGAGGAGCCATTCAGACACATTCCATTACAAGGGCCAACAAATTTGTTCCACAGAATTTTATAAATTGCGTTTGAGAGTAATGTGTGCCACGAAGCCTCCTCTCAAAGCACTGTCTGCGATAGTTTTGGGACCACTGCCGCATTCCTCCACCTAAAATAAGGCCCTCCTTGGCAAAGTTGCCCAACCAACTAACAATCTTAATTTCCATATTCCATGGCATTCTTGCTGCCTGATTCATAATGTTGGTAAATCCGAAGATTGAAGTGTTGACATAATGTTCTATCGACCAAGTCTTTATTTTCCCAAATCATAATCCATACTCTCATTTGAGCTGTTCATTTTCAGGCAGCAGAAGAAAAAGTATCTAACCACTTGGATGTACTAGCTAGCTAACAGTTACATTAATCAAGCATATAGGAAACACATAAACACACACACAAAAAACACACACACATTCCTCTGCTTCCAATTGTAGGGTATTCTGAATATTGTTCCATATGTGTGGTGCCGCGCGTAAAAACTAAAAGCCATTTTACCTAAATGTGTAGTGACAGAAGGAATTTCAAGAGTTAGCCATCCCTGCAAGCAGGCATGGTATCTCATACTTCTGTAGGTTAGTAACGATGTAAGGTCATACTGTGTGTAAGTTTTTGCATAAGATCTTTATAAATTAACAGGGTGCAATGTTTTGATCTATGTGTCTCCAATGACGGCCAGCCCACTTTCTGATAGAGAATGCAGTGATGAGTGCGAAATCAGTCGCCAGTGATAAAACGGAGTGGGCTGTGTTAAACAGCATCTGATGGCCGTAACACTAGAAGCGCATAGGCAGTCATTTTGACTGCATATTAATTTAAAATATCTCTGCCATTTTTACAGTCATGCCCCCGTCCTTAATTTGTCTTTTTTTCCTATTATAATGTTACCCAACACCTTCATAAACACAACAAAATAATAATTTTCCCCAAATAATATATGAAATATATTTATTAGACTGTTAGATTGTTGCAGTCAAAATGACTGCTTATAGCCTCAAAGTGGGGTCCCTCGAGGCCTGGCTTTTCTAGTTTAATGAAGTGGCAACTGCATTTACACACTAAATGTATTGGGTAAAGTGTTATGAAATGTAATGATGTAATATTTTAAACTGTATATAACTGCCTTAATGTTGCTGGACCCCAGGAAGAGTAGCTGCTGCCTTGGCAGTAGCTAATGGGGATCCTTAATAAATTAAATAAAAAATAACAAATATGGCCATAATCTAGGGCCAACAGGAACAATCTGTTTTCTACTATTAAGTGAGAGACAGTTTATTTCTATAGAAGAAGCCCAGTTTTATTCTTAGTTTACTCATCTACAGTATATGCGTTTTATCCTTCTTCTTAACCTATTATGTAAAAAAGCATACATGTTTGTGGCGTGTGATTTGGACGGAGTCAGGCACAGGAGGGTAAATCACAGAAAAAGGTTTATTCCGTATATATGTCGATACAAAGTACAAGGAGCTCCACCGAGCTCATATAACCTCCACAATAAACAATCACACACAAAGACAAGGGGCAGAGGGAACACTTATACAGGTACTGATGAGGGGAATTGAAACCAGGTGTGTGTAATAAACAAGACAAAACAGATGGAATGATCAGATGAGGAGCGGCAGTGGCTAAAAGGCAGGTGACGACGAACGCCGAAGCCTGCCTGAACAAGGAGAGGAGGCAGCTTCGGAGGAAGTCATGACACTGTTCCTGCATTCGAACTGGTTGGGTAGGTTTTAGGATCCCAGAACATTCAAAGCTGGCTAATGGGCAACCAGTTATCTGGAAATTAACAGAATAGTGAACATCACAGTTACGTTCTTCTGATATAAATCAAATCAAATGTTATTTGTCACATACACGTGTTTAGCAGATGTTATTGCGGGTGTAGTGAAATGCTTGTGCTTCTAGCTCCGACAGTGCAGTAATATCTAACAAGTAATATCTAACAATTTCACAACATATACCCAATACACACAAATCTAGTAAGGAATGGAATTGAAGAATATATACGTATATGGACAAGCAATGACAGAGCGGCATGGACTAAGATACAGTAGAATATTATAGAATAGAATACAGTATTTTGAAATGATATCTATAACAAATGGAAAAATGCAACTGATATCGATATTAACTTTTCATATTGGTGCCCAACACTTGTATACATCAGTTGCATTTTTCCATGAGAATTACTTGCATAGCCTATACTTAGTATACTTAGTATAGGCTATGGCAAAAGTGCAAGTAATTCCTACTTGGACTACGCTCTCCTCCCTTGTCACACCTCCCTGTTAGGTATGTATCTGTTTGTAATTGTTTTCCAGAGATAATCAAATCGATAATGCAAATCAACATTCTGATACTCTTGTACTGATTGAATACTGTATGGTGAAGAAGCCTGAAACCTAATGATGATATACTACATCATCTAGTTTATCACCATGATACAGTAGCTTGAGGGGTTACGACAGCATTTCATTTGAGAGACTTGTTCCCTACCTTCTGCCGTTGTTCACCCCTTTTATAATATAATATAATATGCCATTTAGCAGATGCTTTTATCCAAAGCGACTCACAGTCATGTGTGCATACATTTTTACGTATGGGTGGTCCTGGGGATCAAACCCACTACCCTGGCATTACAAGCACCATGCTCTACCAATTGAGCTACAGAGGGCCACATGGATAGGAATGTGTAGATGAAGGTAATATGATTGATAGAAGCTAGTATAGACAACCCATAGTTATGTGTCATCACTTGCCTCAGAGGGTATGGAACAATTTTCTAGAATGAAGTGTATCCCAAATGGTGTTTGGGAGGGTCATGGGTCACTCCCCAGGAGCTATCATTTGTTGACTTCTGTAACCGTAAAAGTCTTGGTTTTCTGCACATAAATATCAGAAGCCTCCTTCCTAAGTTTGAGTTATTCACTGCGTTAGCACACTCCGCCAACCCTGATGTTCTAGCAGTGTCTGAATCCTGGCTTAGGAAGGCCACCAAAAATTCTGAAATTTCCATCCCCAACTATAACATTTTCCGTCTAGATAGAACTGCCAAAGGGGGTGGAGTTGCAATCTACTGTAGAGATAGCCTGCAGAGCTCCATCATACTATCCAGGTCTGTGCCCAAACAGTTTGAGCTTCTACTTCTAAAAATCCACCTTTCCAGAAATAAATCTCTCACTGTTGCCGCTTGCTACAGACCCCCCTCAGCCCCCAGCTGTGCCCTGGACACCATATGTGAATTGATTGCCCCCCATCTATCCTCAGAGTTCGTACTGCTTGGTGACCTAAATTGGGATATGCTTAACACCCCGGCCATCCTACAATCTAAACTAGATGCCCTCAATCTCACACAAATTATCAACGAACCTACCAGGTACAACCCTAAATCCGTAAACATGGGTACCCTCATAGATATCATCCTGACTAACTTACCCTCTAAATACACCTCCGCTGTCTTCAACCAGGATCTCAGCGATCACTGCCTTATTGCCTGCGTCCGTAACGGGTCCGCGGTCAAACGACCACCCCTCATCACTGTCAAACGCTCCCAAAAACACTTCAGCGAGCAGGCCTTTCTAATTGACCTGGCCCAGGTATCCTGGATGGATATAGATCTCATTCCGTCAGTAGAGGATGCCTGGTTGTTCTTTAAAAGTAATTTCCTCTCAATCTTAAATAGACATGCCCCATTAAAAAAATACAGAACTAAGAACAGATATAGCCCCTGGTTCTCCTCAGACTTGACTGCCCTTGACCAGCACAAAAACATCCCGTGGCGTACTGCATTAGCATCAAATAGCCCCCGCGATATGCAACTTTTCAGGGAAGTTAGGAACCAATATACACAAGCAGTTAGGAAAGCAAAGGCTAACTTTTTCAAACAGAAATTTGCATCCTGTAGCACTAACTCCAAAAAGTTCTGGGACACTGTAAAGT
This sequence comes from Coregonus lavaretus, assembly GCF_964263955.1. Lineage (NCBI taxonomy): Eukaryota > Metazoa > Chordata > Actinopteri > Salmoniformes > Salmonidae > Coregonus > Coregonus lavaretus. The sequence continues at coordinate 39,108,271 of NC_139994.1, forward strand.
CCATGGAAAATAAGAGCACTTCCTCCCAGCTGCCCACTGCACTGAGGCTAGGAAACACTATCACCACCGATAAATCTACAATAATCGAGAATTTCAACAAGCATTTTGCTACGGCTGGCCATGCTTTCCACCTGGCTACCACTACCCCGGCCACCAGCTCTGCACCCTCCGCTGCAACTTGCCCATGCCCCCCCCGCTTCTCCTTCACACAAATCCAGACAGCTGATGTTCTAAAAGAGCTGCAAAATCTGGACCCCTACAAATCATCTGGGCTAGACAATCTGGACCCTTTCTTTCTAAAACTAGCCGCCGAAATTGTCGCAACCCCTATTACTAGCCTGTTCAACCTCTCTTTCGTAACGTCTAAGATCCCCAGAGATTGGAAAGCTGCCGCGGTCATCCCCCTCTTCAAAGGGGGTGACACTCTAGATCCAAACTGTTACAGACCCATATCCATCCTGCCCTGCCTTTCAAAAGTTTTTGAAAGCCAAGTCAACAAACAGATCACCGACCATTTCGAATCCCACCGTACCTTCTCCGCTATGCAATCCGGTTTCCGAGCTGGTCATGGGTGCACTTCAGCCACGCTCAAGGTCCTAAACGATATTATAACCGCGATCGATAATAGACAGTACTGTGCAGCCGTTTTCATTGACCTGGCCAAGGCTTTCGACTCTGTCAACCACCGCATTCTTATTGGCAGACTAAATAGCCTTGGTTTCTCAAATGACTGCCTCGCCTGGTTCACCAACTACTTCTCAGATAGAGTTCAATGTGTCAAATCGGAGGGCCTGTTGTCTGGACCTATGGCAGTCTCTATGGGGGTGCCACAGGGTTCAATTCTTGGGCCGACTCTTTTCTCTGTGTATATCAATGACGTCGCTCTTGCTGCTGGTGACTCTCGGATCCACCTCTACGCAGACGACACCATTTTGTATACATCTGGCCCTTCATTGGACACTGTGTTAACAAACCTCCAAACGAGCTTCAATTCCATACAACACTCCTTCAGTAGCCTCCAACTGCTCTTAAACACTAGTAAAACTAAATGCATGCTCTTCAACCGAACGCTGCTTGCACCCGCCCACCCGACTAGAATCACTACTCTCGACGGGTCTGACCTAGAGTATGTGGACAACTACAAATATCTAGGTGTCTGGTTAGACTGTAAACTCTCCTTCCAGACTCACATTAAGAATCTCCAATCCAAAGTTAAATCTAGAATCGGTTTCCTATTTCGCAACAAAGCCTCCTTCACTCATGCTGCCAAACATGCCCTCGTAAAACTGACTATCCTACCGATCCTTGACTTCGGCGATGTCATTTACAAAATAGCCTCCAACACTCTACTCAGCAAATTGGATGTTGTCTATCACAGTGCCATCCGTTTTGTCTCCAAAGCCCCATATAATACCCACCACTGTGACCTGTACGCTCTTGTTGGCTGGTCCTCACTACATATTCGTCGCCAAACCCACTGGCTCCAGGCCATCTATAAATCACTGCTAGGCAAATCCCCGCCTTATCTTAGCTCATTGGTCACCATAGCAACACCCACCCGTAGTCTGCGCTCCAGCGGGTATATCTCACTGGTCATCCCCAAAGCCAACACCTCCTTTGGCCGCAATTCCTTCCAGTTCTCTGCTGCCAATGACTGGAACAAATTGCAAAAATCTCTGAAGCTGGAGACACTTATCTCCCTCACTAACTTTAAGCATCAGTTGTCAGAGCACCTTACCGATCACTGCACCTGTACACAGCCCATCTGAAATTAGCCCGCCCAACTACCTCATCCCTATATTGTTATTTATTTTGCTCATTTGTACCCCAGTATCTCTATTTGCACATCATCTCTTGCACATCTATCATTCCAGTGTTAATACTAATTGTAATTATTTTGCACTATAGCCTATTTTATTGCCTTACCTCCATAACTTGCTAAATTTGCACACTGTATATTATATGTATTTCTGTTGTATTTTTGACTTTGTTTTGTTTTACCCCATATGTAACTCTGTGTTGTTGTTTTTATCGCACTGCTTTGCTTTATCTTGGCCAGGTCGCAGTTGTAAATGAGAACTTGTTCTCAACTGGTTTACCTGGTTAAATAAAGGTGAAATAAAAAAAATAAAAAATAAAACTACGCAATACTTCAGGTATCATGTCCGCGATGACAATGATTGCAATACTATGATGTTACAACATATTGAAGAGTTTTTTTAACCTTTCTATCAAAGTCATGTAACTGTTTAAAAGCCAAGGAAGAGCGTTCATGCGAGGATGCCTGAACCAGACAAAGACTACAGCCATAGTGGTGTTTGAGAGAAAAAAGAGAAAGGGTTAGCACATCTAGCCCTACACATTCCCCTTGTATTAAACAGACAGATCATAGGCGCCATTTAAACTCTTTAACATGCCGTCAGAGATTTATCTGACGCCATGTGCGTGAGTACATAGAACGCTTGTCTAACAGTGTGTATGTGTGTGTTTATGCTTGTCAGTATATCTTTGTATGTGTGTTTGTGTGGGTGTGCCCGTGCCTGTAAGTGTGCACGTGTGTGTGTATCCATGAACCAGTGTATCTCTGAGCTTGTGTGTTTGTCTTTGTCTTTGTGTGTGTACTCTTAAGCTCCAGTAGCTGTGTTTATTATGTGTATTTGCATCGCAGCAGTCTTTCCCAAACACAGTGCAGGCAGTGTTTGTTTTTGCTGGTGTAGGGCTGCCTGAGCCAGCGAGCAGCAGTTATCTCAGGAAAAAACATTTAGCACTAAGTGACAGTAGGGTCAAAAGTGGCTCTCGCTTCCATGGGGCTTGTCACTCTTCTCCTACTGTCAGAGAAGGGTGTGTTGAATGAGGACACTGGAGGTTCACAAGAGGCACACTCCATCTGGGCTGCATACAGCAATTGCTTTCAGGTTTTGCCTTGGTCTTTTCACAAGACAGATTGTGGGAAGCGGTCCACAAACAAACTGTCATCAATAAGATAACAGTTGACTTGTTCCAATTGCTTAGCATTCAGTCAGACAATTTCAAATAATGTGGGACATGGGACTAAACTAACATCTATGGAACTGTTTTAAGATGGTCATACCATGGATCATTTAGCTATTTGATTTTCAATTTTAGGACCCCATTCGCCTTTACTACTATAGCTCATAGAAATGGTGGTTGTAACGCCAGGGTAGTGGGTTCGATCCCCGGGACCACCCATACGTAAAAATGTATGCACACATGACTAAGTCGCTTTGGATAAAAGCGTCTGCTAAATGGCATATTATTATTATTATTATTATTATTATTATTATTATTATTATTATTATTATAAATGCATTGAATAACACATTCATTAATGGCAAAAAAGACAGTAAAAAAATGCATCACTAGGAATAAGGTTTTGAAGTATATGTCCTATATCTAGGAGATATAAGAAAGCTCAGGATTTAAAAAAAATAAAAAATTAGGGGGGACATATTTAATCCCATATTAGTTTGTAGCTCAAACGTTTCGGATGCTACAGACAGAAGTTGGCACATCAGCATTACCGACTTCAGTATCACGACTCAGGATATGACCCAGATGCAGACACAGGAGACAGATGGTTTAGTTCTCAGAATATTTATAATAACAAAGGGACAGGCAAAAGGGCAGGTCGAGGGCAGGCAGAGGTTCGTAATCCAAGGCAGAGTCAAAAATATGTGGACACCCCTTCAAATTAGTGTATTCGGCTATTTCAGCCACACATGTTGCTGACAGGTGTATAAAATCGAGCACACAGCGATGCAATCTCCATAGACAAACATTGGCAATATAATGGCCTTACTGAAGAGCTCAGTGACTTTCAACGTGGCACTGTCATAGGATGCCACCTTTGCAACAAGTAAGTTAGTCAAATTTCTGCACTGTTAGAGCTGCCCCAGGCAACTGTAAGTGCTGTTATTGTGAGTGGAAACGTCTAGGAGCATCAACGGCTCAGCGAAGTGGTAGGATACACAAGCTCACAGAACAGGACCGCCGAATGCTGAAGCGCATAGCCCGTACAAATCGTCTGTCCTCGGTTGCAACACTCACTGCTTCACTAACTGGCAGTCCGACGGACAAATTTGGTTTTGGTGGATGCCAGGAGAATGCTACCTGCCCCAATGCATAGTGCCAACTATAAAGTTTGGTGGAGGAGGAATAATGGTCTTGTGCTGTTTTTCATGGTTCGGGCTAGGCTCCTTAGTTCCAGTGAAGAGAGATCTTAACGCTACAGCATACAATGACATTCTAGACGATTCTGTGCTTCCAACTTTGTGGCAACAGTTTGGGGAAGGCCCTTTCCTGTTTCAGCATGACAATGTCCCCGTGCACAAAGTGAGGTCCATACAGAAATGGTTTGTCAGGATTGGTGTGGAACAACTTGACTGGCCTGCACAGAGCCCTGACCTCAACCCCATCGAACACCTTGAGGATTAATTGTAACGCCGACTGCGAGCCAGGCCTGATCGCCCAACATCAGTGCCCGACCTCACTAATGCTCTTGTGGCTGAATGGAAGCAAGTCCCCGCAGCAATGTTCCAACATCTAGTGGAAAGCCTTCCCAGAAGAGTGAATATGATTTGTTCCACCTGTATACAAATATGATTTGTTGCAGCAAATATTATTTGTTCCACCTGTATACCCTCTAGTCAACAGACCTCAGCTCCCCCTAAAATTATATTTACATAAATGTAGTAAATCAAAATGAATATACACTACATGAACAAATGTGTGTGGACACCTGCTCATCGAACAGCTCATTCCAAAATCATGGGCATTCATATGAAGTTGGTCCCCCCTTTGCTGTTATAACAGCCTCCACAACTGCGAGCCAGGCCTAATCGCCCAACCTCACTAATGCTCTTGTGGCTGAATGGAAGCAAGTCCCCGCAGAAATGTTCCAACATCTAGTGGAACGCCTTCCCAGAAGAGTGGAGGCTGTCTATGACTAGGGTGGCTGGAGTCTTTCTCAATTTTTAGGGCCTTCCTCTGACACAGCCTGGTATAGAGGTCCTGGATGGCAGGGAGCTTGATCCCAGTGATGTACTAGGCTGTACGCATTACCATCTGTAGTGCCTTTAGGTTGGCGGCAGAGCAGTTGCCATACCAGGCAGTGATGCAACCAGTCAGGTTGCCCTCGATGGTGCAGCTGTAGAACCTTTTGAGGATCTGAAGACCCATGCCAAATATTTTCAGTCTCCTGAGGGGGAATAGGTTTTGTCGTGCTTGTACCATGTTAGTAATAATTATATATGATAATTAGTCATTTAGCAGACGCTCTTATCCAGAGCGACTTACAGGAGCAATTAGGGTTAAGTGCCTTGCTCAAGGGCACATCGACAGATTTTTCACCTAGTCGGCTCGGGGATTAGAACCAGCAACCTTTCGGTTACTGGCACAACGCTCTTAACCACTATGCTACCTGCCGGCCTTGGTGATCTGGACACCAAGGAACTTGAAGCTCCACTACAGCCCCGTGGATGAGAATGGGGGTGTGCTCGGTCCTCTTCTTTTTTTCTGTAGTCCACAATCATCTCCTTTGTCTTGATAATGTTGAGGGAGAGGTTGTTGTCGTGGCACCACACAGCCAGGTCTCTGACCTCCTCCCTATAGGATGTCTCGTCGTTGTGGGTGATCAGGCCTACCACTGTTGTGTCATCTGCAAACTTAATGATGGTGTTGGAGTCGTGCCTGGCCATGCAGTCATGAGTGAACAGGGATTACAGGAGGGGACTGAGCACACACCCCTGAGGGGCCCCCGTGTTGAGGATCAGCGTGGTGGATGTGTTGTTACCTACCCTTACCACCTGGGGGCGGCCCGTCAGGAAGTCCAGGATCCAGTTGCAGTGTGTTCCTTTTGTCCAGGTGTGAAAGGGCAGTGTGGAGCGCAATAGAGATTGCATCATCTGTGGATCTGTTGGGGCGGTATGCAAATTGGAGTGGGTCTAAGGTTTCTGGGATAATGGTGTTGATGTGAGCCATGACAAGCATTTCAAAGCACTTCATGGCTACAGACGTGAGTGTTATGGGTCGGTAGTCATTTAGCCAGGTTACCTTAGTGTTCTTGGACACAGGGACTATGGTGGTCTGCTTGAAACATGTTGGTATTACAGACTCAGACAGGCAGAGGTTGAAATGGTGAAGACACTTGCCAGTTGGTCAGCGCATGCTCGGAGTACACGTCCTGGTAATCCGTCTGGCCCTGCTGCCTTGTGAATGTTGACCTGTTTAAAGGTCTTACTCGCATCGGCTACGGAGAGGGGAACAGCTGATGCTCTCATGCATGTTTCAGTGTTATTTGCCTCGAAGCGAGCACAGAAGTAATTTAGGTTGTCTGGTAGGCTCGTGTCACTAGGCATCTCGCGGATGTGCTTCCCTTTTGTAGTCTGCAATAGTTTGCAAGCCCTGCCACATCCAACGAGCATCGGAGCCGGTGTAGTACGATTCGATCATAGTCCTATATTGACGCTTTGCCTGTTTGATGGTTCGTCAGAGGGTATAGCAGGATTTCTTATAAGCTTCCGGGTTAGAGTCCCGCTCCTTGAAAGCGGCAGCTCTACCCTTTAGCTCATTGCGGATGTTGCCTGTAATCCATGGCTTCTGGTTGGGGTACGTACAGTCACTGTGGGGATGACGTCATCGATGCACTTATTGATGAAGCCAGTGACTGATGTGGTGTACTCCTCAATGCCATCGGACGAATCCCGGAACATATTCCAGTCTGTGCTAGCAAAACAGTCCTGTAGCTTAGCATCTGCTTCATCTGACCACTTAATTATTGACTGAGTCACTGGTGCTTCCTGCTTTAGTTTTTGCTTGCAAGTAGGAATCAGGAGGATAGACTTATGATCAGATTTGCCAAAAGGAGGGCGAGGGAGAGCTTTGTACGCGTCTCTGTGTGTGGAGTAAAGGTGGTCTAGTGTTTTTTCCCTCTGGTTGCACATTTAACATGCTGGTAGAAATGAGGTAAAATGGATTTATGTTTCCCTGCATTAAAGTCCCAGGCCACTAGGAGCGCCGCCTCTGGATGAGCGTTTTCCTGATAATTGTATTTGTATTTATTAGGGATCCCCATCTTCTTGGGCTCCAAACATATTAAAACACTTACATGTACACATAAAACAAAATATAAAACAGTACATCATATAACATTATTACACCACTACCTATCTACAATACAAAATGTTTAATACCACCATACAACAATATTACAATGTGTGAGTATGCATGTGTCTATACCTTTGTGCATGTCTCTTCACAGTCCCCGTTGTTCCATAACGTGTATTTTTACCAGTTTTTTAAATCTGATTCTACTGCTTGCATCAGTTACCTGATGTGGAATAGAGTTCCATGTAGTCATGGCTCTATGTAGTATTGTGCGCCTCCCATAGTCTGTTCTGGACTTGGGGACTGTGAAGAGACCTCTGTTGGCATGTCTTGTGGGGTATGCATGGGTGTCCGAGATGTGTGCCAGTATTCCAAACAGACAGCTCGGTACATTCAGCTTGTCAACACCTCTTACAAAAACAAGCAGTGATGAAGTCAATCTCTCTTCCACTCTAAGCCAGGAGAGACTGATATGCATGTCATTAATGTTAGCTCTCCGTGTACATTTCAGGGCCAGCCGTGCTGCCCTGTTCTGAGCCAATTGCAATTTTCCCAAGTCCCTCTTTGTGGCACCTGACCACACTACTGAACAATAGTCTAGGTGCGACAAACTAGGGCCTGTAGGACCTGCCTTGTTGATAGTGTTGTTAAGAAGGCAGAGCAGCGCTTAATTATGGACATACTTCTCCCCATCTTAGCTACTGTTGTATCAATATGCTTTGACCATGACAGTTTACAATCCAAGGTTACTCCAAGCAGTTTAGTTTCCTCAACTTGCTCAATTTCCACATTATTCATTACGAGATGTAGTTGAGGTTTAGGGTTTAGTGAATGATTTGACCCAAATACAATGCTTTTAGTTTTGGAAATATTCAGGACTAACTTATTCCTTGAAACACATTCTGAAAATAACTGCAACTCTTTGTTAAGTGTTGCAGTTATTTCAGTTGCTGTAGTAGCTGACGTGTATAGTGTTGAGTCATCCACATACATAGACACACTGGCTTTACTCAAAGACAGTGGCATGTCATTAGTAAGATGGAAAAAAGTAAGGGGCATAGACAGCTAACCTGGGGAATTCCTGATTATACCTGGATTAAGTTTTTTCCACATATTAAAGAACACACTCTGTGTTCTTTTAGACAAGTAACTCTTTATTACACATTATAGCAGGTGGTGTAAAGCCATAACATACATTTTTCCAGCAGCAGACTATGATTGATAATGTCAAAAGCCACACTGAAGTCTACCAAAACAGCCCCCACAATCTTTTTATCATCAATTTCTCTCAGCCAATCATCAGTCATTTGTTTAAGTGATGTGCTTGTTGAATGTCCTTCTCTATGCTGAAAGTTTGTTGTCAATTTGTTTACTGTAAAATAGCATTGTATCTGGTCAAACACAATTTTTTCCAATAGTTTACCAAAGGCTAGTAACAGGCTAATTGGTCAGGTATTTGAGCCAGTAAAGGGGGCTTTACTATTCTTAGGTAGCAGAATGACTTTTGCTTCCCTCCAAGCCTTGGGGCACACACATTCTAGTTGGCATAAATTGAAAATATGGGAAATGGGAGTGGCAATAACGTCCGCTATTATCCTCAGTAATTTTCCATCCAAGTTGTCAGACCCCGGTGGCTTGTCATTGTTAATAGACAACAATACTTTTTCACCTCTTCCACACTCACTTTACCGAATTAATAAATCATAATTTGGTCAGATATACAGTGAGGGAAAAAAGTATTTGATCCCCTTCTGATTTTGTACGTTTTCCAACTGACAAAGAAATGATCAGTCTATAATTTTAATGGTAGGTTTATTTGAACAGTGAGAGACAGAATAACAACAAAAAAATCCAGAAAAACACATGTCAAAAATGTTATAAATTGATTTGCATTTTAATGAGGGAAATAAGTATTTGACCCCCAGGTGTCTTTTATACAGGTAACAAGCTGAGATTAGGAGCACACTCTTAAAGGGAGTGCTCCTAATCTCAGTTTGTTACCTGTATAAAAGACACCTGTCCACAGAAGCAATCAATCAATCAGATTCCAAACCCTCCACCATGGCCAAGACCAAAGAGCTCTCCAAGGATGTCAGGGACAAGATTGTAGACCTACACAAGGCTGGAATGGGCTGCAAGACCATCGTCAAGCAGCTTGGTGAGAAGGTGACAACAGTTGGTGTGATTATTCGCAAATGGAAGAAACACAAAAGAACTGTCAATCTCCCTCGGCCTGGGGCTCCATGCAAGATCTCACCTCGTGGAGTTGCAATGATCATGAGAATGGTGAGGAATCAGCCTAGAACTACACGGGAGGATCTTGTCAATTATCTCAAGGTAGCTGGGACCATAGTCACCAAGAAAACAATTGGTAACACACTACGCCGTGAAGGACTGAAATCCTGCAGCGCCCGCAAGGTCCCCCTGCTCAAGAAAGCACATATACAGGGCCATCTGAAATTTGCCAATGAACATCTGAATGATTCAGAGGAGAACTGGGTGAAACTGTTGTGGTCAGATGAGACCAAAATCTAGCTCTTTGGCATCAACTCAACTCGCCGTGTTTGGAGGAGGAGGAATGCTGCCTATGACCCCAAGAACACCATCCCCACCGTCAAACATGGAGGTGGAAACATTATGCTTTGGAGGTGTTTTTCTGCTAAGGGGACAGGACAACTTCACTGCATCAAAGGGACGATGGACGGGGCCATGTACCATCAAATCTTGGGTGAGAACCTCCTTCCCTCAGCCAGGGCATTGTGGATGGGTATTCCAGCATGACAATGACCCAAAACACATGGCCAAGGCAACAAAGGAGTGGCTCAAGAAGAGGCACATTAAAGTCCTGGAGTGGCCTAGCTAGTCTCCAGACCTTAATCCCATAGAAAATCTGTGGAGGGAGCTGAAGGTTTGAGTTGCCAAACGTCAGCCTCGAAACCTTAATGACTTGGAGAAGATCTGCAAAGAGGAGTGGAACATAATCCCTCCTGAGATATGTGCAAACCTGGTGGCCAACTACAAGAAACGTCTGACCTCTGTGATTGCCAACAATGGTTTTGCCACCAAATACTAAGTCATGTTTTGCAGAGGGGTCAAATACTTATTTCCCTTATTAAAATGCAAATCAATGTATAACATTTTTGACATGCGTTTTTTTTCTGGATTTTTTTGTTGCTATTCTGTCTGTCACTGTTCAAATAAACCTACCATTAAAATTATAGACTGATCATGTCTTTGTCAGTGTGCAAACTTACAAAATCAGCAGGGGATCAAATACTTTTTTCCCTCACTGTACTTGGATGTGTAGTGTCAGCGTTTGTTGCTGGCATGTCATGCCTAAGTTTGCAAATCTTGCCAATGAAAAAATCATTAAAGTAGTTGGCAATATCAGTGGGTTTTGTGATGAATGAGCCATCTGATTCAATGAATGATGGAGCTGAATTAGCCTTTTCCCCAAAATAAAATGTAAGGTGCTCCAAAGATTTTTACTATCATTTATCTTTGTTTCATAGTGTTGTTTCTTCTTCTTTTTATTCAATTTAGTCAAATTATTTATCAATTTGCAATAGGTTTGCCAATCGGTTTTGCAGCCAGACTTATTTGCCATTCCTTTTGCCTTATCCCTCTCAACCATACGATTTTTCAATTCCTTATCAATCCACAGGGATTTAACAGTTTTTACAGTCATTTTCTTAGAGGGTGCATGCTTCTTAGTAACTGGAATAAGCAATTTCATAAATGTGTCATGTGAAGCCTCTGTTTCTGTTTGCTCATCATTACACACCACGGACCAACAAATATTATTTACATCATCAACATAGGAATCACTACAAAACGTATTGTATGACCTCTTATACACTATATCAGGCCCAGCCTTTGGAACTGTGGTTTTCCTAGATATGGCTACTATATTGTGATCACTATATCCGATGGATTTGGATACTGCTTTCAAGCTAATTTCTGCAGCATTAGTAAATATATGATCAAAACATTTTGATGATTTAATTCCTGTGCTGTTTGTAACTACCCTGGTAGGTTGACTGATAACCTGAACCAGGTTGCAGGCACTGGTTACAGTTTGAAGTTTTTTCTTAAGTGGGCAGCTTGATAAAAGCCAGTCAATGTTTAAATAACACAGAAAATATACCTCTCTGTTGGTCAGTAGTAGTGGTCAGTAGTTTTCCTAAATAGGTGTGTGGTTCAGTAGTTATGGTTGTGGTCAGTAGTTGTGGACTGTATTTGTCATTAGTTTTGTGGTTGTGGTAATTAGTTATGTGGTTCAGTAGTTCTGGTCAGTAGTTGCGTGGTCAGTAGTTGTGTGGTTGTGGTCAGTAGTTGTGCCGATAAGTAGTTGTGTAGTCAGTAGTTGTGCCATTCTGTAGTTGTGGTCAGTCGTTTTCGTAAATAGGTGTGTGGTTCAGTAGTTATGGTCAGTGGTTGTGGTCAGTAGCTGTGGTCTGTATTGTTCAGTAGTTGTGGTCAGTAGTTGTGTGCTTGTGGTTCAGTAGTTGTGTGGTCAGTAGTTGTGGTCAGTAGTTGCATGGTCAGTAATTGTGTAGTTGTGGTTAGTAGTTGTGGTCAGTGGTTGTGGTCATTAGTTGTGTGGTTTAGAGACTAACATGCATGTCATTAATGTTAGCTCTCCGTGTACTTTTAAGGGCCAGCCGTGCTGCCCTGTTCTTAGCCAATGCAATTTTCCCATGTCCCTCCTTGTGAGGTTGTGGTCAGTAGTTGTGTTGTTGCGGTCAGTAGTTGTGTGGTTGCAGTCAGTGAAAACTACAGTTGCTGCGTATGAAAACTTTAAGAAGCACAATGAGAAATGATCTGGTGAAATATGAAGCGAGTGAACAGAGGCAGTTGTTGTCGGAGGCAGTTGATGCTAGGCAAGTTGTGTGGTTGTGGTCAGTAGTTGTGTGGTCAGTAGCTGTGTGGTTGTGTGCAGTAGTTACCTTGGCAGGCCTGCTCCCTCAATGGCTAAAGCCAGTGTGAGAAACATGCTAAAAAAACATTTGTACTTTGAAACTAAACTAATTCTGCATTCTGACCCACAAAACGTCTTTGCTAGATTCATGATAGTGTTGTAAGATCCGTTCTCAGATTTGAAAAGCAGACAAGTAGAGGAAGATTTAAAATGCTCTAAGCTTTTCTGATGTGTTGGGGGAGTGGTCAAAATGGCAGTTGTTTGGAAAAAGTTGTAAATAATTTAATGCAGTTACTAAAACAGTTAGATCCATAGTGGATATGTTTGTGCCATTGCCATATTTGAATAGCAGAGAAGAAGACGAAGATGTCATACCCTCCAATTTTTTTGTCTAACTTGTCAACATTTCTGTTACAGAGTTACAGAAAATGTTGTTGATGCGGATACTGAAACAGCTGTAACTTTTTATTGGAATAAGTCATTTTTATTCCGCGTTCAGATTTGAAGAGCAGAGAAGTAGACCAAGATGTCATACCAAAATGTATAACTTAAAAAGCATACAAAATATAATAAAGTTGTATGTAAGCACACTGGTCCTGACTAGTTTACACGTTTTAAAGTTTGAATGGCGTTTCTAGTTTAAATGGTGTAAGAGGTGTAGCGTGCTTAATAATAATAAAAAGTAAGAAATATGACAAAGATTTAAAGTCAATGAAATAACAGACACCTTATAATGCGTACTTTACACTTTGCCATTTTACAACATAACGTACCAAGAAGGAGAGTGATGGAGTGCTGCATCAGATGACCTGGCCTCCACAATCCCCCGACAACCAAATTGAGATGGTTTGGGATGAGTCGGACCACAGAGTGAAGGAAAAACAGCCAACAAGTGCTCAGCATATGTGGGAACTCCTTCAAAACTGTTGGAAAAGCATTCCAGGTGAAGCTGGTTGAGAGAATGCCAAGAGTGTGCAAAGCTGTCATTAAGGGAAAGGGTGGCTATTTGAAGAATCTCAAATATAAAACATATCTTGATTTGTTTAACACTTTGTTGGTTACTACATGATTCCATATGTGTTATTTCATAGGTTTGATGTCTTCACTATTATTCTACAATGTAAAAAAGAGTAAAAATCAAGAAAAACCCTTGAATGAGTAGGTGTGTCCAAACTTTTGACTGGAAAGTATTCACACCCCTTTGTCCACACTTTGTCCACATTTTGTTGTGTTACAGACTGCATTTAAAATGGATTAAATGTAAACATTTTGTCACTGTCCTACACACAATACCCTATAATGTCAATTATAGTTGCAATGTTTTTCAAAATTCTTACAAATTAATCAAAAATGCTGAAATGTCTTGAGTCAATAAGTATTCAACCCCTTTGTTATGGCAATCCTAAATAACTTCACGGGGACCAATTTGCTTAACAAGTCACATAAGTTGCAAGGACTCACTCGGTGTGCAATAATAGTGTTTAACATGATTTTTGAATGACTACCTCATCTCTGTACCCCACACACAATTATCTGTAAGGTCCCTCAGCCCAGCAGTGAATTACAAACACAGATTCAACCACAAAGACCAGGGAGGTTTCCCAATGCCTTGCAAAGAAGGGCACCTATTGGTAGATGGGTACAAATTTAAAAAAGCAGACATTGAATATCCCTTTGAGCATGGTGAAGTTAGTAATTACACTTTGGATGGTGTATCAATATGCCCAGTCACTACAAAGATACAGGCGTCCTTCCTAACTTAGTTGTTGGAGAGGAAGGAAACCGCTCAGGGATTTCACCATGAGGTTACAGAGTTTAATGGCTGTGATGGAGAAAACTGAGGATGGATTAAAAAAGTGTAGTTACAATACTAATCTAACTGACAGAGTGAAAAGAAGGAACCCTGTAGAGAATAATAAAATAAAATAAACATGCATCCTGTTTGTAACCATGCACTAAAGTAATACTGCAAAAATGTGGCAAAGCAATTAACTTTTTGTCCTGAATACAAAGTGTTATGTTTGTGGCCAATCCAATACAGCACATTACTGACTAACACTCTCCATATTTTCAAGCATAGGGTTGGCTGCATCATGTTATGGGTATGCTTGTAATCATTAAGGACTGGGGAGTTTTTCAGGATGAAAAATAAACTGAATGGGACTAAGCTCAGGCAAAAATCCTATAGGAAAACCTGGTTCAGTCTGCTTTCCACCAGACACTGGGGAATTAATTTGTGTTTCAGTTGGACAATAACCTAAAACACAAGGCTGAATCTACACTGCTTACCAAGAAGACAGTGAATGTTCCTGAGTGGCCGACTTACACTTTTGACTTACATCTACTTGAAAATCTAGGGCAAGACCTGAAAATGGTTGTCTAGCAATGATCAACAACTAATTAGACGGAGCTTGAAGAATTTTGAAAATAATAATGGGCAAATGTTGCACAATCCAGGAGTGGAAAGCTCTTAGAGACTTACCCAGAAAGATTCACAGCTGTAATCGCTGCCAAAGGTGCTTCTACAAAGTATTGACTCAGGGATGTGAATACCTATGTAAATGAGATACAGTATTTCTGTATTAATTTTCAATACATTTTCAAAAATTTCTAAAAACATGTTTTGACGTGGGGTATTGTGTGTAGGGGTGAGAAAAAATAATCAATTGAATCCATTTTGAATTCAGGCTATAACACGAAAATATGTGGAATAAGTCAAGTGGTATGAATACTTTCTGAAGGCACTGTAGATGCATTTGGTAATGGCAATGACTAATCAATGGACAGCAGCATAATGGAATAATAAATCTAATCAATAATCAATTTAGCAGTAGCGTAGGTTGTGTCTGAGTGGGTAGAGACCTGTGGATAGTCATAGAGTCAGTGTGGATAGTCTGTGGCAGAGGGAGAGCAGTAGTAGTTAGCCATTTAACAGTCTTATGGCCAGGGGATAGAAGCTGTTTAGGAGTATGTTTGTCTGACCCTTGATAAACCGGTACCGCCTGCTGGACGGGAGCATGGAAACAGTACATGTCTCGGGTGGCTGGAGTCTTTGGAAATGTTTTGGGCCTTTCTCATACATCACCTGGCATGTTCGTCCTGGATGGCTGGGAGCTCGCCCCCAGCAATGCACTGGGCCGTCCTCACCACACTCTGTAGGGCCTTCCAGTCGTGGTCATTGCAGTCAGGATGCTCTCAGTTAGTATGTAAATTCCTGAAGATCTGAGGGGCCATGCCAAATCATTTCAGCCTCTTGAGGGAGAAGAGGCGTGCCTTCTTCACAACTGTTCTGGTGTGAAAGGACCATTTTAAGTCCTATAGTGATGTGGACACCGAGGAACTTGAAGCTCTTGACACTCGCTACTGTGGCCCTGTCGATGGGCTGTTTTGAGCGGTTAACAAATAAACAGGTACTCCTACAGTGCATTTGGAAGGTATTCAGACCCCTTGACTTTTTCCACATTTTGTTATGTTACAGCCTTATTCTAAAATTGATAAATAGTTTTTCCCCTCATCAATCTACCCAAAATAGCCCATTGTGACAAAGCAAAAACATGTTTTTAGAAAATGTTGAAAATGTATAAAAAAATAATAACATGAAATATTACATTTACATAAGTATTCAGACCCTTTACTCAGTACTTTGTTAAAGCATCTTTGGCACCGACTACAGCCTAGAGTCTTCTTGGGTGTGACTTTACAAGCTTGGCACACCTGTATTTGGGGAGTTTCTCCAATTCTTCTCTGCAGATCCTCTCAAGCTCTGTCTGGTTGGATGGGGAGTGTCGCTGCACAGCTACTTTCAGGTCTCTCCAGAGATGTTCGATGGGTTCAAGTCCGGGCTCTGGCTGGGCCACTCAAGGACATTCAGAGACTTGTCCCGAATGCACTCCTGCGTTGTCTTGGCTGTGTGCTTAGAATTATTGTCCCGTTGGAAGGTGAACCTTCGTCCCAGTCTGAGGTCCTGAGCGCTCTGGAGCAGGTTTCCATCAAGGATCTATCTGTACTTTGCTCCGTTAATCTTTCCCTCGATCCTAAATAGTCTCCCAGTCCCTGCCGCTGAATACACATCCCCACAGCATGATGCTCCCACCACCATGCTTCACCGTAGGGATGGTGCCAGGTTTCCTCCAGAGTTCAATCTTGGTTTCATCAGACCAGAGAATCTTGTTTCTCATGGTCTGAGTCCTTTAGGTGCCTTTTGGCAAACTCCAAGCGGGCTGTCATGTGCCTTTTACAGAGGAGTGGCTTCCGTCTGGCCACTCTACCATTAAGGCCTGATTGGTGGAGTGCTGCAGAGATGGTTGTCCTTCTGGAAGTTTCTCCCATCTCCACAGATCAACTCTGGAGCTCTGTCAGAATGATCATCGGGTTCTTGGTGACCTCCCTGACCAAGGCCCTTCTCCCCCGATTGCTCAGTTTGGCCGGGCGGCCAGCTCCAGGAAGAGTCTTGGTGGTTCCAAACTTCTTCCATTTAAGAATGATGGAGGCCACTGTGTTCTTGGGGACCTTCAATGCTGCAGAAATTCTAAAAACCTATTTTCACTTTGTCATTATGGGGTATTGTGTGTAGATTGCTGAGATAAAAAAAATAACATTTTAGAATAAAGCTGTAACGTAAAACAAAATGTGGAAAAAGTCAAGGGGACAGAATACTTTCCGAAGGCACTGTATACATATATATTTTTTACATGTATTTAACCCCTCATTTTTGGCTCTAAACAGTCTCCATTAGAGTATACTTCCATTAATGGTTTCATCTGGTACCGAGGGACCTTCAGACGAGTCTTGTGATGCAACCAACGTGTACGTGTTCGTGAGAGTCTCACCTTTCAAAGAGGAAGTGTGTAGTCCATACTGTTTTGGACGCTACAGACAGAAGCTGGCAGATCGGCTGTACCAACTTCAGATGAGTCCCAAGACGCTTGTAGGAGAACACCATCGTGTTAGTGAGAGTCATCTAGTCATAATAGTTTGTAGGCCTTCTCACGATTTTGTGAGAAGACCGATTTTCGGGATGTCTCATGGTCTGACAAACACCGCTCTAGCTCTTTCACCTTTCACCGCAGATACGGTATCTGTAGTGTTTAAGCAATAAATGTAAGCAATATTGTCACAGACAGCAGCAACAAAACTGAAATCCTTAACTTTTTAAGAGTTTTAGTACGGGAACAAACCGTAATGCACTGACATCACACTGCACTTTACTTTTATAGGTAATTTATGGTTGAGCTGACATCTGCAGTGTTTACCATTTTTCATATTGCTCATTAAGAAATGTTAGCAGACATGACTGAAGCCAAATGCGAGTTGTGTTGGGGATGTGTTTGATGTGGGTGTTTCTTGGGTGTGTCTTTGCCATTTAATCACAATAAACAAGGGCTGTAGTGAGTAGTACAGCGAGGTAAGCTAAGCTAGCTTTGCTATGGAGAGAAGTTTTGAAGTTGAGGACTTCTACCCTCCTGACTGTCTCGCCATCTTGATGGTCAGCTAATTAATCTCTCCTTATGTCCGCTTATGATCCCCTGTAGCTCAGTTGGTAGAGCATAGCGCTTGCAACGCCAGGGTTGTGGGTTCGTTTCCCACGGGGGGCCAGTATGAAAATGTATGCACTCACTAACTGTAAGCCGCTCTGGATAAGAGTGTCTGCTAAATGACTAAAATGTAAATGTAAAATGTCCACTGTTAGGTCTTTCCCGGGGGACAAATTCCCAAACTCCTATGGGGTATGCTTCACTGCACAAACATTGCCCAGTTTGAGTGTACTGTAGTATGAAAAAAAATGAAAAAACATGTATTCACTCATTAACTGTAAGTCGCTCTGGATAAGAGCGTCTGCTAAATGACAAAATAAAAAAATATATATATATTAGGATCCCCAATTAGCTGCTGCCGAGGCAGTGGCTACTCTCCTGGGCTCTAAACAGGAAACAACCCAACATATAATATACATACATATATAGCACTACATTTACATGACAATTTAGCCATTCAGCAGACGCTTCCATCCAGAGCGACCCACAGCTAGTGCATTCATCTTAAGATAGCCAGGCGAAACAACCACGTGACCCACCGTCTTTTCAGCCTTATGTTCCAAACATTTTCAATGGATAAAAGTACAGAATGTAGTTGGATGAAACATGGAGAAGTAATGCTGCTTTAAAAGTTGATAAACATACAATTCCATTCACACTTTAGAAAAGGAAGACTTTCACCAAATTGCCAAAATGGATTCTTTGAACATTATCTAACCAAGTTACCCCATTAGGCAAACTAACAGTATTAAATGGCCGATTGTTGTATAATAAAGATAACCTTTCACATTGAACAGCTACAGTACTGTTCTTCGTTTACGCCCATTTAGCATCGTTCACACCCACTAAAGCCTTAGACCCACACATCTCTTAAAGAATTCACATTGGAACACAGGCAGTATGTCCAACCAGCCTCACAACCGCAGATAATGTGTATGGCGTTGTGTGGGTTAGCGGTGGGGTTGTTTACAATATTGTAAACAGAGTGCCCCATGGTGGCGGTGGGGTTATAGTGTGGGCAGGCATAAGCTACGGACAACAAACACAATTGCATTTTATCGATGGCAATTTGAATGCACAGAGAAACTGTGATGATATCCTGAGGCCCAATGTCGTGCCATTCATCCGCCGCCATAACCTCATGTTTCAGCATGATAATGCACGGCCCCATGTTGCAAGGATCTGTACACAATTCCTGGAAGCTGAAAATGTCCCAGTTCATCCATGGCCTGCATACTTACCAAACATGTCACCCATTTGGGGTGCTCTGGATCGACATCTACGACAGCGCGTTCCAGTTCCTGCCAATGTCCAGCAACTTCGCACAACCATTGAAGAGGAGTTGAACAACATTCCACAGGCCACAATCAACAGCCTGATCAACTCTATGCGAAGGAGATGTGTCGGCCTGCAGAAGGCAAATGGTGGTCACACCAGATACTGAATGGTATTCTGATCCACGCCCCTACCTTTTTTTTAAGGTATCTGTGACGGACAGATGCATATCTGTATTCCCAGTCATATGAAATCCATAGATTATGGCCTAATTAATTTTGGATTATTATTATGTGTTGTGTCAATTCCTGACTACAAGCTATACCGAGCACTCAAGCCTAAATCCACCCAGGGTGCTCAAAGCACTCCCAACCTGCAGGGGGCAACCATGCAACCGGAGCTGTTGAAACCAACCACCAGGAAGTGCTCTGGGGACCATATTAACCTGCGCACCCACAAGCAGTGCATGTGCATGGCATCGAAATGTTTGGTAAAAGCTTACTTGGCTCTCACTCATTCCTGAGAAGAGATACCAATGACCACAGCTCCTGATCATCCAAAGACGCAACTGGTAGGACAGAATGTGTTGTGAATTCATGCTTCTGTATGCCCTTTTGTTTGGTTGTAACATACAATACAATTATTAATTAAATTAAATAGTGAAGACTTCATTATGTGAACGTAGTACTTGACAGTAACGTTACTATAATCATGTGTATTGTTAAATGTTTAATTATGATATTGATATTTAATTATTAACTTGCAATGATCCTAGGTTAATCTAAATGATGAAATGATTGTTTGGTTAGGTTTGAGGATTCAGTAACATTAGTTTATGCTTATTTTTGAGAAAGTGGAATTGAGAGTTATTTGTAACTAATCCATGGTTTTTTGTTTGTGTGGTTTGAAGGTTATCAACCTATTCTGTTCCATCTTTATGACAATAAAAAATCATAAAGTGAACAGTTTTGAGTTGTCCTTTGCGTTCATCAAGGATAAAGCCGTTTTCAAGTTTGGGCAGAGCTGTGGTCAGCCAGAAATCACGCAGAACTTGACAGTTGATAACCAGCGCGGCAGTGAAGACGAGGATCAAAGGGCTGAAGTCAAGCTGTCGACGCAAAGGAAGAATTGCCTGTGAAACTCTACACCATGGCCAAGGAAACTTTTGGGAAAACAGTCAAGCAACTGAAGCAAGAGCGGACCTTAGCCAAATCTGCTTTCACCAGACAAGCGAACTACCTGAGTAAAGCTGCAGCTGGTATGATTAAGCATGAACTACAAGAGGAGTTCAGCAAGCTCAGTTCCCTGGCTAGAAGTGTCGGTGATTCAAATGATGACTACGCGGCTGGCCTACTGGCTGAAGCGGGAACTAAGGGAGATGAAGAGGTCAAGCTCGACAAGGACCAGCATGCTGATCTTGAAAGGACGATTGAAGAGTGCGACATGAAATTGGAGGAAATCCGAGAGGCAGTCCAATTCAACCTCTGGCCAAGATACGGTAAAGAGGAGGTAGACTTTGCAATCCAAGAAGCGGAGAAAGCCTGTGACAGAGCCAAAGAAACCCCCGTCACTGCTATTAACAGGGACGGCTATGAACTACAGCTGGAAAGAGCGAGGAAGCTAATCCATGATGCAAGTGAAAGCCTGAAAGACTGGGAAAAATGGGTCCCACACGATGAGACTGCAGATCTGAAAGGCAGAGTAAAAGATCTGAGAATATTCGGCAGTAACCTCGAGGCCAAAAGAACAGAATTCCTCATCGCACAGAGAATTGCAGAAGAGGACAGAAGACCTACAGAGCTTCAACCAAGAGCAGTCCCACAACCAGTGGTGAGAATAAAACTAACCAGTCTACCTAAATTCACTGGGCTTAGGAGGAATTTCCACAGATGGAGGAAAGACTGGGAGAGCCTGCAAAAGCAGGGAGAGCCGACTGGTTCAGTGGAGGTGAAGAAGTTTCAACTTCTTGACAGTGTGGACGAGAGAATATGTAGAGACCTGCGCCTGTCATCATATAACAGTGCTGAAGACATGTTTAGAGTACTCCAAAACCGGTATGGAAACAAGCCAACAATTGCTTTGGAGATAATTGAGGACCTGGAGAGGATCCCTCCTTTAAAGTCACACCAACCAAGGAAGGTTATTGACCTGATTCAAGCTGTGGAAAAGGCCCTGAATGACCTCACGGAGCTCGAAAGCAGTGGAGCCATAAAGAATCCCCTTGTCATCAGATCCATAGAGGGCAAGCTGCCGGATAACATGAAGAGGGACTGGCTGACATTCATGGTCAACCCAAGAAATGGAGTCACACCGGACAATCACTTCGACAGCCTTCTAAGATTTTTAAAGACACAAGAGGACATACTGGAGAAACTAGACCAGTTGGGTGGAAGTGAAAACCCTGAAAAGAAAGCTACGTACCCGGAGAAGCGGTATGCTTCCACAAGGTCCACGAGAAAGGGAGGATGCGTTGTGTGTGGAGATGAAAAGCACCGTGAGAAGATTTTCTTTTGTAAGCAGTTCAAAGAACTAAAGCCTAGTGAGAAGCTGAATGCTGTCGAAGGACTGGGAGCATGCAGAAGATGCCTCAGATGTCATGGAGAGGATGAGGAATGTACGGACACTTACCTTTGCAGAAACAGAGACTGCAAAAGAGGAAGCTCCTCGGATCACCATTTCTTTCTCTGCCTTAAAGGAGGGGCTAAGAGGAAAGAATACGTGAAAGTGGAAAAACCCAGCACCAGGAGGCAAACATTCACAGAGGAGCAAGAGAGATTAATACGTGAGCTCACCCCGGACGTGGCAGAAAAATTCAGGAATGCTTTCACCAACATGGCAAAATCACACTGCACTGGAGGAAGCCTTCCTGGGGTAATGGACTCAAGCACACGTGAATTACCAGTTATTCTTATGCTTCTCGAAGTAACTACTAACGCAGGGCAGAAAATTGGAACTCTCATTGACTTAGCATCAGACACCAACTACATCACTCACACAGCCGCCAGGAGACTGAAGCTTCGAAGTGAAAGGATCACACTAGTCGTCCATGGAGTTGGAGGCATGGCCATGAAGGTGAAGACCAAAAGATACTTACTCAAGGTGAGAGTCAAGACACCAAGAGGCACGGAGAAAGCTCATGAGCTGATCTGTTATGGGTTGGATGAGATTGCAAAAGTTCACAGAGCAATCAAAGCACAACACCTCAAGAAGTTCTTCCCCGATACCAACCTGGAAGACCTTCACAGTCCAGAACATGTTGAGCTTCTCATAAGCCACCGGGAAGGAAGACTTGCTCCACAGAGAGTAAAGGTAGTAGGAGATCTTGTCCTGTGGGAGAGCCCTTTAGGAAAGACCGTTGGAGGAGCACATCCAGACCTCTGTGAAGTAGTGGACATGGCCCTGCACAATTCTGAAACTCATTTTGCACGATCTATGAGAATCACAGCAGTAAAGTATCAAGAAATTGCTGAGATGCAAGAATCTAGAGCTGAAACTAAAACCACTGTTATTGGCAAAGGGTTCTTGGACTGGTGGAAGTGGGACAGCATTGGTGCGGCCTGTGAACCCATGTGTGGAGGATGTCGTTGTGGTAACTGTCAACCAGGAGGCAAAGACATGACTCTTAGTGAAGAAAGAGAGCTTGAGATAATCAGGCAAGGTCTCAGTTACGTGGAGTCAGATGTGCATAGTCAGGAGCCTCACTGGGAAACAAAATACCCTTGGATTGAAGATCCAAGTTCCCTGCCCAACAACAGAAGCGCAGTGGAAGCCACGTTTCTGAGGACGGAGAAACAACTCAAGAGAGAACCAGATTGGCGTGCAGCATACACAACTCAAGTTCATGAGATGGTGGAAAGGAAGGCAGCAAAGAAACTCACTAGAAAGACCATTGCCGACTGGAAAGGTCCAGTATGGTACGTCAGTCACTTGATAGCACCAAACCCACACTCTATAACTACACCTGTCCGACTGGTATGGAACAGTAGCCAGAGGTTTAGAGGAAGCAGCATGAATGACCTTCTTCTGAAAGGGCCTGATGTACTTAATCCTATTCGAGCGGTACTGCTAAGGTTCAGGAGAGGAATCCATGCTGCTCTCGGCGACATCAAAAAGATGTACAATTCTGTGTGGCTCGAAGACCTGGAGATGCACCTCCATAGATTCCTCTGGAGAGACGGTGATGATGGGGACATTGAGGAATATGCCATCACCAGGGTCAACATGGGCGATCGACCAGCAGGGTGTATCGCACAACTAGCCATGAGAGGAACAGCGAAGTTGCCCATGTTCACACATCTGAAAGAGGAACGGAGGGTCCTTGAAGAGGATTCCTACGTAGATGACATCCTGACATCCCATAATGACCTGGAAAAGCTAGACGGAACCACCAAAAGAGTCGAAGAAATCCTAAAGGCAGGTGGATTCTTCCTCAAGCCGTGGGTCCGATCAGGCCAAAGTGGGAGGCAAACATCTACATCAGAACATCCAACATCATCAGATGAAGTCTTCATCCTCCCCAACCAAGTGAGAGAAGGAGACAACAGAGCCCTTGGAGTTGGTTATTTAGTCGAATCAGACAAACTGTACCTCATGACCTCGATAAACTTCTCAAAGAGACAAAAGAAGATGAGGATCAGTCAAGATCTCGTTGGAGAGGAAGTGAGAATGAAAACTCCAAACCCACTGACCAGAAGGCAACTGCTTAGCCAAGTAGCTAGTTTGTATGACCCAATAGGCCTTGCAACACCTGCCAAACAGAAAGGAGCCATTTTAGTCAGAAAAGCATTCCAAGAAACTGGAGGCAAAGCTCTAACAAGAGACACATGGGACACACCTCTGTCTGAGAAACTTAGAGGAGAAGCAATCCGCCTGTTTGAGGAATACAGACACCTCAACCAAATTACCTTCCATAGAAGCCTGACTCCAGTCAACAGGATTGGAGAACCCTGGGGAATAACATTCTCAGATGGGAGCGACCAGAGTTATGGAGCAGTGGCATACTTCAGGTGGGAGACCGAGCAAGGCATCCTGGTCCGACTTGTTGAGTCCAAAGCCAAGCTTACACCACTTGACCAAAAGGGAGAACCAGTGAAGGCTGAAGTCTGTGGTGCTGTGTTCGCTGCAAGACTCAGGAAATACATTGAAAAGCACAGTCGGATGCAAGTAGGACGTTGGATCCATCTGTTAGATAGTCAAACTGTGCTGGGTGCAATCCAAAGGGACAGTTATGGGTACCAGACCTTTTTTGCAAACAGAGTGGGAGAGATCCAGAAGTCCACATCAGTTGAGGACTGGAGATGGATTCCAGGTGAGCAAAACATTGCTGACCTCATGACAAGAGGAGCAACCCCAGAGGACCTCAAAGAGAACTCTGTGTGGCAGAACGGCCCAGAGTTTCTGAAACGACCTGTAGAGGATTGGCCGACAAAGTCAGCCAAAGAAGTCGCTGCAGATGCCAAAGAAGGCATAAACAAGCTCCAAAGGAAATGTTTTACAGCAGCACTGACCCGAGCGCAGGTGGGGAAAAAAATCCAACATGCTCCACGTATACCAATATCTCCAACCTCTGACAAAGGTAAAGACCTGCAAAGCAGCCCTAATGGAAGAGGGCAACAAATCCAAGTCCAAAGACCACCTTCTGGTTATTCAGTGGGGAATATCCTTAACATCAGCAAGTTCAGCAGTTTAACCAGGTTGACAAGAGTCATTGCCTGGGTGTGGAGAGCTGCCACAAGGTGGAAAGAAATGCTAGCCAAGACCACCACCACAAGCAAGCCAAAGAAAAAGGAAATTCCTTCAGCTCTTGAGATCAGGTCCAGAATCAAGAAAGCTACACTTACCATCATGGAGTGTGAAGATGCACTCAGGGATCTCTTCCTTGCAGCCCAAAAGGATGTAACCTGGCCAGACACCACACTCAGCAGGCTTGCTGTGGTCAAAGAGGAAAACACTGGACTCTTGCTCTGTGGAGGAAGATTCCAAATCTTTAATGAAGAAAAAACTGCAGTACCAATCTTGCCCTGCACGTCATGGGTATCCTCCCTTCTAGCTCAAGAAGCCCACAAGACAAATCATGAAGACATCGCAGGCACACTCCTCCGGATGAGAAGGAAAGCGTGGGTGGTAAGAGGCCGGAAACTAGCTCAAAAGATCGTGGATAACTGTGTGACATGCAGGAAACTTAAGGCCCTGTTAGCCTACCAAAGATTTACGGCACTGAGAGGGCATCCAAGGAAATTGTGGTCGGATCCTGGAAAAAACTTTGTCGGAGCCAGACCTGCCCTCAAACAACTCTACATGTTTCTGGACCGGCTGGAGAAGTCGAAGCTTGAAAACGACGTTTCCAAGCATGGCACAGAATGGAGCTGGAGGATCCATCCAGCAGACTCACCTCACAGAAACGGAGCTGCTGAAGCCGCTGTCCGAACTGTGAAGCGGGCTTTACACAATCTGGGAGGTAATGGAGTCCTCACATGGGGTGAATTTCAGACTTTCCTTTATATGGCTTCCAACCTTGCCAATGAGCGGCCTATTGATGCCAGGACTCAGAGCAGAGAGGACTGTGTAGAATACATTAGCCCAAATTCACTTCTACTCGGACGAACCGGACCCAGAGGAGATCCAGGGACCTTTGACTTTGAAGGTTACTCCTACAAGAGATTAAGAACCATCCAAACAGAAGTTGACCGATTCTGGAGGAAATGGAGTCAGTTAGCCGGACCAAACCTGTTTGTCCGGACCAAGTGGCACACCGCTCACAGGAATGTGGCAATTGGAGATGTCGTCTGGCTGGCCGACCAGAACGCCTTGAGAGGTCAGTACAGGCTTGCCAGAGTTATTGACGTTAACACTGACAAGAAGGGAATTGTGAGGGATGTATATCTCCGATCCTTCCCCAGCTACCCAGTCGCAACTGTGAAGCCCACTAAAAAGATGGGAAAACATTCAATCAAGATACCAGCAACAGTTCTTCACAGGGATGTCAGACGGATAGTTGTCTTGCTTCCAGTTGAAGAGCAGCAGCAACAGGATCAAAAATAGAGTAACTGAATCCAACACATCACAGTTCTGTGTGACCTCCTTGGGTTGAAGAACCAGGAGGTCAAGTGGGAGGTGTTGTGTCAATTCCTGACTACAAGCTATACCGAGCACTCAAGCCTAAATCCACCCAGGGTGCTCAAAGCACTCCCAACCTGCAGGGGGCAACCATGCAACCGGAGCTGTTGAAACCAACCACCAGGAAGTGCTCTGGGGACCATATTAACCTGCGCACCCACAAGCAGTGCATGTGCATGGCATCGAAATGTTTGGTAAAAGCTTACTTGGCTCTCACTCATTCCTGAGAAGAGATACCAATGACCACAGCTCCTGATCATCCAAAGACGCAACTGGTAGGACAGAATGTGTTGTGAATTCATGCTTCTGTATGCCCTTTTGTTTGGTTGTAACATACAATACAATTATTAATTAAATTAAATAGTGAAGACTTCATTATGTGAACGTAGTACTTGACAGTAACGTTACTATAATCATGTGTATTGTTAAATGTTTAATTATGATATTGATATTTAATTATTAACTTGCAATGATCCTAGGTTAATCTAAATGATGAAATGATTGTTTGGTTAGGTTTGAGGATTCAGTAACATTAGTTTATGCTTATTTTTGAGAAAGTGGAATTGAGAGTTATTTGTAACTAATCCATGGTTTTTTGTTTGTGTGGTTTGAAGGTTATCAACCTATTCTGTTCCATCTTTATGACAATAAAAAATCATAAAGTGAACAGTTTTGAGTTGTCCTTTGCGTTCATCAAGGATAAAGCCGTTTTCAAGTTTGGGCAGAGCTGTGGTCAGCCAGAAATCACGCAGAACTTGACATTATGATTCATTATTTTTTTACCCCCTTTTTCGATCTTGTCTCATCGCTGTAACGCCCCAACGGGCTCGGGAGGCGAAGGTCGAGTCATGCGTCCGCCGAAACATGACCGCTTAACCCGGCTCGCCACAAGGAGTCGCTAGAGCGCAATGAGCCAAGTAAAGCCTACCCGTCAAACCCTTCTCTAACCCTGATGACGCTGGGCCAATTGTGCGCCGCCCTATGAGACTCCCGATCACGGCCGGTTGTGATACAGCCCGGGAACAGGGTCTGCAGTGATGCCTCTAGCACTGCGATGCAGTGTCTTAGACCGCTGTGCCACTTGCGAGGCCCCATGGCCTAATTTATTTAAATTGACTGATTTCCTTATATGAACTGTAACTCAGTAAAATCTTTAAAATTGTTGCATTTATATTTTTGTTCAGTGTAGAATAAACCATCCTTCATATAATACTGTAGAAGCAGTGTTCCGCTAATATAACATTGTGCAAATATTACACTCGTCTTTCATCTTCTATTGTCATTCACAGCCAATACAGATACTGCGCCTATCAGCATTTTGTTGAGTGGTGCTGGGGCTAGCTTGACAAACATGTCAGTTGTCAAACCTGCCTGTATGGTGTACCATATAAGACATGTTCCCTGACATGTTTGAATAATACCCCCCCCCCCCCCCCTCTGATAGCTGCTGACAAGGCAGCAGCTACACTTCCTGGGGTCCAGCAAAATTAAGGCAGTTTATACAATGTTAAAAATATTACAATACATTCACAGATTTCACAACACACTGTGTGCCCTCAGGCCCCTACTCCACCACTACCACATATCTACAGTACAAAATCCATGTGTACATATGTGTATATGCATGTGTCTGTGCCTATGTTTGTGTTGCTTCACAGTCCCCGCTGTTCCAAAATGTGTATTTTTATCTGTTTTTTAAATCAAATTGTACTGCTTGCATCAGTTACTTGATGTGTTATAGAGTTCCATGTAGTCATGGCTCTATGTAGTACTGTGTGCCTCCCATAGTCTGTTCTGGACTTGGGGACTGTGAAGAGACCTCTGGTGGCATGTCTTGTGGGGTATGCATAGGTGTCCGAGCTGTGCGCCAGTAGTTCAAAGAGACAGCTCGGCGGATTCAACATGTCAATACCTCTCATAAATACAAGCAGTGATGAAGTCAATCTCTCCTCCACTTTGAGCCAGGAGAGATATTAATATTAGCTCTCTGTGTAAATCCAAGGGCCAGCCGTGCTGCCCTGTTCTGAACCAATTGCAATTTTCCTAAGTCCCTTTTTGTGGCACCTGACCACACTACTGAACAGTAGTCCAGGTGAGACAAAACTAGGGCCTGTAGGACCTGCCTTGTTGATAGTGGTGTTAAGAAGGTAGAGCAGCGCTTTATTATGGACAAACTTCTCCCCATCTTAGCTACTGTTGTATCAATATGTTTTGACCATGACAGTTTCAAATCCAGGATTACTCCAAGCAGTTGAATCACCTCAACTTGCTCAATTTCCACATTATTTATTACAATATTTAGTTGAGGTTTAGGGTTTAGTGAACGATTTGTCCCAAATACAATGCTTTTAGTTTTTGTAATATTTATTCCTTGCCACCCACTCTGAAACTAACTGCAGCTCTTTGTTAAGTGTTGCAGTCATTTCAGTCGCTGTAGTAGCTGACATGTATAGCGTTGAATCATCCACATACATAGACACACTGGCTTTACTCAAAGCCAGAAGCATGTCATTAGTAAATATTGAAGAAAGTAAGGGGCCTAGAAAGCTGCCCTGGGGAATTCCTGATTCTACCTGGATTATGTTGGAGAGGGTTCCATTAAAGAACACCCTCTGCGTTCTGTTAGACAGGTAACTTTTTATCCACAATATAGCAGGGGGTGTAAAGCCATAACGTTTTTCCAGCAGCAGACTATGACTGAATATGTCAAAAGCAAAACTGAAATCTAACAAAACAGCCCCCACAATCTTTTTATCATCAATTTCTCTCAGCCAATCATCAGTAATTTGTGTAAGTGCTGTGCTTTTTGAATGTCCTTCCCTATAAGCATGCTGAAGGTTTGTTGTCAATTTGTTACTGTAAAATATCATTGTATCTGGTCAAACCATTTTTTCAAAGGTTTACTAAGGGTTGGTAACAGGCTGATTGGTCGGCTATTTGCTGATTGGTCGGCTATTTGAGCCAGTAAAGGGGGCTTTACTATTCTTGTCCTTCATCTGTAGAAAAACGAGGAAGCGTTGATCAGTGGCACATGTCTTGAAAGGGTGATATTGCTAAACACTTGTGATGTACGGTCTTATCACCTTTTGTTCCTTCTGAGGTGTTTGCCAATGCCTGATGGACATGGCGGGGTAGATCAGCTCCAGGCCCTCTCGTAACATATACTGGTCATGAAGGAGCCCGACTTCGGCTCCTATATCCGACCCAGCTCCTATATCACAGAGGGAGGGAGAGAGAGAAGGACTCACCATACACTCATGGAAGCAAACAGTAAATACACGGTTGAACATAGCCAATCAGAGATCATGATTCACAGCTAATTCACAAGTTGACACGTACCAGCATGGCATTGACTGGTTGGCATTACTCACTCGGGCCAAGTAGTAGTCCATTGGCACAGTGGAATGGTGCACCTCCTTATAACATACAAGACGCACAAAACATACAGTACTGATTACATTATCAATAACCTGACGTAGCAGGCGTAAAATTAACGCCTGAGCAGCGTTTCTTTCCTCTTTCTTTCTGGTCCTGATGGGGGAATAAATACATTCATTTGGATAGTCCATCTGTAGATGCTCTACAGTAACAGTTCAACTAGCCTAGCGGTTAGAGCGTTGGGCCAGTAACCGAAAGGTCGCTAGTTTGAATACCCGAGCCGACAAGGTAAAAAATATGTCTGTGTGCCGTTGAGCAAGGCACTTAACCTTAATTTGCTCCAGAGGCGCCGTACTTCTAATGGCTGACCCTGTAAAACAACACATTTCACTGCACCTATGCAGTGTATGTTGAAAAATATATATGTTTTACCCTAACCTTTATTATCACCAACTATCCAAATAAAGTGTGACCTAAAAATAACTGTCAGGGGAAGTTCTCTTCTGCACTGTTGAACCAATCCAGTAAATGTTGAGGAGGAGTTAAGATGGAGTGTTGCCTTGTTAACTTCCAAAAGCTCTCTTTCCATTTCCCCCGAAAACCGGATGCATCTGGGTGTTCCCTCCCCGGCAGAGTGAGACCTTGGGACTATAAGGTTCTATCTGCGCAAAGCATAGTTCTGAGACATAAAGCATTACATTTTTCACATCCCAAATCTCAGAACAGTTTTGTTGTGAATTCTTCTTTCATAACTCATTAAGGTCCTCACCTTAAATGTGCCTAAAGTGCAGAGTATCAAAATCCTAAGACATTTCTAAATCGCAGATGGCTCTGAAATGTAAATCTGGGTTCAACCATAAGGTTCTATCTGGCACAGAATGTTACATTATTTCAATTTCAAAGTACAGACATTTAGTGATTAAATGAAGAAAAAACCCTTCCTTCTTTCTAGTCAAATCATCAAATATATTAAATAATGTTAATAATAGATTTTGTTAAAGCGATAGTTCTCTAAAATGACAAATGCACTATATCCTACGGATAAGTAGCAACATTGCTAAAGCTTAGCTCTGGTTGAGTAAACTGATATATTTTTCTGGTCTCTGACACCCAAAGTCAGTAAACTACTCGCTAGTTATCAATATAATGTAGTAAGTTTGTCATTTTTGTAAAATACACCATCCATGGAGGTTTTCGTATTGATATAGAACAAGACAAAAACAGCAATGGCTCTCCTAAGGGCCTTAAACATGCTCTAAGGCACCTGTATTTATTTGTTTTTACCATAAAGAGCTTATGTTATGGCCATTATTCTGAAAAAGTGGTGAAAAAAAAAGCTAAGTCATTTAAAAAGAGGACCAGAACCTATGAAATGAATAATCAAGGACTTGGGACTATAAAGGTTTTATCTGCAAAATGTATAGTTTTGAGATACTGAGTATTTTTCAAGGCTCAGATCTCAGAACTGTTTTGTGAAGACTTCCTCTTTCATGACTCAATAAATATATGTGACCCATTTCAGGAAACTAGGCATATGTCGCGGGTCACTACTTCACAGGAGAGCCGTTTGAACGTAAATATTTTTTTTTAAATATGTGTTTTTTGGTAGAAATGCCTTCTCAAACATGTGAACTTTTATCTGCCTTAATAACAAACTTGTATGCCATCTGTAAATACGAATAAAACTGTTAAATTATGAGCCTAGTTGGTTTAGCCAAAGAAAAAGACAGCAACCTTCCCGCTATCCATGATTGGCTGATATAATGAGTGAGCTGGACATGCTGAGAGATGAGTTTGGATTGGTCTGCCATATAGAATGCTTCTGTCTATTTGAGCTGGTCAGTATGTCTAGGTAATCCTGTCTAATGCGGCTTTTTAAAAAAAGTATCGTGTAGCTCAGTTGGTAGAGCATGGCGCTTTCAACGCCAGGGTTGTGGGTTCGATTCCCACTGGGGACCAGTATGAAAAATCTATGTACTCACTAACTGTAAGGTGCTCTGGATAAGAGTGTCTGCTAAATGACTAAAATGTAAATAAGGGAATTGTATGGTACTTAATATTTTTTTTTTGTTGTAAATAATAAGTGTTGCTCTCCACTTTCTGGAGGACCGAGTTTTGAAATCAGTGGAATTCGAGTATGATCGCTAAGAAGATGGAGAAAACACCTCCGGATTACATCTTCAAACTAAGGGCAACCATGGCATCCGACATGAGACGCGTCCATTCATGAATGATGTATACGGGTAAGATAGTCTAGCTAGCTACATTTTCAGATATTACACATTTCAAATTTTGACAGAAAGAGCCATTTGCTTGGCTAGCTATAGCCTAATGTTAGCTAGCTAACATCGAACCTGGTTGGTTAGCTACCTGCAGATTCATGCAGGGTAGTAACGTCATGAGTTGTGACTATGGTTCATTGTTTACCTAGCTAGCTAGCTAACGTTAGCTGGCTGGCTCGCTAGCTAACGTTACGTGTATGACCTTATTATTCATATCTCAGAGCCATTTGCTTAGCTAGCTAAAGCCTAATGTTAGCTAGCTAACATTGAACCTGGTTGGTTAGCTACCTGCAGATGCATGCAGGGTAGTAATGTCATGAGTTGTGATTATGGTTAATTGTTTACCTAGCTAGCTAGCTAGCTACATGTCTTAACAAAAGACTCCACTATGCAAGTAACCAATTTGGGTACGTTCGTAAATTCAGTCTGGCCATATTCATCACCTAGCTAGCTAGCTACATGTCTTAACAAAAGACTCCACTATGCAAGTAACCATTTCGGGTGCGTTCGTAAATTCAGTCTGGCCATATTCATTACCTAGTTAGCTAGCTACATGTCTTAATAAAATACTCTACTAGGCAAGTAACTCTCATCTGAGTGTGCCAGAGCGCAGAATAACTGATGAATTTACGAATGCTCAACACCCGTTGAATATGGCCGGTGTCAGTAAACATTGGCAAAAAAGCGTAATTAAATTGTTGCCAGCAGCACAGTTACAGTCACCAACATTCTGGATAATATGAAAACAGCCTAACCAGCTCTGCTAGGGCGAGTAAAATGGTCAGAGTGGGTTGTTCACTCATTATGTGTCTGGAAGTAGCTAGCAAACAAGCCAATGTTAGCCAGTTAGCTTGGATGCTTGACTGCCGTTGTGAGGTCAGAACATTCGGATCAACACTACTCATCGGCCAGAGCATCCGGTGTGCTCTCTAACCGCTCCGAGAGCGACACGTTTTGAATTTACGATCGGACAATCTGACAGCACAGTTGCAGTCACCAACACTCTGGATAACATAACAGCCTAACCAGCTCTGCTAGGGTGAATAATGTTCAGTGAGCTGTTCTGTGAGCTTGTGTCTGGAAGTAGCTAGCAAGTTAGCTTGGGTGCTTGACTTCTGTTAGTACAGAATGCTCAAATCAACCCTTAAAGAGATAAATAATAATAATAATAATAATATGCCATTTAGCAGACGCTTTTATCCAAAGCGACTTACAGTCATGTGCGCATACATTTTTACGTATGGGTGGTCCCGGGGATCGAACCCACTACGCTGGCGTTACAAGCGCCATGCTCTACCAATTGAGCTACAGAGGACCATGTGGGTGGGGCTAAAGCTCCCGATATGGTAGGGGGGTTCCCACTAGGCTGCTGAACCACAAATCCACCAGGGTTTGTGCATAGCCTGTGAATGAAATAATATATCATCACTCAATAAACACAGCTAGCTATATTTGTAGTAGACAAGTACCATCCATATATTTTTGAAAATACACTCACTTTTGAGAACAGGCATGTTGTTTTGGGTTAACGTTAGTTGTCAATATCTTTGTTCTAGTTGAAATAAGTTGGCTAGCTAGCTAACGTTAGCTAGCCAGTTTGAGTTGAAACATTAATGAAAGCAAGCTGGCGACATCCTATGATTAGCTAGCACGCTAGTATCCAAATGCATGCCCTGTATTGACCCTAAATGCCAATAGGCTACAGTTAGCTGTTGTTAGCAAGGTAGCTAGCTAGCTAACGTGAGCTATGCATATCTTCCTCTGATATGCTATATCACATTACATGTTAGCTTGATGTATTTAGCTAGCTACAGTATCATTCCCCTTTCATCTGTGGTATCATAGCTAGCCTGGCTCGCTAGCATTGTCAAATAATGTCATAACCAAAAGTAGCTACTATCCTAGCTAGCTAGTACGAGCTATCTACTTAGCTAACATACTCACCAATACCAGTCACAGAAGTGAAAGTGTCAGATGTAATCCATTCCTTACCATCTGGCAATATTGTTGAAAAGCATTGGAAGTTTGCACCAACTTTAAGGAAGCCCATTTTCACTCCTATTTGCTGGGGCGAAATGTGTGTGCATTGCACCCATATGCAGACTTGTACTGCATTGTCCACATGGCAGCTGTGGGAGGACCACAACGTGTTGTCTCTGGGCAATTGGGCATCATTGGCAAAAGTGGGCAGGTAAGTAAAATATACCTAACCCTCAAGTAACTCACTTACAAAACTCAGTTTTGGACGAGACTGACTTTATGACCAAAATTATCCTATTTACACTACACTTTGTTGTACATTTTGACACTAGAATAAATGGTTTGGACTCATCTGATGCCACATAGGCCATTTTCAAAAGGAGAAGTTGCTCTTTACCCTCTAAAAGTATACACCTTATGAATTGTTTTAAGATGGTCATACCATGGATCATTTAGCTATATTGAATATGGCCTTTACTGTTAAAGCCCATAGAAACACATTGAATAACACATTCATAAATATGACTCTTTTCAGGAAACTAGGCATATGTCACGAGTCACTACTTCTTCACAGGAGAGGCATTTGAACGTAAATCAAAATGCATTTTTTGGCAGAAATGCCTTCTGGAACATGTGCACTTTCTTGTGTCTTATTAACAAACTTGTATGCCATCTGTAAATACAAATACAATTGTTAAATTATGAGCCTATTTGGATTAGCCACAGAAAAATACAGGAACCCGCTAGCCATGATTGGTTGAGATAATGGATGGGCTGGACATCTTCAAACTAAGGGCAACCATGGCATCCGTGACAGAGAAGGAGAAGCGTTCATCCATGTATACGGGTAAGAGAGTCTAGCTAGCTACATTTTCAGATATCTTATTTAGTCAGAAAGTCATTTTCATTGCAAGTGAAAGCGTACTGTTAGCTAGCTAGCTAAAATTAGCTAGCTGGCTGGCTCGCTAGCTAACGTTACGTGTATGATCTGTGTAGTAATATTATTTGTATCTCAGACCATTTGCAGGGCTAGTTATAGCTTAATGTTAGCTAGCTAGCAAACATTTAACCTAGTTGGTTAGCTTTAGCTACCTGTAGATTCATGCAGGGTAGTAACGCTATGAGTTGGGATTATGGTTCATTGTTTAGCTAGCTAGCTACATGTCTAAACAAATGACTCCATTATGCAAGTAACCATTTCACTGTACTGTTTACACCTTCTGTATCCTGTGCATGTGACAAATAAACCTTTATTTTATTTGACATAGTGTGTGTTTACCAGAGATGGTAAAGTGAAGAACAACATGACCATGCTGTCACTGTACATGTCACTTCCTGTTGAACGCGGAATGAGGGAGAGCTCGGTTTGTTGTTTTGGAAAGTTTTGAAAGTCTATTGAAACGTTTTCTTAGTAGCTAGCTACCTTTTGAGTTTGGATCTCGCGACGCGGTTGGTATCAGTTGCTGGGACTGCTACTATCTGTCCAGTGATTCTGCTGACCAAGGCCGGGTCTGAGGAGCTGTTTAGTGTAGCAGCTAGCCTACCTGCCTGTCAAGCTCTCAGGGTTTTCTTGAGGGCTTGAATGCAGCCCGCAACGCAGTTAGCCATTGTGGCTGGCGCTGCGGATTGTCCCAGGCTTGTGGGTGTCTAGATCCCTGCTGTATGTTGTTGTTTTCAATCTTCCCTGCGACCTACCCTTTCTGGAACTGTGAGGAGTAACAGTGTAACCTAAGTTGCTACTATGACAAAGACCAAAGCCGGTGGGAGTACCGTTGAGGAAAGTCTCTATCACAGGTGAAGGATCTTTTAAATGAACAAAAATAGTTCTACAAGCAGTTGTTACCACAACAAGAAAATAGCTTCAAGTGTTTGTCAAAATACTGGTGGAGTCAACTAATAAAAGAATGGACGACCTGACCAGAGAGGTCCAGGACCTGAAGAACAGTTTGCAGTTCACCCAGGGTCAGCTCGATGAGTTTAAACAGCAGAACGGCAAGATGACAGCAATCTGTAAGTCATTGAGAGATGACATTAGTTCTGTATGTGAATCCATGATAACAATGACGGAGAAATCAGATTATCTCGAGGGACAATAAATGCGGAACAACATGGTTGTGGATGGAATTGCAGAATCTCCACGAGACCTGTACGGAGTCATTGGACAAAATGAGGGAAATGGATGTCGGAGAAACTGAAGATGGACCACAGTAAGATTGAGGTGGAGCGTGCCCACAGAACTGGAAAACCCACCACCGGCCCAGGTGACAGGCCCAGGCTGATAGTGGTCAAGTTCCTGAGGTTCAAGGATATATCGAAGATGGCGTAGTAGTGCGGTCGTGTATTCTGTTGTGTCCTCGTGTAAATAGCCTTTTATTTTTTTTTTTTTTAAAAATCGTATATATTTCTCTCTCACTTTCCATCCTTTAACTAAATATACTTTCCTGCAACCCGCCTCACCCAATGTGGAACGGATTCTATAATTTATTTATCTTTATCAAGAACCTACGGCTGAAACTAGCCAGCTAGCCAGTTAACTATATACTTGCTATTAGCCACCATTAGCGGTCTTCACCACTGTCCGTGGCCTGCACTACCTACCAGCCAGCTCTAGCCTGGACAATTATCGGCCAGTCTGCACAGCGTGCTATCGACCCAGAGCATATCGGATTTTCTGCCAGAATCACTGAATCACTGGACCTTAACACCGGACCATCGCAACTAGCTAGCTGCAACCGAATGGCTGTTGTTGGCTAATCAACACTGTCCCAACGTACCAGTTAGCCTTGAGCTAGCCTCGAGCCAGGCCCATCTCCCAGCTATCTACGTCTCTGTCAACCGGACGGGACCTCCTAGTGTTGGTCTGCAGACGTAATCGGCTGATGGGGTTTCAACAGGCTTCCCGTTGCGACGACCACGAAGATCCATCTGCTAGCCACGGCCCGCTAGCACGCGCAATCAACAGCCGTGCCTCCTGCTCGCCTGTGCTGTAGCAGCCTACGAACTGCTCCCGGACTTACTTAGTGCTGTTCACTGGACTTTATGATCACTCAGCTACACAACTAATGCCTGCTGGATTGTTCCTTTACACTCTACCCCATCCTGTTCATCTGTTTAGCCTCAGCCCAAAATTTCGTCGCCATTACCAGATGTTGTCTTAGCCCTCTCGATTAACGCCTGTGATTGCGTTATGCCTCTCTCCCATGTCAATATACCTAGCCTACTGCTGTTTGGGTTAGTTCTTATTATACAATTTCACTGTAGAGCCCCAAGTTCCGCTCAACCAGCTTCAGAGAGCTCCTTTGTCCCACGCCCCATACACACGGAGACCGGCTCAATCGGTAACTCCAGTGATGCTATCTCTTTCATAGTTACCCAATGCTTAGGTGTACCTCCACTGTACCCATATCCTTGTCTGTACATAATGCCCTGAATCTATTCTACACCGCCCGGAAATCTGCCCCTTTTATTCTCTGTACCCAATGCACTAGAAGACCAGTTCTTAAAGCCTTTAGCCGTATCCTTATTCTATTCCTCCTCTGTTCCTCTGGTGATGTAGAGGTTAACCCAGGCCCTGTAGCCCCCAGTATCACTCCTACCCCCCAGGTGCTATCATTTGTTGACTTCTGTAACTGTAAAAGCCTTGGTTTCTTGCATGTTAACATCAGAAGCCTCCTCCCCAAGTTTGAGTTATTCACTGCTTTAGCACACTCTGCCAACCCTGATGTTCTAGCAGTGTCTGAATCTTGGCTTAGAAAGGCCACCAAAAATTCAGAAATGTCCATCCCGAACTACAACATTTTCTGTCTAGATAGAACTGCCAAAGGGGGCGGAGTTGCAATCTACTGTAGAGAGAGCCTGCAGAGCTCTATCATATACTATACAGGTCTGTGCCCAAACAGTTTGAGCTTCTACTTCTAAAAATCCACCTTTCCAGAAATAAGTCTCTCACTGTTGCCGCTTGCTACAGACCCCCCTCAGCCCCCAGTTGTGCCCTGGACACCATATGTGAATTGGTTGCCCCCCATCTATCCTCAGAGTTCGTACTGCTTGGTGACCTAAACTGGGATATGCTGAACACCCCGGCCATCCTACAATCTAAACTAGATGCCCTCAATCTCACACAAATGATCAAGGAACCTACCAGGTACAACCCTAAATCCGTAAGCATAGATATCATCCTGATTAATTTACCCTCTAAATACACCTCTGATGTCTTCAACCAGGATCTCAGCGATCACTGCCTCATTGCCTGCGTCCGACCACTTTAAGCCGTACACTCCACAGAGCTGGGCTTTATGGAAGAGTGGCCAGAAAAAAGCCATTGCTTAAAGAAAAAAATAAGCAAACATGTTTGGTGTTCGTCAAAAGGCATGTGGGAGACTCCCCAAACATATGAAAGAAGGTAATCTGGTCAGATGAGACTAAAATTGAGCTTTTTGGCCATCAAGGAAAAAGCTATGTCTGGCGCAAACCCAACACCTCTCATCACTCCGAGAACACAGTGAAGCATGGTGTTGGCAGCATTGTGCTGTGGGGATGTTTTTCATCGGCAGGGACTGGGAAACTGGTCAGAATTGAAGGAATGACTGATGGCGCTAAATACAGGGAAATTCTTGAGGGAAACCTGTTTCACTCTTCCAGAGATCTGAGACTGGGACGGAGGTTCACCTTCCAGCAGGACAATGACCCTAAGCATACTGCTAAAGCAACACTCAAGTGGTTTAAGGGAAAACATTTAAATGTCTTGGAATAACCTAGTCAAAGCCCAGACCTCAATACAATTGAGAATATGTGGTATGACTTAAAGATTGCTGTACACCAGCGGAACCCATCCAACTTGAAGGAGCTGGGGCAGTTTTGCCTTGAAGAATGGGCAAAAATCCCAGTGGCTAAATGTGCCAAGCTTATAGAGACATACCCCAAGAGACGTGCAGCTGTAATTGCTGCAAAAGGTGGCTCTACAAAATATTGACTTTGGGGGGGGGGGTATGACACAAACCGGTGCGCCAAGCACCTACTACCATACCCTTTCAAAGGCACTTCAATATTTTGTCTTGCCCATTCACAATCTGAATGGCACACATACACAATCCATGTCTCAATTTGTCTCAAGGCTTAAACATCCTTCTTTAACCTGTCTTCTCCCCTTCATCTACACTGAATGAAGTCAATTTAACAAATGACCTCAATAAGGGATCATAGCTTTCACCTGGAGTCACCTGGTCAGTCTATGTCATGGAAAACATCTCTACACTGGCTTCCTGTTAAGGCTAGTGCTAACCTACAAAGCTACATGGGCTTGCTCCTACCTATCTCTCTGATTTGGTCCTGCCGTACATACCTACACGTATGCTACGGTCACAAGACGCAGGCCTCCTTACTGTCCCTAGAATTTCTAAGCAAACAGCTGGAGGCAGGGCTTTCACCTATAGAGCTCAATCTTTATGGAATGGTCTGCCTATCCATGTGAGAGACGCAGACTCGGTCTTGACCTTTAAGTCTGTACTGAAGACTCATCTCTTCAGTAGGTCCTATGATTGAGTGTAGTCTGGCCCAGTGGTGCGAAGTTGAACAGAAAGGCACTGGAGCGACAAACCGCCCTTTCTGTCTCTGTCTGGCCGGTTCCTGTCTCTCCATTGGGATTCTCTGCCTCTGACCCTATTGCGGGGGCTGAGTCACTGGCTTACTGGTGCTTTCCATGCCGTCCCTAGGAGGGGTGCGTCACTTGAGTGGGTTGAGTCACTGACGTGATCTTCCTGTCTGGTTTGTCGCCCCCTCGGGCTCGCGTAGTGGAGGAGATCTTTGTGGGCTATACTCAGCCTTGTCTCAGGGTAGTAGGTTGGTGGTCTGTTGATATCCCTCTGGTGGTGTGGGGGCTGTGCTTTGGCCATAGTGTCTCCCGACCCCCCCTGTCTCAGCCTCCAGTATCTATGCTGCAATAGTCTATGTGCCGGGGGGCTAGGGTCAGTCTGTTATATCTGGTTTTATTTACCTGTCTTATCCGGTGTCCTGTGTGAATTTAAGTATGCTCTCTCTCCCTCTCTCCCTCCCCTCCCGGAGGACCTGAGCCCTAGGACCATG
Organism: Coregonus lavaretus; assembly: GCF_964263955.1. Classification (NCBI taxonomy): domain Eukaryota; kingdom Metazoa; phylum Chordata; class Actinopteri; order Salmoniformes; family Salmonidae; genus Coregonus; species Coregonus lavaretus. The sequence continues at coordinate 39,147,963 of NC_139994.1, forward strand.
CCTCAGGACTACCTGGCCTGATGACTCCTTGCTGTCCCCAGTCCACCTGGTCGTGCTGCTGCTCCAGTTTCCACTCTTCTGCCTGCGGCTATGGAACCCTGACCTGTTCACCGGACGTGCTACCTTGTCCCAGTCCTGCTGTTTTCAACTCTCTCTCTCTACCACACCTGCTATTTCAACCTCTAAATGCCCGGCTATGAAAAGCCAAGTGACATTTACTCCTGATGTACTGAACTGTTGCAACCTCTACAACCACTGTGATTATTATTTGACCCTGCTGGTCATCTATGAAGGTTTGAACATCTTGGAGAAAAATCTGGCCTTAATGGCCATGTACTGTTATAATCTCCACCCGGCACAGCCAGAAGGGCCACCCCTCAGAGCCTGGTTCCTCTCTAGGTTTCTTCCTAGGTTTCTGCCTTTCTAGGGAGTTTTTCCTAGCCACCGTGCTTCTACATCTGCATTGCTTGCTGTTTGGGGTTTTAGGCTGGGTTTCTGTATAGCACTTTGTGACATTTGCTGATGTAAAAAGGGCTTTATAAATAAATGTGCTTGATTGATTGATTGATGGAAAGAGCAGGTGTTCTTAATGTTTTGTATACTCAGTGTATACCGTAAATACACACGCAGCATACACCGCACATACACACACTCGTTCATACTCTCTTTCTCTCTCTCTGATGGAGAAAACCATTCTGGCCTCTGACTCTTCTCCAGATGTGTGTGAAGCAGTGGCGAACCGTTGCTATTCGACCTTCAGTGAGAAAAATAATAATTTGAACATATTGGGCCAAACTCAGAAAAATAAAAAAAAATAAACATAGCATCACTTAATGCGCCCAACTGAATCAAACAGGACTGACGCTAAGCCATGCTTCGGGTTGCCATCCACATGAAAACATACAATAATATACTATGGTATAGATTCTATAGTATTCACTGTAGTGTTTTTTCTGAATTTACTGTAGTATTCACTGTAGTGTTCTTGCGAACTGTCCGAAAAACACTACAGTGAATACTGTAGGATTTACTGTAGTATACTGTAGTATTTACAGTTAACTATTGTAGTATCTGAACAGTTTATAATTTTGGCTGACGTTTGCAAATGGTGTGTTAGATGAACTTTACTCTGCCTTGCTGAAACATCTGGAAATCATTACTATAGGGGCCCCCTGAAATAGAGGACATTTGGATATGTGGAGGCCAGGGATTGGTCTATTCAAAACACCCATCTTATGTTACATAGGATATATACCAGGTTTTGAACAAAGGACGGAGAGAATAATCATATTTGAGATTGGGTTAGTTGTTCTCCAGATTCTGCAGAAATCTGTAAATTGACGCTGAAATCTTTTGATATAATAAACCTTTATAACCAAAGTACAGTGTCAGCAGATTTCTTATCAACACAGCATATCAGCATCATTGTTCGGCCACCACAGAAATTGGCGATGAGGATTTTGGGACGAGTTGCGTCTGTTCAGCGTTGCATCATGAGCTCCGACCTGACTCCCGCTACAGAGGCCGGCAGATAAGGTGAGCTTTCTCACAACTTTGGGTGCTGGTCAGTTCGTGTGCCTGTGTGTGCGTTGGGGGATGCACCGTTAAGAACTTGTGTGTGCGCTTTGCTGTTATTTGCTGTGGGATGAGAATCCGTTCTAAATTTCTAAAGTTGTTTGCGTTGAAAACAACGCAAACAGGGGGGAGTGTGAATATAATACAATATCTAAGGGAAAAAAAGGAATTGATAACACTGGGCCCAGGCAAATTGGCTTGAATAAAATTAAAGGGAAAATGAATAGAATGGAATAGGACAAGGAACTAAGGAAAAATGTATACTGTAGTGAAGATAGTAAAGTTAAGAAACTTCGAAGTAGGATTTGTGTTCTATGTTTTGTGTTGGTTTGTGCGTTTTGTTCAGTGTTACTGTTTGTCTGTGTTGGAAAGAACGGAGGGACAGCTGGTCTGTCTGCTGTTTGACTTAGAGAAAAGTTACTTTTGGGAGAGCTCCTCTCACCTTGAAATCGCACTAGTAAATGAGCTGCGCATGTGTGGGATTTTATGAGTTTAGAGTTACACAGAGCAAATATGCCACTCCCCTGCCTGCACTGAGCTGCTGGGAGAATTAGATCTGAAAAAGAAGGAGGGGGACTTTGAGTACACACGAATAAAGTATTCTGTTTGTTAAGTGGCTGTTGCTTAATTATGAAACTATTTGATTGAGATCCATTGAATTTATAAATGAGAGTTATGTTGACGGATTAAAAGTAAATAAATAAAGAAAATAAAATATTATTGCGCTATTTATAATATTCCTGAGTTAAGCTGTTTGCTTATTTCTTAGCGCGAATGTGAACATAGGTATGTCTAAAAGGGTATTGTATGGTTGAAATAACCCAGTGAGTGCATAAAAGACTAAATTCTTGTCTGTTTCTTTTGTTCTCCTGTGATGTGAGAAACGAGAAGGAGTAGACAGAGAGGGAGGAGGTGCTGACCAGTGCGTCATGCGACAGCATGGGCTGTCCTGGATCCAGTCCAATTAAGGCCAGTACTGTTCTATCCACAAACTTACTTTCCCTTACAGGATATAATAGATACATTGTGTATGCATAGAATATTTCATGTTGTGACCATTTGACAGGGACTTGGCAACAGACTGATCAATTGGTGTAATTGAGAATTGCACATTAGGGTTTTTTTTGTGCATGAGTTTTGATTAGAGTTGTGTTTGAAATACAACACTGAGATTATTCTGTAAAATTAAAGTGATTGGGTGCTTATCAAGCAATTGGTTTGTGGGTGCTGTAGTGTTGCTGGATTACTTGTCTTTCTTTTTTGATTGCTCTGAAGTTGACTAGTTTCCTTTACTTTTCTTTATCGGATGTGGTAAGATTGCCACTAATCAATAATTTGGTAAAAAATAAATAAATAAAAAATAAGTAGAAGAAAAATACATAAAATAATATATATTTTTTAAAATATAATAATTAGGAGGGAATGATAAGCAACATAGCTTAAATTATTTTTTGGTTTACAAATTAATTCGTTTAAAATAATAATAATAATACAATAATTCACAATAAAGGAATATAAAAAAGTTGTTACAATGCGGAAAAAGGACATAAAAACTACAAAAGTAATTACTCCTGTTGATGTAGTACAAAATAGTAATCCTCTAGTTAATGGTATTGCAAGATTGTCTGGAAAATGGAATAAACGTTGGCCTGACATTGAACAACCATGGCCAGTGGAAGGGACTCTTAACCCAGATGTAATTAAAATAATGCAAGTGCTTGTGGCCACATATAAGGCAGATCAAAAGAAGGGGAAAAAAGGGGAACATCGTAAAGAAAAGAGACAAAGAGATCTGGGTGTTCTTAAGTTGTTTGAAAATGAGGGACAAAAACTGATAAAAGATACAAAAGATGAAAGAGACAGAGATATAAAAAATGGCAAAAGAGGCGAAGGTAACAGAAAAACTAATGGCAGAAGTCAATACACCTTTCTCACATACGGATTCAGCAAAAAGGCCCCCACCTTACGAGGAAGAAGTAGAGTTTAAGGACGTCTATCCTCAGCTTCCAATGATCATTCAGGAGGGTGATTATTGCATCAGAGATGAAGATGAGCGAATAATAGAGAGAGGACAAGCAGAAACAACCATAAAGATGAATCCAAACTTCAAAAGTAAGAAGAAAACGACATGTCTGGAAACTAAGGGTAGAGTGAGGTTCAGGAGGATGGAATTTGAAGATGATGATGATGATCAGAGTGATTCAGAAGAGATCATGGGTGGATATGACCCTGTGATCAGACAGAGGTTGGCCAGAGCGGAAAGAAGAGGTGATGGAAGTTGGAAGAAGAAGGATACAAGAGATCCGAGTTCTGATGAAAGTCAAGATGAAGACAGGCGATGAAGATTTGGAGATTAAAGTTGCTTCATGTTCAAGAGGATTTTATTCTACAATGACTAGCACAGAAGAAATAGAAAGAGATATGGATCGATGCATAACATGCTTGGATAAGGCGAATAATTTAGAAGAAGTAAGATAATTGGAAGAACAACTCAAGAAATTGAAGATACAGAAGGAAAAACTGCTGAAAAAAGAATCTCAGAAATTGCAGAGGAAATATATTTTGCGGCCAAGAAAAGGGAGCACGATTAAGAAGATGATGCCAGTGATAATTCGAGGACAGAACCTGGAGTATAAGCCTTTGCAGAATACAGATATGTCAGATATACTTGAGAAGCTGCCTACTCTTCAAGATGGAGCATATCCTTGGATTTCTAAATTGGAAGAAATTACGGTGGGAACACAGTCTGCCATAGGAGACATTAAGAGACTTTTGGCTAATCTCCTTGGGATTCCAGGTATGGAATACATTTTTCAGAGAGCTGGACTTAATCGATATGTGGGGACTGCGGTGAATGATCCTGAGTTGTTAGCTGCAAGTAGAAATCGGCTGTGGAGAACACTGAAAGATACGTTTCCAACAAATGTGCATCCTGACAACATTCTGATTGACCCACTAGGACAACAAGAAAATCTGAGAGCCTATGTGTCAAGAGTTCATCAAGTGTGGAGAAATATTACCGGAAATGATCCAGATGTGAGTCAAATAGAGCAGTCAATTTTGCGAGCTAAACTGCAGATGGGGCTGCCCTCACCAGATTGAGAAACTTTTGTTATTGACCAAACACTTATTTTCCACCATAATTAGCAAATAAATTCATTAAAAATCCTACAATGTGATTTTCTGGAAAAAAAATTCTCATTTTGTCTGTCATAGTTGACGTGTACCTATGATGAAAATTACAGGCCTCTCTCATCTTTTTAAGTGGGAGAACTTGCACAATTGGTGGCTGACTAAATACTTTTTTTCCCCACTGTAGGTATGTAGGACTGGGGTCTATACGGCTAGTTCAGAGCTTTTGATCTTTTCTATAACCTGTAAGGAACACAATATATGGTCTATACTTGGCATGTAGGTTTCTCACTTATTGGTGGCACCAATTGTGATATGGGGGAGGGAAATGGGCATTTCTGGAGAGACCTGAAAATAGCTGTGCAGCAACACTCCCCATCCAACCTGACAGAGCTTGAGATGATCTGCAGAGAAGAATGGGAGAAACTCCCCTAATACAGGTGTGTTAAAAACATACAAACATATTTGGGCCACTGCTGGCCACTCAGAGGGAAACCTTCCCGGAGAGCAGGAAACCTGGGCGCTAAGGTAGGGCAGAGCGAGGAAAAGGGACAGTTAGAGAGTTAGCAGTTAGCTAGCAATTCTTCATTTGATATGTCATGCATGAAGCCGTGAGTGCAAAGAATAATGGTGAAGACTAATTTAGTTTGCTGTTTCTGCTGACGTTGTGTTTATGAATGCATCACACACTCAGTAATACACAGTAATTCTGTAGGCCTACTGTACACATGAGCACAGAACACATTGTTCCACTGATACCACTGTCACACGCATAATTGAATGTGATCTATGCATGCACACACACACACACACTCACACACACTCACACACACACACACACACACACACACACACACACACACACACACACACACACACACACACACACACACACACACACACACACACACACACACACGCTTGTAACAATGCTTAACCCTCCCGTTGTCCTAGGATCAAAATGACCCGGCACTGTGTTGAACCAACTTTATTTAATTTTTATATTTTTTGGATCATTTGTGAGAAGGAGACTTTAAAGTCTCACTGCCTCCTTCTCACAAATTATCCCCAAAATATAAAAATTAAATAAAGTTGGTTCAACACAGTGGCGGGTCATTTTGACCCTAGGACAACGGGAGGGTTAAGTGGCTTGTCTGTACCTTAATCTCCTTAGGCTGCAGAAAAGTCCTAGCTAATACCTGGAGAACATGAGCATACATCCTACACTACACCTGGAGGCATGGTATCCCTTCAAACCCTGCACGCACCAACCTGGCCACTTCACAGCTTGTGTTACATGTGAGCCCAAATTTGAACATAGTTTGTTTGATCATGTTGTTCGTTAATCGAAATGCTTTGAGCACTCCAAAACTCAATCAGTGTAGCAATGAATTAAGTAATGATGGGGAAACTAAGCTTTCTGAAGCATTGAGGGTTTGACCGGCTGGTCAAAATAATTTAGAGCAGCCAAACTATTATAGATGACATCCCACACACTGTAGCGTGTGCGCAGAGTAGCGTTTTTGTCTTCTACCGTAACCAATACCAAACCAATCAGGTGGTTGTTCGACAAAACCCAGCTTCAAACGTCATAGATCACGTGCTTCGGTGAAAAAGGTTTGAAGTAACTGCTTCGAAGTAACTGCTTAGCGATTTTGACGCATTAGAGCTCTGGTATCAAATGTAACATCACTAGAATTAAGTGCTATAACATGATTGTTCGCTTTGACCGCCAGTGCTAAATGATAAATGGGGCCCTGGTGACTGATAGCTGGTTGGCTCGGGTTGACCCAGGGGTTGGGGAGGGGTGTCAGTTTTTTTCTGTGTGGATGTTTGTGATGGGGCCCGAGATATTCTCACAGTGAAAGGGCCCAGTGTACATTGTTGTATTTTTTGATTGGCCAAATTGGCCATTTGGATAACCAAAAATAATAATGTATTGTCACATAAACTTGATAGTTGCAGTGAAATGTGTTGTTTTAAAGGGTCATCCATAGTAGTATGGCGCCCCTGGAGCAAATTGGGGTTAAGTGCCTTGCTCAAGGGCACATTGACAGATGTTTCACCTTGTTGGCTCGGGTATTTAAACCAGCGACCTTTCGGTTACTGGACCAAAGCTCTAACCGCTAGGCTACCAGAAGGACCCGGGTCAGAGGTAGTGGGGCAACAGAGGAATGGTCTCTGCGTGCCTTAGGATCGAGTTTGAGTACTAAAAGATGATCAATAATGTGGAGGTATTTCAGGAGGTATGGGGGGCTCAGGGTGGCTGTATTTACTGTTGAAGAAAGTGGGTTAAATGTACTTTGTAAAGTGTATTGCATTGTATTGTAATGTGGGTGTGTTGAGGTTTGGTTGTACGCAATGCATTTCTGGTGGGGGTGGTCATGTGTTTTTTTGTATAATGATGATCGCTCATTAAATAAAGACAAAAAGTCCAAGTGTCTCTCTCCATATCTTGCTTTCTCTCATTGACTCTATACTAATAAACAGCCATTGCTGTAGCTGTACATACTTGGGTGTGGATTCTGCTCTGATCATGTAATGATTTGCCCCTAATGATTACTTTCCCATGTGATGACTGAGGGCTCTCTACCTGTCCCACACAGAACCACATTCATGCTGCACCCTCCTGTCAATCAGTTTAGCCAGGCAAGAGTCATGTAAAAGAGGGAGTGGCATTGCAGGCTAGCTCAGTGCTTCCCACTCTCATTGAGCAACTCAAGTTGAACTTCTGTGGCTTCAATGAGAGGGGGCAGTCATTCTCCCCTGATCCACGCTTCTGGATACTGGGTGAAGTCAGTTTATTTTGGGGGACTTTCATTTGAAAAAGACTACTCCAGGACTATTCACAGATTTTTGATAAACGCTCTTCTCATCTTTCTGTCTTCAAAACAGTATTGCCATGTATCAGAAATGCATTTCAGCAAATCCTTTCTAAGAAAATCTTAGTTAGAACACATCGTTTACGGCCGCCTGAGTGGCACAGCAGTCTAAGGCACTGCATCGCAGTACTTGCAGCGTCACTACAGACCCGTGTTTGATCCCAGGCTCTGTCGTAGCCGGCCGCGACCAAGAGACCCAGGAGGCAGCATTCAATTGGCCCAGCGTCGTCCGGGTTAGGGGAGGGTTTGGCCGGTCGGGATGACCTTGTCCCATCGCGCTCTAGCGACTCCTGTGGCGGGCCGGGCTCATGCATGCTGACACGGTCGCCAGTTGTACAGTGTTTCCTCAGACACATTGGTGTAGCTGGCTTCCGGGTTAAGTGAGCAATGTGTCAAGAAGCAGAGCAGCTTGGCAAGGTCGTGTTTCAGAGGACGCATGGCTCTCGACCTTCGCCTGTCCCGAGTCCGTACAAGAGTTGCAGCGATGGGACAAGACTAACTACCAATTTGATTTTTTTTTTAAGAACACAATTTACAAGATATTAACAATTGCTTCAGTTTAAGTCTGAAGAATACATCTCAGAACAAGCACACAAAATGTGATGAATGCACAAGATTCTGAAGCTAAGATCCAAATCCATATCGTTCACATCCACAAAACATTATGGATGTTATGGATATCATAATGCTGAAAAAGGATACTGACCATGAAAAGAGAGAAACCAATTAAAGACCATATAAACCCTTGATGACAATAGGCTTTACAGAGAAAGTTTCATGATGACCCGATGTAAGGTGCGTGTTTCACAAAACCCTTTCCTAAGAAACGTAATGTATGTTACATTGCCTGTCCCAGTCACAAGGTTGTAGAACACGCAATTCAAAACTCAAGATACTTCAATTTGGTCTGTAATGCTTCATTAACATGTCAACTTCATAACTAGAGAACGTTGCCGGGCGTACCTTTAGCATATGCATCAGATGCATATCAACCCCTCAAGGTGCGCAAACATAAGCACCAATGCTTGATAAAGAGTGCATAGTCTATTTTAAAGGATTAATTGCATGAAAAAATATTTGTGGAAATATATCAATTAATAAAACAACAATGGTTATTTGTCAATGGAGTCAAGGATAGGTTTTGTATAATTCTACAAAGTCCAAGAAAAAACATAAGCGCATAGCTTATTTTCGTTTCCCTTACAATAAAAACATTACAGTGTAATCCATTTGATCAACTTTGTTTGTAGATTTGATTAGTAATAGAGTTATAGTAACTAATAAAGTCCAGTCACAGCTTCTTTTGACAAAGGAGAAACGAAAAAGATAATAATAACATAACCAGCCAGGTGCAGAGGTGAAGTTATTTGCCGTATTCCTAAACAAAAGCACCAGTGCATGAACAATTGTAAAGGATGAATTGAGTAAAGAAATATTTGTGGAAATATATTCATGACAAGATATTAAACAGTCATTTGTTGATACTCTTATTATGTGTGAAATTAATTTCGGTATAGTTTAGCTGTATTTTCGATGGGCCGGCTGTGCAGGCTGACTGGCATTGTTTGTTCCCCGCTCATCAACTTGGATAGAGTCAAGGATATGTTTTGCATTATTCTAAAGACCTACTGCAACACGTAGCAGTTTTTATTTCCCTTACAATACATTATATTAGTAATAGAGTTACAGTAAATAAAACAGTCCTGTAAAAGAGAATGTTTCAACCCGCAAGGCGCGCGGTCAAAGTATTTGCTGCTGATAAATAGGCATAACACAAACTCATCATTACACTATTGTCTTTCTAAATTGAATTAAAATCAACCTCTTCACCCTCCTTATCTTTCAGTTAGGCCTAATTTAAATTAAATTGTGAATTAAGGTGCATAATTATTGCCCATTCATCCATTTGTCATTCATTCAGTGAGGAGAGAGAGACGCATTAGCGCCTGGCTGGGTACCAACGTCCTACAGCACATTGTCTTGGTGGGTTAAGTTAGGAATAGGTGTGAAAGAAACAGGTAAAAAGGCTCTAAATACTTTTCTGTTTGTGATTTCTAAATTCTGACAAATGAGCAGTGTAAAATACAAACAATTAGGAAAAGGCAGGGAAGGAGCAGGACATAGCTTTTCTTTTGGCTGATTCGTTTTAGTTTAATAAATCAAATGGCAGTGGCCATTGGCCTACGGCGGTTCTAGTGTTAAAGTGGAATCAGCAGTAGAAACAATAACAAAGAGTTCTCCATACAATACATCGGCACAGGGGAAATATCTACCCTGGCAACTAAATGGTACGAGTAGCTCCACCGAGCTACACTACTCTCACATTCAAACAATCACCCACAAGGACAAGGGGGCAGAGGGAACAGTTATACACAGACTAATGAGGGGAATAGAACCAGGTGTGTGTGATTGACAAGACAAGACAAATGTGATGATGATAATTGGGGCGGCAGTGGTTAGTAAGCTGGTGACGACGAACGCCGAAGCCTGCCCGAACAAGGAGGGGAGGCAGCCTCGCCGGAAGTCGTGACAGTAACCACCCCCACCCCCTTGACGCGCAGCTCCAGCATGGTGCCGACCCCGGCCTCTGGGACGGCCAGGAGGACGCGGAGTAGGGCGAGCCGGATGGCGACGGTGGAAATCCCGCAACAGGGAGGGATCGAGGATATCCCTCACCGGGACCCAGCACCATTCCTCCGGACCATACCCCTCCCACTCCACGAGGTACTGAAGGCCCCCCACCCGACGCCTCGAATCCAGGATGTCATCTATGTAGACCACCACACCGCGACCAAGCATGTCCCGAAACACCTCGTTCTGGAAGACGGATGGAGCATTCATCAAACCGTAGTGCATCACCAGGTATTCATAATGCCCCGTGGTTGTGCTGAATGCTATCTTCCACTCATCCCCCTCCCGAACACGCACCAGGTTGTATGCCCTCCTGAGATCTAGCTTAGTGAAGAAGCGCGCCCCATGCATTGACTCAATCACTGAAGGAATGAGGGGGAGAGGACAACTAAATCTAATCGTCTCCTTGTTCAGTGATCGATAATCAATGCTCGGGTGCAATGCTCTTTCTTCTTCACAATTAAGAAACTCCAGTGAAGTGGAGGGACGTATATACCCCTGGCCCAGGGACTCGTGACGTATGTTTCCATAGCCTCCGTTTCAACCTGCGACAGGGGGTACACATGACTCCTGGGAGGTAGAGCGTCTACCCGAAGGTTTATCGCGCAATCCCCCGCCCTATAAGGTGGTAATTTAGTCGCACGTGTCTTAGAAAATGCGTGCGCCAAATCGAGGTATTCGGGGGGAATGCGCACGGTGGAGGTACCGTCTGGACTTTCCACCGTGGTTGCACCAACGGAAACACCTAGACACCTACCCTGACACTCTCGCGACCACCCCGTGAGAGCCCTCTGCGGCCATGAGAAGGTGGGGTTGTGGAGTGCTAGCCAAGGGATACCTAATACCACAGGGAAAGCAGGAGACTCAATAATCAAAAAAATACCTGCTCACAATGTGTCTCCTGGGTGATCATGGTGACTGGTATAGTGACTTCCGTAACAAACCCATCCCTAATGGTCGACTATCAAGTGCTCGGATGGGGAGTGGAAAGGATAGGGGAACCAATGAAATGCCTTGACGGCGTGCGAATGCCCTGTCCATAAAGTTCCCAGCTGCGCCTGAATCGACTAGCGCCTTACACTGGCGATCTAACATGTTATCGGGAAAGTGGATAGGTAGGGTACAGTGTGCAGCAGAGGGCTCTGAACAAGTGTGGGTGTTCGATACCTGGGGTGATGCGAGAGTGCCCTGCCTGCCGCCTCCAGGCCCAAAAGAACATTGACTACGACGTGTGGTGTTCTGTCCGTCCGTGCAACAACTGTTGCTGTCTTCCTCCGCTCTCTCGGACGGCGGCTCCACCCAGCTCCATCAGCTCGGGATTCGAGTCGTCCGGGGTGGAAACGGGCAAACCCCTACCAGGACGTCCTCTGGCTGCCAGCAGGTTGTCCAAACGAATGGCCATGTCCTCCAGTTTCGTAAAGGACAACATGGTGTTCCGGCAGTCTAGCTCCCGTCGGACGTCCTCCCACAGATGGCACCGGAAATGGTCGATCAGGGCCCACTCGTTCCACCCGGACCCCGCTGCCAGAGTCCGAAACTCCAACGCGAAGTCCTGCGCGGTCCTCGTCCCCTGCCTCAGGTGGACCAGAGCGAACTCCCCGTAGTCCTACAACGCGGCTCCTCCTTCGTTCCACACCGCGTTGGCCCACTCCAGGGCTTTCCCACAGAGGCAAGAAATGAGGACGGACACCTTCTCCCGCTCCGATGGCGCCGGCCTGGTGCTGGAGAAGTAAAGCTCCAGTTGGAGGAGGAATCCTTGGCAGAGCGCCGCCGTCCCATCGAACACCCGTGGTCGGATTATCTGGATCCCTCCGGGTGCTGTGGTGTAGCTGGCTGGCTCCGGTTGACCAGCTGGTCTCGACAGATCGGGTCGACCTGAAGAAGAACCCGATCCATCGCTTCCCACAAGCTGGCCAGCATCGTGGAATGCTCCTGGACTTGTGCCACGACTCAGGCATGCGCTCTTCTCCCGCTGACTCCATAGCGGGTGGGTGATTCTGTGATGAGTGTGATGGAAGGAGTAAGGTGCAGGAGGGTAATCACAGAATACAGAGTTTATTCCTTCGTTACACAAAAATACGCTGGAATAGCGACAAACGAAACAGGCACAGGGGAAACTATCTACCCTGGCAATACACTGTAACGGTATCTCCATACAATACATTGGCACAGGGGAAATATCTACCCTGACAACAAAATGGTACGAGTAGCTCCTCCGAGCTACACTACTCTCACATTCAAACAATCACCCACAAGGACAAGGGGGCAGAGGGAACACTTATACACGGACTGATGAGGGGATTAGAACCAGGTGTGTGTGATTGACAAGACAAGACAAATGTGATGATGATAATTGGGGCGGCAGTGGTTAGTATGCCGGTGACGACGAACGCCGAAGCCTGCTCGAACAAGGAGGGGAGGCAGCCTCGGTGGAAGTCGTGACACCACCCTTTGCCTTGATGACAGCTTTGCACACTCTTGGCATTATCTCAACCAGCTTCATGAGGTAGTCACCTGGAATGCATTTCAATTAACAGGTGTGCTTTAAAAGTTAATTTTGTGGAATTTCTATCCTCCTTAATGCGTTTGAGAAAATCAGGGGGAGGGGGGGGGCAAGAAAAGCTCAAATAAGCAAAGAGAAACTACAGTCCATCATTACTTTAAGATATGAAGGTCAGTCAATACGGACAATTTTAAGAACTTTGAAAGTGTCTTCAAGTGCAGTCGCAAAAACCATCAAGCGCTATGATAACACTGGCTCTCATGAGGACCGCCACAGGAATGGAAGACCCATAGTTACCTCTGCTGCAGAGGATACGTTTTTAGAGTTACCAGCCTCAGAAATTGCAGCCCAAATAAATGCTTCACAGAGTTCTAGTAACAGACACATCTCAACATCAAATGTTCAGAGGAGATGAAGGCCTGTGAATCAGCCTTCTTGGTCGAATTGCTGCAAAGAAAACATTACTAAAGGACACCAATAATAAGAGACTTGCTTGGGCCAAGAAACACGAGCAATGGACATTAGACCGGTGGAAATTTGGTCTGGAGTCCAAATTATTCAGACCTTTTACTCAGTACTTTGTTGAAGCACCTTCGGCAGCAATTACAGCCTTGAATCTTCTTGGGTATGATGCTACAAGCTTGGCACACCTGTTTTTGGGAGTTTCTCCGATTTTTCTCTGCAGATCCTCTCAAGCTCTGTCAGGTTGGATGGGGAGCGTTACTGCACAGCTATTTTCAGGTCTCTCCAGAGATGTTCGATCGGGTTCAAGCCCGGGCTATGTCCTGAGGGCCCTGGAGCAGGCTTTCATCAAGGAGCTTTCTGTACTTTGCTCCGTTATTCTTTTCCTCGATCCTGACTATTCTCCCAGTTCCTGCCACTGAAAAACATCCCCACAGCATGATTCTGCCACCACCATGCTTCACCGTAGGGATGTTGCCAGGTTTCCTCCAGACATGACGCTTGGCATTCAGGTCAAAGTGTTCAATCTTGGTTTCATCAGAGCAGATAATCTTGTTTCTCATGGTTTGAGAGTCCTTAATGTGCCTTTTGGCAAACTCCAAGCGGGCTGTCATGTGCCTTTTACTGGGGAGTGGCTTTCGTCTGGCCACTACCATAAAGGCCTGATTGGTGGAGTGCTGCAGAGACTGTTGTCCTTCTGGAAGGTTCTCCCATCTCCACAGAGGAACTCTGGAGCTCTGTCAGAGTGACCATCAGGTTCTTGGTCACCTCCCTGACCAAGGCCCTTCTCCCCCGATTGCTCAGTTTGGCCGGACAGCCAGCTCTAGGAAGAGTCTTGGTGGGTCCAAACTTCTTCCATTTAAGAATGATAGAGACCACTGTGTTCTTGGGGACCTTCAATGCTGCAGAAATGTTTTGGTACCCTTCTCCAGATCTGTGCCTCGACACAATCCTGTCTCGGAGCTCTACGGACAATTCCTTCAACCTCATGGCTTGGTTACTTCTCTGACATGCACTGTCAACTGTGGGACCTTATATAGACAGGTGTGTGCCTTTCAAATTCATGTCCAATCAATTTAATTTACCACAGGTGGATCCTATCATGTTGTAGAAACATCTCAAGGATGATCAATGGAAACAGGATGCACCTGAGCTCAATTTCGAGTCTCCTGTAGCTCAGTTGGTAGAGCATGGCGCTTGCAATGCAAGGGTTGTGGGTTCGTTTCCCACGGGGGGCCAGTATGAAAATGTATGCACTCACTAACTGTAAGTCGCTCTGGATAAGAGCGTCTGCTAAATGACTAAAATGTAAAATGTCATTGCAAAGGTTCTGAATACTTATGTAAATAAGGTATTTCTGTTTTTTATTTTTAATACATTTGCAAGAATTTCTAAAAACCTGTTTTCACTTTGTCATTATCGGGTATTGTTTTTAGATTGATGAGGGAAATGTTTTATTTAATCCATTTTAAAATAAGGCTGTAATGTAACAAAATGTGGAAAAAGGGAAGGGGTCTGAATACTTTCCGAACGCACTGTAAGTGAATTTGTCCCAATCCATTTGGTCCCCTAAAATGGGACTATGTACAAAAAGTGCTGTAATTTCTAAACTGTTCACCCCATATGAATGAAAATACCCTCAAATTAAAGCTGACAGTCTGCACTTTAACCTCATAGTAATTGGAGTACATACAGAGCCAAAACAAAAACAAATGTGTCACTGTCCCAAGACTATTGGAGCTCACTGTAGGTTGGGTAGGAGTCAATGCAAAGTTTTTTAGGACATTAAATGTATTGTTCGATTAATCAATTACACATCTAACTAGCAGCCTTATACATTTAGCGAATTAGCTAATTCGTTTTGAGTTTCCACTTCCTCATATGGTGAATTAGCCTATGTGATATTAATGCAAAAAAATATGAATCTCTATTGAACCAAATTAATCAAATGCTGGGGCCCTATTTTGAGAGTAAAATATATCAACAATTGCCTAATTGTATATATCAACCCAAAATGTATCACAATTGCTGGTTTTAGGTTGTTAAAGAAAATATATTGAATAATGCATTTGTGTTTGGACATGTTAGATGAAACAACTTATTTAATCATACCATCTCCGTAGCACTGTGAATGAGTTTGTAAGATGATTGCTTTGTTTTCTTTTGTGTGGAGCCATGGCAGAATTTTGGCGCACGGCGATGCGGTACAGAGCTCAATTTGGCCTGTGCGTGCTTCCTGAGGCTCCGCAATTGCGTCACACCATCCATACGGTGCCTCCGACCACATTTTCGGATCAAGCATAAATTGGCTCTTAGTAAAAACATTAGTCTGGAGCCCTGCTGATACACACTCTCCACTATCCATCTCACTCTCCCCCTCGTCTGCCTCTTTCTCTCTCTCACTTTCTAACATCTGCCTGTCTGTTTTTCAAGAATTCCCAACACTAAAATGTTTTATTTGTATAACATGGACATTTGTATTGCAAAAACAGCCTCTTCACTCACTCCTTTCTCTATCAATGGCCCCCTTCTACATCATGGTTCTAAAGCCCTTGGTGTCCTGTTTACAATATCATTTTTTCTCTCTCCATCACTCCATCAGTATCCGTCTCTTCTTCAGTGCATGGGTCATCACTTCACTGTACCTCTCTCTACTCTGTCACGCCATCAATTTCCCCCTGTTTCTATACATTCTGGTGTGTGTGCTTACTCTCCACAGATGCTGACTGCAACCCCCTCTCTTTCTCCTCTCTCTCCCTCACACCATCCCTCACTCTTCATTTTTCTATAGTGCATCCTTCCTTCTGTGTGTGCTTATTCTCCACAAATGCTCAAGGTACTCCATTTATATTACTCTCAATGTTTTCTTCTCCTTCTGCTTTCTCACGTATAGCTCACTCCAACTGGAAGTAGTAGTAGTGTCATACCACGAATAGAGTGCCTTTTGGGTAGTGTAATTATAAGCTATTGTAGTGTAATCTTTCAAAAATGTAATGTAATTTTTACATTCTGTCATAAACACATGTTCAACTTAATAACAAACATGTTTCCCATCTCCAGAGATACAAAAAAAAAAACGTATAAAAAAATAATACAAATGTGACAATTAAAGTAACAGGGTTGACCGTAACAGGGTTGACCGTAACAGGGTTGACGATTTCATATTTAATTAAACATAACTCCCTTTGTGACAGAGGGAATTTAAGCTTGTTGTGTGCAACAGGCAGGGGAAATTGACTGCAAGCTAAACAAAAAAATTTGGACTTGACATTTCTAGCCTATGGGTAAGACGCTCTCAGTTTACCACCACAAAACACCAGAACATTTCCAAAAATAGTAGAACCAGCTCACCAGCTCACTATGATTTGACTATTAGATTTTCAATGTTTCTTATGTAGCAAAATTTGTAATTGTGTTTTTTACATTGGATATAATTAGAGACAGAGCTAGAAAATTGTATATCAGACACTACAGTTGAGGAACAATGGGAAAGTAATTCTGCTTTGAAGGTTGATAAACTTGTAACCTCACTTTTGAGAAAATGGTCTTTGAATGTTTTGGTACACCTACTGGAGAGCTCTTCTTTGTCTACAACCATTCAGCATCGTTCACACCCTCTTAAGCTTTAGCCCCACCCATCTCTTTAAGGTATGATCCGAGCGTTCTGTCCTAACAACAGCAGTCAAGCACCCAAGCTAACTGGCTAACGTTGGCTAGCTACTTCCAGACACATATGAGAGAACAGATCACTCTGACCATTTTACTCGCCCTAGCAGGTTAGGCAGTTATGTTATCCAGAGCGTTGATGACTGCAACTGTGCTGCTGGCAACAATTTACGCTTTTTTGCCAATGTTTACTGACACCGGCCATATTCAATGGGTGTTGAGTGCCCTCAAAGCTCATCCCTAAACTAAGGACCCTGGGACTAAACACCTCCCTCTGCAACTGGATCCTGGACTTCCTGACGGGCCGCCCCCAGGTGGTTAAGGGTAGGTAACAACACATCTGCCACGCTGATCCTCAACACGGGGGCCCCTCAGGGGTGCGTGCTCAGTCCCCTCCTGTAATCCCTGTTCACCCATGACTGCATGGCCAGGCATGACTCCAATACCATCATTAAGTTTGCCGATGACACAACAGTGGTAGGCCTGATCACAGACAACGATGAGACAGCCTATAGGGAAGAGGTCAGAGACCTGGCCGTGTGGTGCCAGGATAACAACCTCTCCCTCAACGTGATCAAGACAAAGGAGATGATTGTGGACTACAGGAAAAGGAGGACCGAGCACGCCCCCATTCTCATCGACGGGGCTATAGTGGTGCAGGTTGAGAGCTTAAAGTACCAACAAACTATCATGGTCCAAACACACCAAGGCAGTCGTGAAGAGGGCACGACAAAGCCTATTCCCCCTAAGGAGACTGAAAAGATTTGGCATGGGTCCTCAGATCCTCAAAACGTTCTACAGCTGCACCATCGAGAGCATCCTGACCGGTTGCATCATTAACTGGTATTGCAACTGCTCGGCCTCCAACCGCAAGGCACTACAGAAGGTAGCGCGTACGGCCAAGTACATCACCGGGGCCAAGCTTCCTGCCATCCAGCACCTCTATTCCAGGCGGTGTCAGAGGAAGGCCCTAAAAATTGTCAAAGACTCCAGCCACCCTAGTCATAGACTGTTCTCTCTGCTACCGCACGGCAAGCGGTACCGGAGCGCCAAGTCTAGGTCCAAAAGGCTTCTTAACAGCTTCTACCCCCAAACCATACGACTCCTGAACAGCTAATCAAATGGCTACCCGGACTATTTGCATTGTCCCACCCTCTTTTACGCTGCTGCTACTCTCTTTTTATTATCTATGCAGAGTCACTTTAACTCTACCTACATGTACATATTACCTCAATTACCTTGAGTAACCTGTGGCCCCGCACATTGACTCTGTACCGGTACCCCCTGTATATAGCCTCTGTACTGTTATTTTACTGCTGCTCTTTAATTATTTTTTATTTTTTTTATTTTTTAAATTGTAATTTTTTTTTACTTATCTGTTTTTAGCACTTATTTTTCTTAAAACTGCATTGTTGGTTAAGGGCTTGTAAGTAATTTCACTGTAAGGTCTACACCTGTTAATAAAACTTGATTTGATTCAAATTTGTCAGTTATTCTGCACTCTGGCACACTCAGACGAGAGTGCTCTGAAATCGGAGTAGATAGCCAGAGCGAATTTACCTGCTACATCTATCAACATTTGTCGCAGTGACATCATTAACATTCTATTGAAATGGTTATTTGCATAGGAGACTTTTGTTAAGACATGTAGCTAGCTGGCTAGCTAGCTAAACAATTAACCATAATCCCAACTCATGATTTTACTACCCTGCATGAATCTGCAGGTAGCTAACCAACCAGGTTCAATGTTAGCTAGCTAACATTAGGCTATAACCAGCAAAGCAGATGGCTCTGAGATATGAATGATATTACTACACAGATCATACATGTAACGTTAGCTAGCTGACCTAACAACAGCAGTCAAGCACCCAAGATAACTGGCTAACGTTGGCTAGCTTGCTAGCTACTTCCAGACACAAATGAGAGAACACTCTGACCATTTTACTCGCCCTATTGAAATGTATACTTGCATAGTGGAGTCTTTTGTTAAGATATGTAGCTAGCTAAACAATGAACCGTAATCCCAACTCATGACATTACTACCCTGCATGAATCTGCAGGTTGCTAACCAACAAGGTACAATGTTAGCTAGCTAACATTAGGCTATAACTAGCAAAGCAAATATCTCTGAGATACAAATAATATTACTACACATATCATACATGTAGCGTTAGCTAGCCAGCCAGCCAGCTAACGTTATCTAGCTAGCTAACAGTACACTTCAACTTTAATTGACTTTCGGAGAAAATTTGAAACGTGTAATATCTGAAAATGTAGCTAGCTAGACTATCTTACCTGTACACATGGACGGACGCTTCTCCCTCTCTCACGGATGCCATGGTTGCCCTTAGTTTGAAGATGTAAAGCCTTCGGTGTTCTCTTTTCGACTACATCTGCATATTTGCAATCAAACGCCAGAATTTTCTCCCTCTCCTTAGCTATCATTCTCTAATTCTACTGATTTCAAAACTCGGTCCTCAAAGAAAGTGGAGAGCAGCACTTATGCAGTTCTACTACGACATACATCTTTTTTTAAATGGTGTTAGACTGGATTACCTACACATACTGACCAGCTCAAATAGACCAATCCGAACTCATCTCTCGGCATGTCCAGCCCACTCATTATCTCAGCCAATCATTGCTATTGGGAAGGTTGCTGTCTTTTTCTGTGGCTAAACCAACTAGGCTCGTAATTTGACCATTTTATTCGTATTTACAGATGGCATACAAATTTGTTATTAAGGCAAATGAAAGTTCACATGTTTCAGAAGGCATTTCTGCCAAAAAACACATTTTGTTTATAATTTTTTTTTTTACATTCAAATGGCTCTCCTGTAAAGTAGGGTGGCGCGACACGCCTAGTTTCCTGAAACGAGTCACTTATTAAAACAGTTCACGTAACAGGGTTGACCTTAAACCTGAGGGACGTGTAAATCGATCACTAATGACATTAAATAAATAATCATCTTCAGAAATGACTTTGTCAAAGTAACAAAATAACTAGGGCTTTACAACGATGGTGACAACCTGGGGAAATGTTGGGGTTAAGTGGATTAAAATATCATAGAAGTCAGACAAACAAGATGTGGGACATGCTAAAAGTTAGGATTTTCAAAGAAAACAACTCATTTATTATAATGAAAACACAATACTATTGGAATTCTTGACATGGTTTAGTTTACTTAGAGCGTACCTGTATGTGATCCAACTGTTACATTGAGAGTGTTTTACCAAAAACAACCCAGTAGTAGTAGTAGGGTTTTACAGTACCGAAAACCATTCAGTGATTTTATTTGAATAAACAAGTAATTCAATTTGAAGATGAGAAAAAGAGCTGTTGCATAAATACTAAAAATCAGGTAGATTGAATTGAACACTAAATCACAAACGTGTTCAAAGATAATCCTCATGAAAGGCATTGCTGAGATGCATTCCCCACTGATAACATTTCTCCCATTGGTACCTGTTCTCCCCTCTAATTAGGAGGCATGGTGCTGCTGCGCCCCTCTTGTTAGAGTACTCAACCACACTCCTGCCACAATATTCCTGCTCAGGCACAGATCCCAGGTCAGGTCAGGTAAGGGACCGGGGCAGCAGCGTCAAGCAGAGAGAGTCAAATGCAAGCACAGACCCATGCAGTATTGATAGCTGGTCTGGGTTCTGTGGCTCGGCCGCTGTGCGGTCCTCAATGTGCAGGCCAGATGATGCACGCAGACCACCACAATGGTTTGAACTCCCATCCAGGAACACACAATAGGATAAAACAACAACGCTCAATCATGCTGATGGAGAGGCTGGGCGCTCTCTCAAGACAGGCCCAAGATGTTTAATCAAAGGACAGGATGCCAGGAGCTCCGCTTTCAAGCTCGGCCCGGGACCGGCAACAACAAATAAACCTCATGATGAGAGAACAAGAATGTTGGGGAAACAATGGAATAACACTGGGGGAGAGAGGAGCCACCTGCAGAAACACAATGGGGGTTTAAAGGGCCATCTGAGATGGGAGTGGATCGGTGGTGGTGGCCGTCGCAGGTGAACTCTGTGGCGGGAAATCCCTCTGCTACTTCAATGCTTTCTGCTGGTTACAGGTTGCAACTGCTGGTCAGTGAAGGAGGGGGGGGAACAACAAGAGGAGAGAACTGTGCACTGTGGCACAATGAAAACCCTCCATTCTATTCTGAGGCACGAAAATATGTGAAATCCTACGCCACAAATCGCTCATTATGACCGTTCACTTTTGCACTCTTGACTTGCCCTCCTGCTTACACTTTGACATTACTGACGTTGGCTATTTTGGAGTACTCAGTCACACCATGTTATTAGTGCTCAGCATCAAGTGAAGGCAAGGGAAACTAGAATTCCACAGTTTTAGAGAATAGCTGGACCATTTCCTCTACCCCCTCAAGTATCTTTAGATGCTGCCCAGGTGCATCAATGTCCCCCTATCCTAACTAAAGTAAACTGGCACATATTATGTCCTTTCATTGAAAAGCTTGGCAGTGTTTAAATGTTTATTCGGGTGACTCTTTCTGCGCCCCGCCTAATACAATCTAGGGGAAACACTGTTCAGTACATATTAAGCCGGTTCTGCCCAATCTCAGTAAACAGTGCTAAACCACTGTAGAGGAAAGGGTGACGAGGGACTTCCCACTTGGCAGGGTCACCAGATATCCAGGTCAGAAGAGTGCATCCCAAATGCATCTGAGGTCAGAGGCAGAAGAATAACCAATAAATACGTGAACAAGGAAAAATAACAAACACTTGGATGGTACCCATCAAGTGCCCTTTCTTATCTTAATAACTAAAGTGATAGAGTATTCTTGGAGAGGGGAATGCAATACAAAGTGCAACCCACTCCCCCTTCTCACCGAAGCAATAGGCCCTCTCAGTCCCACTCCTCAAATAAGGGCCAGATGGGAACAATGAGATGAGTAGGAGGGCTTTCACAGTGTAACTGAAAACACTATCTTTTTAACGCACTCCAAGAAACTGGCTCCCCAGCCCTGGCCAGATGTTTCTGAGGCTTTTCTTTAAAGTCTCAGATGGGACCCCTATCACAAATAATATGATTTCCATTCCTCTCATGTCCACAACAAAGCATAATAAAAGCTAACTAGATCTTTTCAGTTCTTTATGATCAAGCTGGGTGGCTGTGTTGGAACGAGGGGGTGCTAATTGACGTTTTTACCCTAACCCTCTGTCCCCAACTCTGTAACTTGAAGAACATACTGTAGTAAGATACTTGCAGGGACAATGTCTTTACATAATGACAGAACATAAACTTGAATGTTGTCATATAGTGATTGTGGCTAGTATATTCTTAAAATGTGCCATGCAATAAAAGGAGTACCAACTGACAAAACAGAAATGAGAATGCCCATAAATAGTGGCTGTGGCTCAAAAACATGTAGTGAGTAATATGTAGTGAGTGATAAAAGCTAAATCAAAGTGGACTAAGCCGACCAATTACTACCATGAAGTTTGGTTAAAAATCACCCATTCTCATACAGGCTAGGCCTATTGTACTATCATGTACTTGAATAAAGATGTGAATGCCATGTTTCTTATCGTAACTCTTTTTTATGTTTTAGGGTGTATTGAACACAGTAAAGAAATACAGACGGTAACATTTACCCTGTTTCTCCCAATCGAAGGAGAAAACAACAACAAAACTGCAGACAGTGAGATGGGAGCATACAAGCATACAAACATTTAAATCAGAGAACAAAGAATTGGAGGAAACTCTGGATTGTTTGACAAAAACCTCAAAGAGTACAACAGTCAAACCTATGCTCCCGTCCGCATCAACAAGATTCTGGAGTTTGTGCGGACTTGTTCAGACAAGTGGATGTTCGATATCGCAGAACGGTGTAGAAACGGAAGGTGTAAATTAGTCTTTACAACTAGAGCCCGACCGATATGAGAGTTGTGGGTCCGATACCGATACTGATTTTTGGCAGGCATTAAACACAGATTCCGATATATTTGCCAATACATTGTTTTTTTCAGACGTGATGTAAAGAATTACGGAAGTCCAGAGGACATATGAATAAAAATAAGTATTCCCTTGTTATGTCGAGATCACAACAGTATCTCATTTTACATTTTAGTCATTTAGCAGACGCTCTTATCCAGAGCGACTTACAGTCAGTGAGTGCATACATTTTCATACTGGCCCCCCGTGGGAAACGAACCCACAACCCGGGCGTTGCAAGCGCCATGCTCTACCAACTGAGCTACAGGGGACTATGATCAATACATAACAAAAGTTGTTTTGTCAAAAGTACCACGTATCATCCATTCATTTGTACAGATGCACGATAACCACCTCATCAAGGACCCTGTGGATGCATTGATCTCAATGCACTCATGGGGCATTTGAGCACTGAACGATGCCTGACAGGCAGCCTTGACAGATCTTCATTGTAAAGGGTTTAAACACTGTTTCCCATGCTTATTCAATGAACCATAAACAATTAATGAACATGCACCTGTGGAACGGTCATTAAGATACTAACAGCTTACAGACGGTAGGCAATTAAGGTCACAGTTATGAAAACTTAGGACACTAAAGAGGCCTTTCAACTGACTGAAAAACACCAAAAGAAAGATGCCCAGGGTCACTGCTCATCTGCGTGAACGTGCCTTAGGCAGGCTGCAAGGAGGCTTGAGGACTGCAGATGTGGCCAGGGCAATAAATTGCAATGTCTGTACTGTGAGACGCCTATGACAGCGCTACAGGGAGACAGGACGGACAGCTGATCGTCCTCGCAGTGGCAGACCACGTGTAACAACACCTGCACAGGATCGGTACATCCGAACATCACACCTGCGGGACAGGTACAGGATGGCAACAACAACTGCCCGAGTTACACCAGGAACGCACAATCCCTCCATCAGTGCACAGACTGTCCGCTATAGGCTGAGAGAGGCTGGACTGAGGGCTTGTAGGCCTGTTGTAAGGCAGCTCCTCACCAGACATCACCGGCAACAACGTCGCCTATGGGCACAAACCCACCATCGCTGCACCAGACAGGACTGGCAAAAAGTGCTCTTCACTGACGAGTCACGGTTTTGTCTCACCAGGGGTGATGGTCGGATTTGCGTTTATCGTCGAAGGAATGAGCGTTACACCAAGGCCTGTACTCTGGAGTGGGATCGATTTGGAGGTGGAGGGTCCGTCATGGTCTGGGGCGGTGTGTCACAGCATCATCAGACTGAGCTTGTTGTCATTGCAGGCAATCTCAACGCTGTGCGTTACAGGGAAGACATCCTCCTCCCTCATGTGGTACCCTTCCTGCAGGCTCATCCTGACATGACCCTCCAGCATGACAATGTCACCAGCCATACTGCTCGTTCTGTGTGTGATTTCGTGCAAGACAGGAATGTCAGTGTTCTGCCATGGCCAGCGAAGAGCCCGGATCTCAATCCCATTGAGCACGTCTGGGACCTGTTGGATTGGAGGGTGAGGGCTAGGGCCATTCCCCCCAGAAATGTCCGGAAACTTGCAGGTGCCTTGGTGGAAGAGTGTGGTAACATCTCACAGCAAGAACTGGCAACTCTGGTGCAGTCCATGAGGAGGAGATGCACTGCAGTACTTAATGCAGCTGGTGGCCACACCAGATATGACTGTTACCTTTGTTCAGGGACACATTATTCAATTTCTGTTAGTCACATGTCTGTGGAACTTGTTCAGTTTATGTCTCAGTTGTTGAATGTTGTGATATTCATACAAATATTTACACATGTTAAGTTTGCTGAAAATAAATGCAGTCGACAGTGAGAGGACGTTTCTTTTTTTGCTGAGTTTATCATTATAAGGGACACTTACAATTTACAGTGGGTGAGCTCCATTCCTTGGAGGCAGATTAGCTGTCAAAGTAATTTATAGGCAGCTGCATATCTGATCCAGTCGGTGAGCTAATTCCTGGCAGGCTGATCAGATTCAATAGAAGCCTCAGCCATCTACTCATTGGTATGTGCATATACCCACGTAGTGATTGAAAGATTAACAAGGTCCACACTCCACACTCCAGTCCAGTTGGTGGCGGTAATGCACCTTAAAGTTGGTTGCCAACCGCCATATAAAATCCACAGAAGAAGAATGAACAAGGAGAGATTAATCAAAGAAAAATAAATAAAAACTATCTGTGGATTAATTGTCACAGTAGAGAACACACGATTTTGTGTGAATCAAAATGGGTCAAAATTCTACAAAGATCCAGCAGAAAAAAGGACCATATGCATTTCAGGTAAAATAACAACCCAGGTAAAATTAGTTAGCAACAGCAAGCTAGCTAAATGTCCATGAATGTTTAATTTGCGTTTCAACCTGTTTCAACAGTTGGTTTTGGTATTTTAACCTGCATATCATGAACGCTCCAAATGAGAAACAACTCTTGATTTGACACAAACATTAAATAAACTGCCTATGTGGCATCGATACATTTACATTTTAGTTATTTAGCAGACGTTCTTATCCAGAGCAACTTACAGTTAGTGAGTGAATCAAACCCACAACCCTTGTGTTGCAAACGCCATGCTCTACCAACTGAGCTACATCCCTGCCGGCCATTCCCTCCCCTACCCTGGACGACACTGGGCCAATTTAGCGCCGCCCCATGGGTCTCCCGGTCACGGCCGGCTACGACAGAGCCTGGATTCGAACCAGGATCTCTAGTGGCACAGCTAGCACTGCGATGCAGTGCTTTAGACCACTGCGCCACTCGGTGACCTAGGAGTCAGAAACCTTTATTCTAGTGTTAAAATGTACTACCAAGTGTAAATAGGATCATTATAAACTCAGTTTATTCAGTCTCATCTAAAACTGAGTTTGGAACCTGAGGGCATCACAAAGATAAATGAAGGTTAGGTTTGGATTACAATTATGTCAACAATTCATGCCCCCTTTTGCCTATTTAGTGGTTGCATCGTGTTTTCTGGGAAAAGACTGGGCGAGTTCGCTTTGCATGGCCTGGTTCCCCAGGTGGGCGGAGACCTCTCCTTAGGAGGACCAATGGAATGGTAAAAAGTGAGAACCCTGCCTACCTGGGGGAGGCAAAACAAACTTGCCCACTGGAACGTCTTCCATTGACAGTGGATAGTACCTGCCCTTGCTCGGGAAATAGATACTCTAGTGAAAATGGGCTTCCATAAAGTTGTTCAACAATCTTGGGCAGATGGCCAGGATATGGATTAAATCCGACTAGCTTCTACTTGGGCTGTCAACCGTCGAATCTAAGACTGGTGTATGGTTGGTAAGTAACACTACAGCTACCATGCTTGTTGTAAATTATATTGCAAATGCCTTAGATGATATAAAGAATTGTGCTGCCATGTTTGTAGACATGTCAAAAGCTTTTGTAGACCATGTTATTCTGTTGAATAAGCTGTCCTTGATAGGGTTGGGTACTGATGCTTGCCGATGGTTTCATAATTATCTCAATTACATAACTCAGGCCATCAAGGTAGATGGGGTCAAATCTGAGTTCCTTGGGTTGCCTCAAGGTTTGATACTCGGACAACACTGTTTACAGTCTATAGAAATAACATTGGTAATGCTGTAAACATTTGTAATATTCATTTGTATCCAGATGATAGTGTTGTACTCCATTGCTCCATTGGTTGCCCAAACCTTTTCACATTTTAAGTTTGATTTTCAAGCACCGCAGGAGGTGCTATTGGATCTAAAGTTAGTGCTAAATGCAAATGAATTTGTAAATGACTAGTTTGAACGGTACACAAATTGAGCGAGTTCCTTCCTCCAAATATCTTGGCATCTGGCTTGATGACAAACTGTCATTTAAAAAACATGTCACTGAGCTGGTGAAGAAGTTGAAGTTCAAGGTTTGTTTCTTTTACAGAAACAAAGCATGTCAGATTCTTGTTAATAGGAAGGAAATTGTCCAGGCCATTTGTATGTCTATTTTAGATTATGGGGATATTATCTGTATGCATGCATCAGCATCTTCACTTAAACCACTAGATGCTGTTTTCCATTGAGTCCTTAGGTTAATTACTGGTGATGGTTATGTGATTTGTATCAAAAACTGGGTTGGGCCTCTTTGTATGTGTTTATCTACAAAGCACTAATGCAGAAACTTCCTATGTATCTATCATCATTAATTCAATTTAGACTTACAAATTGCAAAACCCGGCCACAAGCTTGGATAACACTGCCTTTGGTCTCCACAGAGTTTGATAAAGCAGCCTTTAGTTTTTTTGCACCCTTTATGTGGAACAACTTACAGAGCTCTCTGAAATTAGATGTTATGGTCCCCCTTGGTCAGTTCAGAGTAATGATGTGTCTGTTTTTCATAATATGTTTTATAATTTTGTATATTGTATATGTTTGATGTATTTATGCAGGGCTCATCCGTAAAAGAGGCCCTAGTCTCAGTATGACTTCCCTGTCAAAATAAAATGTTTTTTTTTTCCCCTCACTGCATTTTGTTTATAGCTAGTTAGCTAGCTAGGTAGCTATATGTCATTATCTGATGGGCTATGCTGCTATGATACTAGGCTATAATTCTGCGATGTAACTAGCTAAATACATAGCCTCTCCCTAACGTGTAATGTGAGAGGAAGATTTGCATAGCTAACGTTGCACCTGAAGACAGTTTTGATCCCTGCTAGCTAACGTTAGCTAGCTAGCTAGCTGATAATCAAGCAAACCTGATGACATGTTTGATGTATGTTGCCAGGTTTTTTTTAATAACATTTCAACTCGAACTGTCTAGCTACAGTCCTTGTTTGTTGTGATTGAATGGCAAAAACACACCCAAGAAACAACATCAAACCACACCCCCAAGACAACTCTTGTTTGCCTTTAGTCATGGCCGCTAGCATTTCTTAATGAGTATTGATGAAAAAGAAGGCCAAATCAGGAAATGCAGTTGACCTTTAACATTAAAGGAATATCTTTAATATATATATATATATATTTGTCCTATGTAAATAATAGCGGTGGTACAAAGACATGATATATCTGAAAAAGCCATAAAAAAGTATCTACAATCCCTGTCTCCAAAGAGACCATTATGTTCTCTTACTGGCTCCATATTGACCTTGGTGAATTGAGATATGCTCTTTTGAAGGCATCGCTTCTACTGGCCACTGATGTACACAGCACAATTCAGTCACATTCAGGAGAAGCAATAGCCAGTTTGGAAAGCTTTTCTTTGCAGGGAGAGGAGAGTGATGAGTCTAAAAGGAACAGCAAGACCCTCAAAGATTCACTCAGAGTACATCATCATGTCACCCACAAAAGGAGGTCTATTGTGAACAACTGAGGAATAAAGCAACAGATTCGTTCGACTTTCCCCATCTCACACACACGGTTAATTCCTCAGCTCTGCACTGCCTATTCTCTGTGGAAAGGGTATGAAAAGAGTGTGTCAAAAGGACCAAAGGCCCTGAACTTGAAAAATGTCCTCATATAGAGCAGCCCCAGATAGGTTCCAGTTGTTATTTTTTAAGTGACTGCTTGGAAGCCTGTGTGTGTGTGTCAGCCTGTCCATTAAGGCGTTAGGGGTGGTGCCTCACTTATGATAGGTCAAAAAAACAAATTGTAAAACAATAATAATCCAGTATTTTCCAACAAAATACAGAAATACACTACTGGTCAAAAGTTTTAGAACACCTATTCATTCAAGGGTTTTTCTTTATTTTTACAATGTTCTACATTGTAGAATAATAGTGAAGACATCAAAACTATGAAATAACACATATGGAATCATGTAGTAACCAAAAAAGTGTTAAACAAATCAAAATATATTTTATATTTCAAATAGCCACCTAGTTCTTCTATTTTTGACTTAATTTCAAATCACTTCCTGAATTTCAATTTGAATTGACTCTGATACTAGAATCAAACACACCGTTGAGATTAACAGTGCCAGCTAGCTAACCTAACTGAAACACTCCACCAACAGTCAGTACTCCTAAATCTTCAAGGCTGCATCCCTCTCTCTCTCTGACAGTGGTGACAGCTGTAAGGGGGCCCAAGTGCCAAATCACATACTATAGCAACCCTTGGATAGTGTCTTAACCATAGAGCTAGATAGAGGATTCATCTTTATATCGGTGCCATTATACGGTCTGTGACAGCATGGGCAGCGCCACTGAGGCTACAAACCATAGGAATTCCAACCTATTTGACTACTTTAAAATAGTGGAAGCATGGTGGAAGCCCTCAATAGCGCTGCCCATGCTAAAATGGCATTTTGGCCACTAGAGGCCTCTATCATTCTCTATGGTCTTAACCCTATTGGAGCAGTGATTAGTGAGTTGGCCTACAGGATGGGAGACCCAAGTCTGAGACCCTTGGCGAATCTCACTGGCATACTCCTCATGTCCTCTCTCCTCACCTTCTCAAAACCAATTGGAGGAGAAGGTCAGAGGGGGCAGGTAGTCTCATTGGTCAATCAAGTGCACGATTGGCTGGACTATCAGCCCCAACAGTTTAGTGCTGCTGCTCACGTTGGGCCCGATCACAGATTATCCATTATATTGACCAGATATTCCATATATTATACTAGATCAATCATATTTGATATGGTTATGCTATGTACAGGTACATACAGTATCATGAATCTCTAATAGACCTAAGGGTGAAACAGTTAATTTTGAATGGAAGATCAAAACCAAGGTTTTGACTGTGATCAACATTATTAATCATAATTAAAGGTGCAATATGCAGACATCGCTCAGCCAATCCCTGGTTGCAAAAATGCTAATAGTTCACCTAATTTCAGTTGGTATGACAATACAAACCCACTATAGAGAATCATTGTACCATCTAAACCCCTGTGAAATATATTTTCAATAACCACAAATATAGCCTTTTCAGCTGTTTGAACCTGGTGTACAAAAACAAAAGTAAAAGATGCAAAAACGAAACGTAGGAACGGGAAGCATAGAAATAGCACACACAGAACATATCTACCACTTCTTAGACTTGCTGTAAATGAGAATGATAGATCTATAACTCACATTCTATGTGAATTTGGTCTCGTCGTCCAAAAAGTGACATA
Organism: Coregonus lavaretus; assembly: GCF_964263955.1. Taxonomy (NCBI): domain Eukaryota; kingdom Metazoa; phylum Chordata; class Actinopteri; order Salmoniformes; family Salmonidae; genus Coregonus; species Coregonus lavaretus. The sequence continues at coordinate 39,177,848 of NC_139994.1, forward strand.
ATGCAGCTTTAACATAGTGAATCAATACAATATAATCTCTGAATTAAAAGGCCATCACTGACAGTCCTCAAATAGCTATGCAACAGCTAAAAAATATGGTATTTCTGACAAGTTTTTAAGAAATTCCAATAAACATAGCAGAACTGGAAGAAAAATATCATTTATATACACTACCCGTCAAAAGTTTGGACACACCTACTCATTCAAGGGTTTTTCTTTATTTTTACTACTTTCTACATTGTAGAATAATAGTTTTGATGTCTTCACTATGAAATAACACATATGGAATCATGTAGTAACCAAAAAAGTGTTAAACAAATCAAAATATATTTTAGATTCTTCAAATAGCTACTCTTTTCCTTGATGACAGCTTTGCAAACTCTTGGCATTCTCTCAACCAGCTTCACATGGAATGCTTTTCCAACAGTGTAGCTATTCACGCCGCAAGGCAATCAAACAAGCAAAACGTCAGAATAGAGACAAAGTGGAGTCGCAATTCAACTCTCAGACAGGAGACGTATATGGCAGGGTCTACAGACAATAACGGACTACAAAAGGAAAACCAGCCACATCGCAGAGACCGACGTCTTGCTTCCGGACAAGCTAAACACCTTCTTCGCCCGCTTTGAGGATAACACAGTGCCACCGACGCGGCCCGCAACCAAGAACTGTGGACTCTCCTTCTCCGTGGCCAACGTGAGTAAAACATTTAAACGTTTTAACCCTCGCAAGGCTGTCGGCCCAGACGGCATCCCTAGCCGCATCCTCAGAGCATGCGCAGCCAGCTGGCTGGTGTGTTTATGGACATATTCAATCTCTCCCTATCCCAGTCTGCTGTCTCCACATGCTTCAAGATGGCCACCATTGTTCCTGTACCCAAGAAAGCAAAGGTCTGTCATCATGAAGTGCTTTGAGAGACTAGTCAAGGATCATATCACCTCTACCTTACCTGCCACCCTAGACCCATTTCAATTTGCTTACCGCCCCAATAGATCCACAGACGATGCAATCGCCATCACTCTGCACACTGCCCTATACCATCTGGACAAGAGGAATACCTATGTAAGAATGCTGTTCATTGACTATAGCTCAGCATTCAACACCATAGTACCTTCCAAGCTCATCATTAAGCTTGAGGCACTGGGTCTGAACCACGCCTCCAACTCAATCATCAAGTTTGCAGACGACACAACAGTAGTAGGCTTGATTACCCACAATGACGAGACAGCCTACAGGGAGGAGGTGAGGGGCTCTGGGAGTGTGGTGCCAGGAAAATAACCTCTCACTCAACGTCATCAAAACAAAGGAGATGATCGTGGACTTCAGGAAACAGCAGAGGGTGCACCCCCCTATCCACATTGACGGGACCACAGTGGAGAAGGTGGAAAGCTTCAAGTTCCTTGGCGTACACATCACTGACAAACTGAAATGAACCACCCACACAGACAGTGTGGTGATGAAGGCGCAACAGAGCCTATTGAACCTCAGGAGGCTAAAGAAATTTGGCTTGGCACCAAAAACCCTCACAAACTTTTACAGATGCACAATTGAGAGCATCCTGTCGGGCTGTATCACCGCCTGGTACGGCAACTGCACCGCACGCGACCACAAGGCTGTCCAGAGGGTGGTGCAGTCTGCACAACGCATTAACGGTTGCAAACTTTCCGCCCTCCAGGACAGCTACAGCACCCGATGTCACAGGAAGGCCAAAAAGATCATCAAGGACATCAACCACCCGAGCCATTGACTGTTCACCCCGCTGTCATCCAGAAGGCGAGGTCAGTACAGGTGCATCAAAGCTGGGACCAAGAGACTGAACAACAGCTTCTATCTCAAGGCCATCAGACTGTTAAACAGCCATCACTAGCACATTAGAGGCTGCTGCCTATAGACATAGACTAGAAATCACTGGCCACTTTAAGAAATGGAACACTAGCCACTATAATAATATTTACATATCTTGCATTACTCATCTCATATGTATATACTGTATTCTATACTATTCTACGGTATCTTAGTCCATGCCGCTCTAACATCGCTTGTCCATATATGTATAAATTCTTAATTCATTCCTTACTTAGATTTGGTGTGTATTGGGTATATGTTGTGAAATTGTTAGATATTACTTGTTAGATATTACTGCACTGTTGGAGCTAGAAGGACAAGCATTTCTCTACAGCCGCAATAACATCTGCTAAACACTTGTATGTGACCAATAAAATTTGATTTGATTTGAAACCAAAAATCTCAAATTTGGACTGCAGACCAAAGGACACATTTCCACCGGTCTAATGTCCATTGCTTGTGTTTCTTGGCCCAAGCAAGTCTCTTCTTCTTATTGGTGTCCTTTAGTAGTGGTTTCTTTACAGCAATTTGACCATGAAGGCCTGATTCACACAGTCCCCTCTGAACCGTTGATGTTGAGATGTGTCTGTGACTTGAACTCTGTGAAGCATTTATTTTGGCTGCAATTTCTGAACTCTAATGAACTTATCCTCTGCAGCAGAGGTAACTCTGGGTCTTCCAGCGCTTGATGATTTTTGCGACTGCACTTGAAGAAACTTTCAAAGTTCTTGAAATTGTCCGGATTGACTGACCTTAATGTCTTTAAGTAATGATGGACTGTAATTTCTCTTTGCTTATTTGAGCTGTTCTTGCCATAATTTGGACTTGGTCTTTTACCAAATATGGCTATCTTCTGTATACCCTTGAATGAGTAAGTGTTCTTAATCTTTTGTCCGGTAGTGTACATTTTTAGTTACAGCTTCAAAAGTGTTGATGTGCTATGAATGATAACTGGCATAGATTGAATTTAAGTCCCAACAACATGTGAATGTGTGAAGCTCAATACAACAGTTTTCATATAAATTATCCACAACTGTAAATAACAGTCTAAGATTATAGTAAGCTATCAGACATTTACAGCTGGCCTAGGCTATGTGCTTATTAGCTCAAAATTATGTTTGAAATGGATTAACAGCCCAGCATACATGTCCACATTGGCACGATGTGGGCCCAATGCGGGCAAAAATATTGGCCCCATGTAGGCTGCCAACATTGGGCCAATGCACCTTTGCTCTTCGGCTACACGTTGGCCCCCAAGGCATTTGCCCAGTGTGGCCAGCCCATATCTGAAGGCAGCCCTCACTTTGCCTGAAATAAGCCCATCTTTCCCAGCAAACATGCCCATATTGGCACGATATGGGCCCAATGCAGGCAAAAATATTGGCCCCATGTAGGCTACCCACATTCGGCAATGCACTTTTTCTATTGAATAGGAATCTATAATTTATTCATTACAATTTAATTTAATGCATACATTGCATAATTTTCAAGCCTTAAAATGACAATTAGCAGTAGAAACAATAACAAAGCGGGCTCCCCACCCCTGGTTCGGTAAAAAGCTGAGGGATGGGCTGGAGAAATATAACCTCTCTCAAATTCATAGAAAGAGATATGGATGCAAGGACTGACCATCCATGATATCAAAATTATAGTTTTAACCATAGTTTTGAGGCTAGTGTTTGTTTACATTTTCTTTGTTTACAAGCATTGGAGTAAAACAAGCTTTTATAAGTTATATTCAAGAATCAAATGGTTACATATCTTTAATTTAAAGTTTACAGTAATGTACTGTTAAACCAAAGTTTATTTGGAATTTACGGTAACATGCTGTACCTTTTTTTACAATAACTTACAGGTTGCCAGTAAGTTACCCTAAAAATAACAGGATTTATTTTTACAGCTTGGGCTTGGTGTGGGCTGGCCCATGTTGGGCTGGTGTTTGCTAGCCCATGTCAGGCTAGTGTGGGCTACCTCATACTGGGCTAGCCCGTGCTAGGCTGGTGAGGGCTAGCCCATGCCCACCTTGCCCACCTAATACCCACATCAGACCAATGAGGTCATGCTTGCAGGAAGGTGTGAATTAGAAAATATTTATATATAAAATCCAATAGAACTTTGACTTTCAGACTGTAGTGGAAATGTCATCCCTTTATGCTAAATAATCATGCATTCAAAATAGTGGAAATAAGACTTCCCGGCTGTAAATTTACGCAATACGAGTCGTGTCAGCTACATTTAAAGAGGCTAAAGTCCTACCTTCACACATAAAGCCAGAAAAAGAAGAACTCCTGCAGCTCCGAACATGTTCCGTGCTATGTCTCCAGTTGTCAGTTTCTTCGGCTGAGTCCTGGGTGAGCTAAAGGCAATGATGAGGGAAATTTTGAGGAAACTCTGATGACCTACTGTGTAAGATCAGTCGCATTTGGGAACAGAGTTGGATAATTGTCCACCTCTCTTCGACTCCTTATTACACACTCTCAAAAAAAGTTTTCTTGTGACAACGTGACACTTCATAGTCGCTTACAGAATATTGTGCCCAGCAAAATGTATGTTTGCATACCAGTGGTGCGTCAGTGAGGGGCTCTCCCACCTTACATTCTTAAAGAAACAGCCTCTCCGAGCCATTGCGCGAGGCTCGCGCCAAAAAGTGACAGATTGGTTTCTGTAATTCGATTACTCTATCTAAACATGTGAAAAGGAACCAAACCTTGTTCCTAACATGGGGAATTTGAAAAAGACCATTGCTTTTTCACCTGCTGGGTAAAAAGGACTTCAAGCACATGAGATGCACATATAATTCATGCCATTTTCTTTATTTTAACCTAAGCACTCTCCTTCATCTAATACCCTCAGAGCTATGTCTGTTCTGTAGACATTCTTTACTAATAGGTCTACTCATCAATCCACAAGAAAAGTGGCAATCTCAACTAGACCACACCTCTCCCAAATGCAGGTGAGAAATTGTTACCTGCATTCCTGTTGGAGATGTCAACACCTAAACTTCATAGGATGAACATCAATAATTTAACTAGGTTTAGTCAGTAGTGCAGTAGGCTACCCCATATAACCTGCATCACTATTTTATTGGATACCTGTGCTACCCTTAGTGCCCCTCAATTGATGTTTTTTATTCTATTCGATGAGGTAATTTCTACATCAAAAGACATGACATGAACTTGAGCAAGACCTTTGAACTAGACGCAATGACGTGCAGTCAGGGTAGGCATAGTAGGCAATGCTTAGTTACCCTGTGATCTAATACATCTAATTTAAAATAAAGCTTCTTTATTTAATGTTTTTTGTCTCAATGATTCTGGTGGTTTTATGCTCAAAATCAAAAAATCTGCTAGAACTGCATCAAAACCTCAGGAAAGGCGCCAGGGTCTTCATTCCTTCCTTTCCATCCATTCAAATCGTTGAAACGTGCAGCTGTTCCTAAATCCAGTCACTGTCAATGGACAGGGTCAGCATAGGCATCACTGCTTTGCCTAGCTTGAAGTACCTTCATTTATTGCATTGAGCCAATTTCATATTTTGTTCATGCGTATTACCTAAACATGTTGTTTCGGTAAACCCTGCACATTTGGCCATGTCTACATAATTTGGCACTTGCATCCCCATAAACATCCATCAGTTTAAGCTAGCAATATCTGGGTTTTTGCATTGGATGCGTCTCAATCCACTGCATCCGCCGATGTCGCACTTCAGCATCTGCGGTGAAAGGTGACAGAGCTTGAGCGGTGTTTGTCAGACCATGAAACATCCCGAAAATCGGTCTTCTCACAAAATTGTCTGTAGCATCCAAACGTCTATGGAAAGATGAGACTCTCACAAACACAATGGTGCTCTCGGTTTTTATCTACGACCCCCAAAAGCATCTTGGGACTGAAGTCGGTACAGCCGATCTGCCAACTTCTGTCTGTAGCGTCCAAACAGTTTGAGCTACACACTAAATTTATGGAAATACAGTATGGAGACTGTTTAGTGCCAAAAATAAGGGATTAAATACTGTCTTATATCTCTCAAATATAGGACAGACACTTCAGAACAAACTCCCTTTAGATTTTTTTTGGGGGGGGACTATCTGTTGCTCCATGTAGTGAATCTGTTATTCAATCTGTTTGTATGTGCTAATAACAGTAAGGCCAAATAAAAATGTTAATCAAATATTTTTTTATATACAGTACCAGTCAAAAGTTTGGAAACACCTACTCATTCAAGGGTTTTTCTTTATTTTTACTATTTTTTACATTGTAGAATGAGTAGGTATGTCCAGACTTTTGACTGGTAGTCAAGGGGTCTTAAAATTCAATATCAAATAGCAAAATGATCCTTGGTATGACGTTCTTAAAACAATTCCATTTAGCTTAGTACCCCCTAACCCCCACCCCTGGCTTAGACAGGGTTTCAACTGTTTAGTGCCAAAAATAAGGGCTTAAATACATTTATTAAAATAATAACAAATGTTTCATTTCTTATATCTCTCAGATATAGGACAGACACTTCAGAACAAACTTCCTTTAGATTTTTTGGGGGGGACTCTCTGTTGTTCCATGTAGTGAATCTGTTATTCAATGTGTTTGTATGGGCTAATAGCAGAAGGCCAAATATAAAATGTAATGAAATCATTTTTTTTATATATTCTTTTGATACTTCAAGGAATCTTAAAATTCTAAATCAAATGGCAAAATTATCCTTGGTATGACCTTCTTAAAACAATTCCATATACTCTAGCTTATTAGCAGGCGTTGAATATCCCTTTGAACATGGGGAAGTTATTAATTACACTTTGGATGCTGTATCAATTCACCCAGTCTCTACAAAGATAGCGGTTTCCTTCCTAACTCAGTTGCCGGAGAGGAAGGAAACAGCTCACTTCTGCGTTGTCGTGCTGCTGTGCTGTTTGTTGCGACTTGGCTACCGGCCAAACTTTTGTTTTTTTACTTTTAATAACCACTTAATCAAAACTCTGCATTTAACACATTTACCAATGTCTTGGTTTTTCCTCTCTCAACTTTTTTCATTCAACTTTTTCACCCCGGACGCTTTAGTACCTGGATACCAACAACCGAGCCAGGCTACCAAGAGCTCAACTCATGCAACGCTCTCTATAGAACTACTAAAGGAAAGTCCTTACTTCCAGCTTCTCAGTGTGACTCCAATTGTTGGTCGGTACATGCTGTAACTGTATGTTTTGTATCCCCTACGACTACAGACACTGGGGACACAACCGACACAGCTCTGAGAGGCTACACCAAACGCTAACACGAAGCCAGGCCGGTGCATAGCAAGGAACAGCCGGCGACCTGCCACTGACAACCGACCCAGCCATCACCCACCCCCCTGCACTTCGCTCTCGCTCTTCACAGAAAAAGACAGATAACAACACAGTTGTGCGAGGTGCTGATGGGGGCATCTGCGGCCATGGAGGGAACATCTACAGTGAGGGAAAAAAGTATTTGATCCCCTGCTGATTTTGTACGTTAAACCACTGACAAAGAAAATATCAGTCTATAATTTTAATGGTAGGTTTATTTGAACAGTGAGAGACAGAATAACAACAAAGAAATCCAGACAAACCCATGTCAGAAATGTTATAAATTGATTTGCATTTTAATGAGGGAAATAAGTATTTGACCCCCTCTCAATCAGAAAGATTTCTGGCTCCCAGGTGTCTTTTATACAGGTAACGAGCTGAGATTAGGAGCACACTCTTAAAGGGAGTGCTCCTAATCTCAGTTTGTTACCTGTATAAAAGACACCTGTCCACAGAAGCAATCAATCAATCAGATTCCAAACTCTCCACCATGGCCAAGACCAAAGAGCTCTCCAAGGATGTCAGGGACAAGATTGTAGACCTACACAAGGCTGGAATGGGCTACAAGACCATCGCCAAGCAGCTTGGTGAGAAGGTGACAACAGTTGGTGCGATTATTCGCAAATGGAAGAAACACAAAATAACTGTCAATCTCCCTCGGCCTGGGGCTCCATGCAAGATCTCACCTCGTGGAGTTGCAATGATCATGAGAACGGTGAAGAATCAGCCCAGAACTACACGGGAGGATCTTGTCAATGATCTCAAGGCAGCTGGGACCATAGTCACCAAGAAAACAATTGGTAACACACTACGCCGTGAAGGACTGAAATCATGCAGCGCCCGCAAGGTCCCCCTGCTCAAGAACGCACATATACAGGGCCATCTGAAGTTTGCCAATGAACATCTGAATGATTCAGAGGAGAACTGGGTTAAAGTGTTGTGGTCAGATGAGACCAAAATCGAGCTTTTTGGCATCAACTCAACTCGCCGTGTTTGGAGGAGGAGGAATGCTGCCTATGACCCCAAGAACACCATCCCCACCGTCAAACATGGAGGTGGAAACATTATGCTTTGTTGGTGTTTTTCTGCTAAGGGGACAGGACAACTTCACTGCATCAAAGGGACGTCAAGTCTTGGGTGAGAACCTCCTTCCCTCAGCCAGGGCATTGAAAATGGGTCATGGATGGGTATTCCAGCATGACAATGACCCAAAACACACGGCCAAGGCAACAAAGGAGTGGCTCAAGAAGAAGCACATTAAGGTCCTGGAGTGGCCTAGCCAGTCTACAGAACTTAATCCCATAGAAATTCTGTGGAGGGAGCTGAAGGTTCGAGTTGCCAAACGTCAGCCTCGAAACCTTAATGACTTGGAGAAGATCTGCAAAGAGAAGTGGAACAAAATCCCTCCTGAGATGTGTGCAAACCTGGTGGCCAACTACAAGAAACGTCTGACCTCTGTGATTGCCAACAAGGGTTTTGCCACTAAGTACTAAGTCATGTTTTGCAGAGGGGTCAAATACTTATTTCCCTCATTAAATCAATTTATAACATTTTTTGACATGCGTTTTTCTGGATTTCTTTGTTGTTATTCTGTCTCACTGTTCAAATAAATCTACCATTAAAATTATAGACTGATCATGTCTTTGTCAGTGGGCAAACGTACAAAATCAGCAGGGGATCAAATGCTTTTTTCCCTCACTGTAAGTCCCCGGCGGTGCCGGAAAATGTTTGTTCCCTTGGACTGTTGGCGTTCATCAGTGAAAACACCTTTGAATCTGCTGGGGACTTGCGTGCTATTAAGTGTATAATCTGCGACATGTTCATAGTTGTCACGGGGAAAGGTCCAATGCACACCTTCATTTGTGTAAAACGTATTGAACTTTATGCAGCTAAAGAAAGGATTATTACTCTTCATGAAAAAATAAACAATGTGACCAAGCGCCTTGAACTGAATAAGGATTCCATGAGACAATCGGCACCTTTAAATGCTTCCTAACAAAACATCCAAGAGGATCATAATGGGACCTTCCTGGACTATGATCAATTTCCGCCACTGCACCCCTCTACTAGCTTGAACGAGAAAATGGCTGCTCATTGTTCAACTCCTGGTGAGCGTAATTGGATGCATGTCGGAACCAGAAAGAAGGAGAAGAATCGTTCTTGGCGCACCTGCCTTCTTCACCCGCGTCCAGACTTAAGACTTTCAAATCACTTTGAGCCCCTGTACCAGCTGTCTTCTGCCGGGGACTTGGGTGTTCCCTCCATGGCTGTGGATGTCCCTCCAGCTACCTCTCCCTGTCCTAGTCAATCAACTGCCTGGGCACAGCCTGGGCCACCATGGCCCCCCTCCGCTGGGTCAGAGCTCTGTCCCTTTGGCTGTTGTGGCCTGCACGTAGCCGGCGTCTCAGCAGCCATCTTCTCAGGTGAGTTCTGTGGCTCGAGACACGGCAGAGGCTGGATCATTCCGGCTATTGTGATAGGGAGTTCGATGGTGTGGCATAAATCTGTACCTGGGGCTAAGGTTCAGGATATCACCAGGTTGCTTCCCAAGGCTGTGTGTTAGTCACCGGGGACTGATACTGTCATGGTTCATGTGGGGTCAAATTACATTATGAAGGGCAGCTCAGAACAGCTGAAGATGGATTTTAAAGAACTGATTGGGTCACTACATGACACCAACAAACGGCCATAATATCTGGCCCTCTAACCTCCCTAAATCGTGGCATTGAACAGTTCAGCAGACTTTTAGCCCTCCATAACTGGCTACGAGACTATTGCAGCTCTGTGGGTGTAACATTTATTGACAATTTTGATACCTTCTGGAAACAAAGCTCGTATTATAAGGAGGATGGGATCCACACAAATAATTTGGGTTCCTGGATCCTTTCACAGCATTATAAGGCTTCGTTGAGACAATGACTTATCAATGACCCAAGCCCAGCTCATTTAATCCCTACCATTGCATCGCTGAGTTGTCATAATGCTTCAGCAAATGTACATCATCCCAGGGGCGTTGGAAGACACAATGTAAATAACCTAAGTTATGTCCCTCTTACTGCCCTGAATGCCTCTGCTGATCCTACAGCTATTGTATGCAGTAATCATATGCCTATACTGTTAGCACTGAGGTTGTGTGCCCTAGCAGGAAGTCCACTGTGTGCAGCTCACCCTGCACTAACATAAATAACTTGTGCATGTCTACCTCTGCTAAGCTTCCCAGTATAGCAAGAAAACAATCAAGAATCCCAGAAAATTGTTAAAAATAGCCCACGTTAACATATGTGGCTTAAGAAACAAGGTTCATGAAATCAATAATTTGCTAGTAACAGATGACATTCATATTCTGACAATCTCTGAAACTCACTTAATACCTTTGATGATACAGTGGTAGCAATACATGGTTATAAGATCTACAGAAAAAAAACAGAAATGCCAAAGGTGGAGGTGTGGCTGTTTATATTCAGAACCACATTCCTGTAAAGCTTAGAGAGGATCTCATGTTAAATACTGTTGAGGTAATATGGCTGCAGGTTCATCTGCCTCACCTAAAGCCCAGTTTGGTGGGAAGCTACCCATGACCATCAAGTGCTAACAGTCAGTATCTGGATAACATGTGTGAAATGCTTGATAATGTATGTGATATCAATAGAGAGGTATATTTTCTGGCTGATTTAAATATTGACTGGCTTTCATCAGGCTGCCCACTCAAGAGAAAGCTTCAAACTGTAACTAGTGCCTGCAACCTGGTTCAGGTTATCAATCAACCTACCAGGGTAGTTACAAACAGCACAGGAATGAAATCATAAACATGTATTGATCACATCTTTACTAATGCTGCAGAAATTAGTTTGAAAGCAGTATCCAAATCCATCGGATGTAGTTATCACAATATAGTAGTAATATCTAGGAAAACCAAAGTTCCAAAGGCTGGGCCTAATATAGTGTAGAAGAGGTCATACAAAAGTTTTGTAGCGATTCCTATGTTGTTGATGTAAAGAATATTTGTTGGTCCGTGGTGTGTAATGAGGAGCAACCAGACGCTGCACTTGACACATTTATGAAATTGCTTATTCCAGTTACTAATAAGCATGTACCCATTTAAGAAAATGACTGTAAAAACTGTTAAATCTCCGTGGATTGATGAGGAATTTAAAAACTGTATGGTTGAGAGGGATGAGGCAAAATAAATGGCAACTAGGTCTGGCTGTACAACCGATTGGCAAACGTACTGCAAATTGAGAAATCATGTGACTAAACTGAATAAAAAGAAGAAGAAACTACACTATGAAACCAAGATAAATGACATAAAGAATGATAGTAAAAGCTTTGGAGCACCTTAAATGAAATTTTTGGCAAAAAGGCTAACTCAGCTCCATCATTCATTGAATCAGATGGCTCATTCATCACAAAACCCACTGATATTGCCAACTACTTTAATGATTTTTTCATTGGTAAGATAGCATACTTAGGCTTCACATGCCAGCAACAAACACTGACACTACACATCCAAGTATATCTGACCAAATTATGAAAGACAAGCATTGTCATTTTGAATTCTGTAAAGTAAGTGTGGAAGAGGTGAAAAATTATTGTTGTCTATCAACAATGACAAGCAACCGGGGTCTGACAACTTGGATGGAAAATTACTGAGGATAATAGCGGATGATATTGCCACTCCTATTTGCCATAACTTCAAGTTAAGCCTACTAGAAAGGGTGAGCCCTCAGATGAGGAGGGAAGCAAAAGTTATTCCCCTACCTAAGGATAGTAAAGCTCACGTTACTGGCTCAAATAGCCGACCATTCAGCCTGTTACCAACCCTTTGTTTGACCAGGTACAATGCTCTTTTACAATAAACAAATTGACAACAGACTTTCAGCACGCTTATAGGGACGAACGTTCAACAAGCACAGCACTTACACACATGACTGATGACTGGCTTAGAGAAATTGATGATACAAATATTGTGGGGGCTGTTTTGTTAGACTTCAGTGCAGCTTTTTACATTATCGATCATAGTCTGTTGCTGGAAAAACCTATGTGTTATGGCTTTACACCCCCTGCTATATTGTGGATAAAGAAGTACCTGTCTATCAGAACACAGAGGTTGTTCTTTAATAGAAGACTCTCCAACATAATCCAGGTAAAATCAGGAATTCCCCAGGGCATCTGTCTAGGCCCCTTACTTTTTTCAAACTTTACTAACGACAAGCCACTGGATTTGAGTAAAGCCAGTGTGTCTATGTACTGTATGTGGATGACTCAACACTATACATGTCAGCTACTGCAGCGACTGAAATGACTGCAACACTTAACAAAGAGCTGCAATTAGTTTCAGAATGGGTGGCAAGGAATACGTTAATCCTAAATATTTCAACAACTAAAAGCATTGCATTTGGGACAAATCATTCACTAAATAATGAACCTCAACAAAAATCTTGTAATAAATAATGTGGTAATTGAGCAAGTAGAGGGCCTAGAGAGCTGCTTTGCCGTACACCACACCCTACATGTTTGACATTAGAGAAGCTTCCGTTAACCTCGTGTTGTCCTCCCAAATGCCTTACGCCTTTTGTCCTCTGGGGTCAAAAATGACCCCGCCTGGTTTGACTGTTTATAAAGCATACAGTATACATTTTCAATCAATTCTGTGTTACATCTTTATTCTTACTTCTGTTCAACCCATTACTATAATTTTTTTCATTTGTTTTGGAATTTAGAGCCAATAGACCTTGTTTACATAAAAGTATACCCTGTTTTTAAGTAAAAATACAATGAAACTATGAATTATTTTGACCTATTATTATTTTGACTATTTCACTTATCACTGAGTGGTATTTGTAAAAGTTTAGTGAGGATGCTGTTTTTGAATCATTTAATTTTTATTAATGACAGCCCATAATCACACCTTTTGTCCTCTGGGGTCAAAAATGACCCCGCCTGGTTTGACTGTTTATAAAGCATACAGTATACATTTTCAATCAATTCTGTGTTACATCTTTATTCTTACTTCTGTTCAACCCATTACTATAATTTTTTTCATTTGTTTTGGAATTTAGAGCCAATAGACCTTGTTTACATAAAAGTATACCCTGTTTTTAAGTAAAAATACAATGAAACTATGAATTATTTTGACCTATTATTATTTTGACTATTTCACTTATCACTGAGTGGTATTTGTAAAAGTTTAGTGAGGATGCTGTTTTTGAATCATTTAATTTTTATTAATGACAGCCCATAATCACACCTTTTGTCCTCTGGGGTCAAAAATGACCCCGCCTGGTTTGACTGTTTATAAAGCATACAGTATACATTTTCAATCAATTCTGTGTTACATCTTTAGTCTTACTTCTGTTCAACCCATTACTAGAATTTTTTTCATTTGTTTTGGAATTTAGAGCCAATAGACCTTGTTTACATAAAAGTATACCCTGTTTTTAAGTAAAAATACAATGAAACTATGAATTATTTTGACCTATTATTATTTTGACTATTTGACTTATCACTGAGTGGTATTTGTAAAAGTTTAGTGAGGATGCTGTTTTTGAATCATTTTATTTTTATTAATGACAGCCCATAATCACACCTTTTGTCCTGCCTGGTTTGACTGTTTATAAAGCATACAGTATACATTTTCAATCAAGTCTGTGTTACATATTTAGTCTGAAAATAACGGTAGTTGTTTAATACTATGCTCTTTATGATTCAAACAAATTTGAAGTAATTTGATTGAATTATGGGTGTTTTACTAAATGTAATAACTTCTGTTGTCCTCTGGGATCAAAAAGACCCCGCAGCACAAAGTTTACATACTGCTTGGCAAAACATCTTTGATCATGTTTCTTTGATGTGTGGGGTCAAAACATCTTTGATCATGTTTCTTTGATGTGTGGGGTCAAGCAATGGTTATGACAACAACAACAACAAAAAAAGTATTTTCTCACAGGTGTTTGGGCATTTCACATTTTAGTCTGAGAGAGACAGGCAGCACAATGAGGAGGCAGAAGTTTTATAATGCACAGGAGGCTTGCAAGATAATTTTTGAAATAAAAGAAAATAATGACCAGGAGGACAATGCTGCACATAATGAGGATGAATCAACTGATGAAGAGGGTTCAGGGTCAGCTGGGTCCTCTTCCTCAGATTCTACCTCATCTGTTGATTCTTCGTCTTCATCATAATAGATGATGTCCTCCACTTCTGACACTTCTTCCATTTCAACTTCAGATTCTACCTCATCTGTTGATTCTTCATCATAATAGGTGCAGTGCTCCACTTCTGACACTTCTTCCATACCAGCTTCAGATTCTACGTCATCATCACGTTCATCCATTTCCTTATATTCATAATCATCTTCCATTTCTGCAGCAGGAGATGTGGGGGAATCTTCGGAGGAAGAAGTAGCATGCTGTCTGTATGTTGGATCTATCACCTCATCATTATGTTCCTCCTCTTCTGACCCTGAACCCTCTTCATCAGTTGATTCATCCTCATTATGTGCAGCATTGTCCTCCTGGTCATTATTTTCTTTTATTTCAAAAATTATCTTGCAAGCCTCCTGTGCATTATAAAACTTCTGCCTCCTCATTGTGCTGCCTGTCTCTCTCAGACTAAAATGTGAAATGCCCAAACACCTGTGAGAAAATACTTTTTTTGTTGTTGTTGTTGTCATAACCATTGCTTGACCCCACACATCAAAGAAACATGATCAAAGATGTTTTGCCAAGCAGTATGTAAACTTTGTGCTGCGGGGTCTTTTTGACCCCAGAGGACAACAGAAGTTATTACATTTAGTAAAACACCCATAATTCAATCAAATTACTTCAAATTTGTTTGAATCATAAAGAGCATAGTATTAAACAACTACCGTTATTTTCAGACCAATTGATGAATAAAAAACATATTTTGTCGGCAAAAGATTTAATTTGGGGTCAGAATGACCCCAGGACAACAGGAGGGTTAGAAAACCCTCTGAGTTTTATTAGATAGAAAGCTCTGAATCCACGATATGGGAGAGGTTGAGCCATAAAACATGTTTTCTCAACAACAGGTGCTCAATAATATATCAAAGGCTGCAGTACAGCTCCCACAATCTTATTATCAATTTCTTTCAACCAATCATCAGTCATTTGTGTCAGTGCAGTACATGTTGTGTACCCTTCTCTATAAATATGCTTAAAGTCTGTTGTCAATTTATTTACAGAGAAATAGCATTGTATTTGGTCAAACACAATTTTGCTAAGTTTGCTAAGAGCTGGCAAGAAGCTCATAGGTCTGCTGTTAGAACCAGTAAAGGCCGCTTTACCACTCTTGGGTAGCGGAATTACTTTTGCTGATATTGATATGCAGTACCAGTCAAAAGCTTGGACACACCTACTCATTCCAGGGTTTTTCTTTTTTTAAACTATTTTCTACATTGTAGAATAATAGTGAAGACATTCTAGTAGGCTTACATTGATATACAGTACCAGTCAAAAGCTTGGACACACCTACTCATTCCAGGGTTTTTCTTTATTTTTACTATTTTCTACATTGTAGAATAATAGTGAAGACATCAAAACTATGAAATAACAGATATGGAATCATGTAGTAACCAAAAAAGTGTTAAAGAAATCAAAATATATTTTATATTTGAGATTCTTCAAAGTAGCCACCCTTTGATTCTTCAAATTAGCCACCCAAGAGACAGCTTTGCACACTCTTGGCAACATACAGTGCCTTCGGAAAGTATTAAGACCCCTTGACTTTTTCCACATTTTGTTACGTTACAGCTGTCGTGACGTGACTGTTATTTATCAAATCAACTAACTATGTTTAATTGTCACTCGATTAAATCATGTAACAATTAACTCATTAGGAATTTGGGGCACCACAGAAGAAGTTGTTTAACGAGTTACCATCTCCCGAATTAAACTCTTAGAAGATATGTTATATATCGATAACAGTCACTTATTAAATAATGACCTCTTATCAGTCTCATTCTGAACGTCGCATAATCCTTGAACCATTCGGATTAGAAATGCAATATGTATTTACGTGTAGCTGTCCTCGATAGTTGAGTTGATGATGTAGGACTCTGGTATGCCCACCAGAGATCCCAATGTCCTTGGTAGAGTTTCTGGTCGTAGTGGTGGTTAGAATGAATACTTCAGATGTACCAACGGTTGTCTGAGAGGGATAGTCCTTCCCAACTCGTGTCTTTAGTGAAAGGTCTCTAGATGACTATACATGCCAGCTGCAGACTGAAATGATAAGGTCTAGTGCGTTGTCTTCTTCACCTCGTGTAGAGGTTGAGAGTTTCAGAGTTTCACAATTTTGCCATATTCAACTCGCGCTGCATGTCGGCTGGTCTGTAGAGTTTAACCATTTTAAGCCGTGTAGCTTCAGCTTCACGCTTCCTGGTCTGGTAGAAATTCAACCATTTGCAACATCCGGTTTATACTGTAATCTGCTTGGTCTGAGGTTAATTTCGTCAGGAGGGGTTTTATACTTGAGTAGAAAAGGGGTGTTTTATCATGTTTGTGCACATCTGGGCGTGGCCACTGACTGAGAACAATTTCAGATGGGCTGTGTACAGGTGCAGTGATCGATAAGGTGCTCTGACAACTGATGTTTAAAGTTAGTGAGGGAGATAAGAGTCTCCAGTTTCAGAGATTTTTGCAGTTCGTTCCAGTCATTGGCAGTAGAGAACTGGAAGGAATGGCAGCCAAAGGAGGTGTTGGCTTTGGGGATGACCAGTGAGATATACCTGCTGGAGCGCATACTACGGGTGGGTGTTGCTATGGTGACCAATGAGCTAAGATAATGTGGTGATTTGCCTAGCAGTGATTTATAGATGGCCTGGAGCCAGTGGGTTTGGCGACGAATATGTAGTGAGGACCAGCCAACAAGAGCGTACAGGTCACAATGGTGGGTAGTATATGGGGCTTTGGTGACAAAACGGATGGCACTGTGATAGACTACATCCAATTTGCTGAGTAGAGTGTTGGAGGCTATTTTGTAAATGACATCGCCGAAGTCAAGGATCGG
Organism: Coregonus lavaretus; assembly: GCF_964263955.1. Taxonomy (NCBI): domain Eukaryota; kingdom Metazoa; phylum Chordata; class Actinopteri; order Salmoniformes; family Salmonidae; genus Coregonus; species Coregonus lavaretus. The sequence continues at coordinate 39,195,039 of NC_139994.1, forward strand.
TAGGATAGTCAATTTTACGAGGGCATGTTTGGCTGCATGAGTGAAGGAGGCTTTGTTGCGAAATAGGAAGCCGATTCTAGATTTAACTTTGGATTGGAGATGCTTAATGTGAGTCTGGAAGGAGAGTTTACAGTCTAACCAGACACCTAGGTATTTGTAGTTGTCCACATACTCTAGGTCAGACCCGTCTAGAGTGGTGATTCTAGTCGGGTGGGGGTGATCCTCAGACACAGCCTGTCACGTCTTCCGCCGAGGCTGCACCCCCCCCCCCCCTTCCTGGTTCGGGCAGGCTTCGGCGTTCGCCGTCACCGAAGTACTAGCTACTGCCGATCCCATTCTCATCACTCCACTTGTCCCAAAGCCACTCCTGCATTGTCGTTGTCCTGTTGGAAGGTGAACCGTCACCCCAGTCTGAGGTCCTGAGCTCTCTAGAGCAGGTTTTCATCAAGGATCTCCATTAATCTTTGCCTCGACCCTGACTAGTCTCCCAGTCCCTGCCGCTGAAAAACATCCCCACAGCATGATGCTGCCACCACCATGCTTCACCATAGGGATGGTGCCAGGTTTCCTCCAGACGTGACGCTTGGCATTCAGGCCAAAGAGTTCAATCTTGGTTTCATCAGACCAGAGAATCTTGTTTATCATGGTCTGAGAGTCTTTAGGTGCCTTTTGGCAAACTCCAAGCGAGCTGTCATGTATCTTTTACTGAGGAGTGGCTTCCGTCTGGCCACTCTAACATAAAGGCCTGATTGGTGGAGTGCTGCAGAGATGGTTGTCCTTCTGGAAGGTACTCCCATCTCCACAGAGGAACTCTAGAGCTCTGTCAGAGTGACCTTCGGGTTCTTGTTCACCTCCCTGACCAAGGCCCTTCTCCCCCGGTGCTCAGTTTAGCCATGTGGCCAGCTCTAGGAAGAGTCTTGGTGGTTCCAAACTTCTTCCATTTAAGAATGATGGGGGCCACTATGTGTTCTTGGGGACCTTCAATGCCACAGACTTTTTTGGTACCCTTCAACAGATCTGTGCTTCAACACAATCCTGTCTCGGTGCTCTACGGACAATTCCTTTGACCTCATGGCTTGGTTTTTGCTTCGGCATGCACTGTCAACTTTTGGACCTTATATACACAGGTGTGTGCCTTTCCAAATCATGCCCAATTAAATTTACCACAGGTGGACTCCAATCAAGTTGTAGAAACATCTCAAGGATGATCAATGAAAACAGGACACACCTGAGCTCAATTTCGAGTTTCATAGCAAAGGGTCTGAATACTTACGTAAATACAATTTTTCTGTTTTTCATTTTTTAGGAATTTGCAAACATTTCTAAAAACCTGTTTTCGCTTTGTCATTATGGGGTATTGTGTGTAGATTGCTGAGGGATATTTTGTATTTAATCCATTTTAAAATAAGGCTGTAACGTAACAAAATGTGGAAAAAGTCAAAGGCACTGAAAATTAATTTGTGCTTTTTTCAGCCCTTTCTTGGGTAGTTTTTCAGAGATAGACATAATATGAGATGGACGTAATACAGGGGTGCGTGCTCAGCCCCCTCCTGTACTTCCTGTTCACCTGTGACTGCTTGGCCACGCACGTCTCCTACTCAATCATCAAGTTTGCTGACGACACAACAGTGGTAGGTCTGAATACCAACAACGACGAGACAGCCTACAGTGAGGAGGTGAGAGCCCTGGCGGAGTCGTGACAGGAAAATATCCTCTCCCTCAACAAAATGAAGGAGATGTTACTAGACTACAGGAGACAGCAGAGAGAGCACGCGCCCATCCACATTGATGGGGCCACAGTGGAGATGGTCAAAAGCTTCAAGTTCCTCGGCGTGCACATCCCTGACAACCTGAAATGGTCCATTTACACAGACAGCGTGTGAATTTCTCAGGAAATAGCCGCTGGGCTGGCCTTGGGGAAAGGTGTCTTTGCGCTAAATCCGGCCCACTCGTGCCTCGTTCTAGGAGCCAGTGGAGTAAGAGGAAGTGGAAGGTCTCTAGTTGATTATAATGCTAGTTAGTTGGGTGGGTGATTTTGAGGGAACCTGAGGCTGTACAAGTTGTGGTTGTGTAAAAAACTCAACACTGAAATAGGTAAATGTTATATGCAGTTTTTTGTTATGCTTTGTGATTGGTCGACTATGGGCAATCAATTAATAGGATGGTTACATTAGCATGACACATGTTACACTGTTGCTGTCCCAAGCAATAAGGGATCCAGAAACATCAAATCAGAGTGCTTGGTAGTCCGGATTACTCATATTCCATCAATATTATATTATCAAATCAAAATCAACGTTTATTTGTCATGTGCGCAGGATACAGTGGGTGTATGCAGCACCACGCACTAAGGGAGAGCTTTCCTCTCAACATTGCAGTAACAACTTGTTTCAATGTCATTCTGTAGTTTGGACCTGTTGGATGGAGGAGACAGTCAGCCATAGATGATGCCAAAGACCCTAAAGATGCATCGCTGTCACACCGGCTCTGATGACCTCGTTAACACTAGGAATCAATGCTGTACTGTATGTGCTGAAAGGGCAAACATAGCAAACTATTTGTCAATTACCAATCATGTTATAATTGAATCACAAAGCATAACAAAAAAAATCTTATCACACAGCGCACACAGTACACTACCTCGGCTGTCACCTCCCCTCCATCAAGGACCTGCATGCCTCCAGGACAAGGAAGCGTGCAGGTACACTCTTAGAAAAGAAGGTGCTATCTAGATCCTTAAAGGGTTATTCGGCTCTCCCCATAGGAGAACCCTTTGAAGAACCCTTTTGGGTTCCTTGTAGAACCTTTTTACAGAGGGTTCTACATGGAGCCCAAAAGGGTTCTTCCTGGAACCCAAAAGGGTTCTACCTGGAACCCAAAAGGGTTCTACCTGGAACCAAAAATTGTACTGTTATGGGGACAGCTGAAGAACCCTTTTGGAACCCTTTTTTATTAGAGTGTAAGCTCATCGACGACCCTGCCTACGCCAGATACCCCATCTTTCAAGGACTCCCCTCTGGCAGATGGTTTAGGTCAATCATGTCCAAAACCGCCTGCCACCTGAACAGTTTCAGCCCCAATGCTGTGGCCCTCATCCACCGGCCATTGGACTCATAGGGATTAAGTGAGTGCATTGAGCCGATAACTGCACCTTGTCAACAATGACCTCTAATACAAATCTGCACTAAACTGCATTTGTACTATGTACAGCTCTGCACAACACTGCACTGTATATATTCGCCACAGCAGCATCCCACCCTCTGCTTATATTGATGTACAGTATACCCTCTGTAAATTGTATATTCCCACTGTAATAAGCCTATACTCCAGAGTTTTATGTTTACTCTTCCGATATTGTATATTCTGTATGATGTCTATGTGGATTTGTGTCTGTATTCTGTTTGTCTATTGCTGGCAGCACCTTCTCACTAAGGCTTAATTCTGGGTATGTGTACTTGGTGAATAAACGTGATTCTGATTCTGATATAGGATTTCTTACCTCTCTTTCAGTGTTAAGTTTTACACAACCACAACTTCTACAGCCTCAGGTTCCCTTGAAATCAGACTCCATCAGATCCCTGAGAAATAAATGTTTGTGTGTTGTTACTATACTGAATTGTATAGCTGGATGCATTGTCTGAGGTGATCATGAGGTGAAAATGCTACCAACCACCTAGCCCTTGATCATGACTCTCTATTACATTACACATAAGCACATGAGAGTCATTGGACGAAGGCGTCTTCTGAAGGGGGCAGTTTTGTTCAGAGCCGCGACGCTCAGTCCAAACATTAACACACATCGCTTGCGGTATGGTTTTGGAAGCATAAGGACCTTATCTATTAATCGGCAAATAACAAAAAAAAAGTTACATTCATACATACTTTTATATGGTTAGTGTTCCCACACGGTAAAGCGCTTGTTTACGGAAAACAGACAGAAGACAGAGTGGACTACCTGTGCTAATTAGCGATCTTCGTCTCCGAACACCTGTGTTTAAACGGAAGACAAGACACCACAAACGTGTTGTCACTGAAAAACTGTTGGTTGCAACTGTGTCAAAACCGGTTAAAACAGTGTACAGTAAGTGTGTATTTTGCATTTGTGAAATGATTTCGATGTGATATGGAAGTAGAGGGATTTATGTTTCTAGAGTATTTGGCTGTTTTGGCTTCAAGAGTCAATTCGTCCTTTAAACAGAACATGTAAGGTCCTTGGACTAAGGAGTAACGTTAGGCTTCTTTAGTCCAATATTGGACTACCAACCACCTAGCTAGCTAGCATTATCATCAGCAAACCATAATGTCGTGTCAACAATCTGCACATCTAGCTTTAGCTCACTAGCTAACGTTAGTTGAAACAAAGCATTACGGCATCTTGTGAGGTTCATGTTATTTAGATAATGTAGCTGACTATATCCCTTTCATACTAAGACATTTTTTGCCAACTTTATCATACCGCCAACTTTTTTCCACCTTTTCTTTATATCTGAAAGGTATTGCCGGTATCAAAGCCAAAACGTGTATTTCAGCCAAAAACCTAGTAATCATTTCTGTAAAGTTCTAACTACGGCTTAGTATGAAACATAGTCGTATTGCTGAGGCGGCATTAGCACACACTACGCTCTTAAACTCTTGATGGTTGTTAGTCAGCGCCCATTAACTATCCTCCTGCCAGTTCTAAACTTTGCAAGGCATCTCACTTCGCTCATCTCTTCGCATAGCCCACCACTACACATGCATTGTTTTCTTAACCACAACTGGATGGATCCATAAAGAATGAAATTGAAGGCATGTATCATTGTTGCTTACTGAATCTCCCAAAGTCATCCAATTCTTGTAATACATTTGGAGCAATAGCCTACCCGTGTGTGGTCAACTAGATCAGTGGTTCCCAACCAGGGGTACTAGGAGGTTGTGAAGTATGAACTAGACTCACATGCTTTTGAAATAAGATTGCTATTATTTTCTAGGTAGTGGCTACTAATCCGTGACCGGATCTTTTATTTCTGAGACTCCGTATCCGTGAGTGCACAAATTCTTGCAGTATCTCGCAGGAATTTGGGACTTGAGTCATCATTCCAAAACTGAATTAGATACAGCTAGTTAAATCAGAGATACAGTTGAAGTCAGAAGTTTACATACTCCTTAGCCAAGTACATTTAAACGTTTTTCACAATTCCTGACATTTAATCCTAGTAAAAATTCCCTGTTTTAGGTCAGTTAGGATCACCACTTTATTTTAAGAATGTGAAATGTCAGAATAAAAGTAGAGAGAATGATTTATTTCAGCTTTTATTTCTTTCATCACATTCGCAGTGGGTCAGAAGTTTACATACACTCAATTAGTATTTGGTAGCAATGCCTTTAAATTGTTTAACATGGGTCAAACGTTTCGGGTAGCCTTCCACAAGCTTCCCACAAGAAGTTGGGTGAATTTTGGCCCATTCATCCTGACAGAGCTGGTGTAACTGAGTCAGGTTTGTAGGCCTCCTTGCACGCAAACACTTTTTCAGTTCTGCCCACACATTTTCTATAGGTTTGAGGTCAGGGCTTTGTGATGGCCACTCCAATACCTTGACTTTGTTGTCCTTAAGCAATTTTGCCACAACTTTGGAAGTATACTTCGGGTCATTGTCCATTTCGAAGACCCATTTGAGACCAAGCTTTAACTTCCTGACTGATGTCTTGAGATGTTGCTTCAATATATCCACCTAATTTTCCTTCCTCATGAGGCCATCTATTTTGTGAAGTGCACCAGTCCCTCCTGCAGCAAAGCACCCCCACAGCATGTTGCTGCCAACCCTGTGCTTCACAGATGGGATGGTGTTCTTCGGCTTGCAAGCGACCCCCTTTTTCCTCCAAACATAACAATGGTCATTATGGCCAAACAGTTCTATTTTTGTTTCATCAGACCAGAGGACATTTCTCCAAAAAGTACGATCTTTGTCCCCATGTGCAGTTGCAAACAGTAGTCTGGCTTTTTTATGGCGGTTTTGGAGCAGTGGCTTCTTCCTTGCTGAGAGGCCTTTCAGGTTATGTTGATATAGGACTCGTTTTACTGTGGATATAGATACTTTTGTACCTGCTTCCTTCAGCATCTTCACAAGGTCCTTTGCTGTTGTTCTGGGATTGATTTGCACTTTTCACACCAAAGTACGTTCATCACTAGGAGACAGAATGCGTCTCCTTCCTGAGCGGTATGACGGCTGCGTGGTCCCATGGTGTTTATACTTGCGTACTATTGTTTGTACAGATGAACGTGGTACCTTCAGGCATTTGGAAATTGCTCCCAATGATGAACCAGACTTTTGGAGGTCTACAATTTATTTTCTGAGGTCTTGGCTGATATCCTTTGATGTTCCCATGATGTCAAGCAAAGAGGCACTGAGTTTGAAGGTAGGCCTTGAAATACATCCACAGGTACACCTCCAATTGACTCAAATTATGTCAATTAGCCTATCAGAAGCTTCTAAAGCCATGACATCATTTTCTGGAATTCTCCAAGCTGTTTAAAGGCACAGTCAACTTAGTGTATGTAAACTTCTGGCCAACCTGAATTGTGATACAGTGAATTATAAGTGAAATAATCTGTCTGTAAACAATTGTTGGAAAAATTACTTGTGTCATGCACAAAGTAGATGTCCTAATTGACTTGCCAAAACGATAGTTTGTTAACAAGAAATGTGTGGAGTGGTTGAAAACTAGTTTTATTGACTCCAATTTAAGTGTATGTAAACTTCTGACTTCAACTGTAAATGCCAAAAATATGATATATGTCACTATGCAAAAAACAAACAACCAAAACAGCAATAGCCACTACAATGTCAAAACATGATTTTGTCATGAGTTCAGTACCATTTGCTTGATTTTCTGCGGACCCATGACTATGGTGTATCATCATTAGCTAGCTATCTAATGTTAGCATGCCACCTAGCTAGCAAGCTCAAGTCTAGTCCAATGGAAACCGATGCAACCCTGCTGGCTACGTGGCTAGCTAGATGACCAGTGGTGACAGTGTGGTCCATCAAACTGTATTTTATTTGCTAAATTAGCTAGCAAGGTATACCAGTTATCAAAGAGGATGCTAGCTAGCTTTGCATGCATGGCAGGACCAGTGCTGTCAAAGATGGTAGACTGTGTCTGGTGTTGTGTCAACATTACAAATAGGACGGACTGTCCTATGGGACACAAAAACACTGGCATATACACAGATGCAGCTCTCATGCAATGATATTTTATTAGCTGTAACATTAGCTAGATTTGTCATCTCCATTAGCTATACATCTTGCTATCGCATAGAAAATGAATACGACAAAATTATCTGTCAATACATTGCATATTAGTCCACATTTTCTCTGACATTTAGCTCATAGTTATTGCACAGGAAAGAAGTGGAGACAGTTTTCAGGGAAATACCAGTTCACAACAATGAACAGCGAGGGGGAGATCAAAATTATGGTTAGGGGGAAATCAACCATACGACCACGAGGTATCAGCGTATACCCACAGATCAAATTGATTTCAACAGTACTTGATAGAGTCCACTAGTTTGCTGCACTGGTGTAAATTGTAACTGTTGCATATGATTTGTATATTAACATATCTGGGACATTTTGGAGAACACCTATGGATCTGTTAGACACATGCATACATCAATGTATTTTGTCTGTAAACTGATTTGACAACTGATTTGCATTTCTGGGGTGAAGTGGGGCTAATTAAATGAGAAATGACAATCCAGGAGAAATGGAAATACAGTATACTTTGTGAGATCAACTGCCTTACACTTTAAGATGGGAGATGCAACCTAAGCTCACATGAAACCATTGATGAAGACAAATTATCTGAAGTACCTAGGCCCCTACCTGCTGAGTATGAAAAAATTAAGATTATTATAGATACCCCAAAATACAGTGAACAAAAATATAAACGCAACATGTAAAGTGTTGGTCCCATGTTTCATGAGCTGAAATTAAAGATCCCAGAAATTTTCCATATGCACAAAAAGCTTATTTCTCTCAAATTTTGTGCACAGATTTGTTTACATCCCTGTTAGTGAGCATTTCTCCTTTGCCAAGATATCCATCCACCTGACAGGTGAGGCATGATTAAACAGCATGATCATTATACAGGTGCACCTTGTGCTGGTGACAATAAAAGGCCATTAAATGGTGCAGTTTTGTCACATAACACAATGGCACAGATGTCTCAAGTTTTGAGGGAGCGTGCAATTGGTATGCTGACTGCAGGAATGTCCACCAGAGCTGTTGCCAGAGAATTGAATGTTCATTTCTCTACCATAAGTTGGAGGCCAATGTCATTTTAGAGGATTTGGCGGTATGTCCAACCGGCCTCAAAACCGCAGACCAAATGTCACCACGCCAGCCCAGGACCTCCAAACCGGCTTCTTCACCTGCGGGATCGTCTGAGACCAGCTACCCGTGTATGTCAACGTGTATGACAGAGTGTTAAAGCCATTGAAAAGGAGTGGGACAACATTCCACAGGCCACAATCAACAGCCTGATCAACTCTATGCGATGGAGATGTCACGCTGCATTAGACAAATGGTGGTCACACCAGATGCTGACTGGTTTTCTGATCCACGCCCCTACCTGTGACCAACCAATGCATATCTGTATTCCCAGTCATTTCAAATCCATAGGTTAGGGCCTAATGAATTTACTGTATTTCAATTGACTTATCTGAACTGTAACTCAGTTAAATATTTGGAATTATTGCATGTTGCATTTTATATTTTTGTTCAGTGTAGATTGAATGGGCCTGTCATTCACACAGTACTGATCAAGTGCATTTGATCTAAATATGGGTATACAAGGACATCTAGTGGTCACCAGGTTTTTCATCCTCGGCCACTAGCTATCATACATTTGTATCCCACCTTCACAAGCTTGATGTTGGGTGAGTCCCCTTTCCTCTGTAAAAAAAACAACTATATATTCTATCCACTAGTATGCGATGCAATGAGATATATTTGACGCAGATATTTACTTTGCAATACGTATTGTCATTGGCTAGAACAAAATATAATTGTAAGAGCTATGCATCTGTGTACCAACGTTTTTGTAACCCTCTACTAGCTAGCTAGATAGCCTTATAGACTTCGATACAATGTGTCGTCATGCATTTGTGCATGCACACTAAGAACAGGGATAGCGATCTTGCTAGCTAGCCAGCTCATCAACCAGTATTTTCTTTGCTATTTCTGCACGATGGCACTTACTAAAGCCTCGAATCTCATAGGGACCTCACTGTCACCACTGGTCATCCAGCTAGCCGTTAGCCAGCAGGATTGCATCGGTTTCCATTGAACTAGAGCTTGATAAGCTGGCTAGCAAGGTAGCTAATGCTAGCTAGTTTACTCGAGCTGACTATCATGTCGCAGCCTTTGCTGACTAGCGTTGCTAGCATGCTAACATTAGCTAGCTAGCTAATGTCGATACACCATAGTCGTGGGTCCACAAAATCAAGCAAATGGTACTGAAATCATGACAAAATCATGTTTCGACATTGCTGTGGCTATTGATGTATTGGTTGTTTGTTTTTTGCTTAGTGACATTGTGAATATCATATTTTTGGCATGTAACTATGATTTAAATACCGGTATGTATCTAATCTAGCTACACGGTAACCCTGTGTAGCTCAGTTGGTAGAGCATGGCGCTTGCAACGCCAGGGTTGTGGGTTTGTTTCCCACGGGGGGCCTGTATGAAAAAAGTATGAAAATGTATGCACTCACTAACTGTAAGTTGCTCTGGATAAGAGCGTCTGCTAAATAACTAAAATGTAAATGTAATCCCTGTTTCGGCACGAGATACTGTGAGAATTTGCGCACTCATGAATACAGAGCCTCAGAAATAAAAGATCCTGTCACGGATTAGTCGCCTGAAACAAGTCATGATGAAGGTAAGACCCTAGGCGTGCTCCCTAACAAAGTGGAGTGAGGTTAGGAAAGAGATGAAACGTGGATCAAAAAAGCATGGGCTTGGGCTCTGTTTTCAAAATATATCTTTTTTTATATGACAGCGGTTCCACATGTTCCCGTGACACAAGTTGTGTATTTTATTATATTATATTCCATTATATTCTTACTATAAAATATGTGTGTGTTGACTGTGATCGGGTAGGTGTGTCTTGTCTTTTTAATGAACAAAATAACAAACTATTGATTTCATTTGGATGGCGCAGCCATGGCTGTACAGACCCATAAACTCAAAATATGCTATTCAATTTTTTGGAATACATTTAGTTAGTCTTATTATATTTCTTAGGACCTGCATAAACAAATTATTAATGGATCTATTTTGGATAGTGTAAATTCTGCACACCACTACTACCACAGCATGCCGTCATGCACACAGGATGTATAAAAGGTGTATGCAGGCAAGAATGTAGTAACAATTGGTCTGTTTCTAAGGGGGTCATATAAATATTGGCCAACAAATTTTACAGGCTAAATACCGTAAATCCTATGTGAATGCAATAATAGCTAGAGTAGACTCCTTATTAGTAAGTACAAAACAATCCGAATCCAAGATGGCTAGCTAACGTTAGCTAACGTTGTCTTATAGCTACATTATCGAACACACAAAGGTTAGCATCTAACATTACATAGCAAGTAGCTAGCAGGCTAACATGATTATAAATCAACAATGTCAACACTGACCTGAACAGGAGAACGTTGGCCATTTATTTGTGACTTTATTAATTGTCAGTGCGTGTTGGGTGTGTCTGCTGTGTTTGAGTCTGGCGGCAGAAGTAGCAGCTAGAGACCTTCCACTTCCTCTCACTCCACTGGATCCCAGAGCAAGGCACAATTGTTGTTTGAGTGGGCGGGATTTAGCGCAGACACACCTTTCCCCAAGGCCAGGATGGCTGCAAACAGAAAATGCAGAGAAACCGCAGAAAGCAAGGGCTCGCTTCCAGGTTGGTAATGGCACCTGCTCTTCAGCAAAACTCAAGCTAACACATCCAAAACAAAGAGATTGTCTGTCAAGGTGCCCAAATAGCTTACACACACTGAGACATGATTTATGTTCTTCTAGTGCCTATTTAAGCAGCTGTTTTCTGTAAACTGGCTCGGCTGGTGGAGCCTGGACATTTGGTTTTAGATCATTGTCTATTATATCATAATTACCAGGAGTCTGTATGGTTGTCAGCAACAGGGACTGAAAATATAGCTGCGAATAGCTGCCCCTTTGCCAGCACAAACAGCCGGCGCGCTAATCCTGGCTTGCCGCCTTGCAGGGGGAGGATGGAATACAAGATGGAATATTGTCAAAACACAAGAGGGTCATGCACAGAGCTAACCACATGGTAATATCCCACTGCAGTCATCTCCATCATTAGAAATTGCATTTTTGTACACCACCTGAATGTCAGCAACAACCCCAGACCTTCATTGTAGTTCCTGTCTAGTGATCAGTCATCAGAGCTCACTCTGTAATGACATCTTCCATATATATGTTCAGTGTTTTCAACCAAGATCGAAATGTAATACATGAACAAAAAATGGCACAGTATTTTCTATTCCTTTTTAACTTCCTGAATAACGGACATGCACAAAGATAGCGCGACTGTTTGTCATTTAGCTTTACCACTGCTACCATTTGTCCTCTGCAACTATACCATAGTGCAATGCACCTGTACGTCATACCCTCACCTCCTGCCTGTTTGAAAAACCTTTTTTGGGGGTTTGTATCATTTGATTTACACAACATGCCTACCACTTTGAAGATGCAAAATATTTTTTGGGTGAAGCAAACAAGAAATAAGACAAAAAAACATAACACTTGAGCGTGCATAACTATTCACCACCCCAAAGTCAATACTTTGTAGAGCCACCTTTTGCAGCAATTACAGCTGCAAGTCTCTTGGGGTATACTCCAATCTCAGCTGTGGAGCTTTGCAGCTCCTTCAGGGTTATCTTTGGTCTCTGTGTTGCCTCTCTGATTAATGCCCTCCTTGCCTGGTCCATGAGTTTTGGTGGGCGGCCATCTCTTTGCAGGTTTGTTGTGGTGCCATATTCTTTCAATTTTTTTATAATGGGATGTTCAAAGTTTCAGATATTTTTTTATAACCCAACCCTGTTCTGTACTTCTCCACAACTTTGTCCCTGACCTGTTTGGAGAGCTCCTTGATCTTCATGGTGCCGCTTACTTAGTGGTGTTGCAGGCTCTGGGACTTTTCAGAACAGGTGTATATATACTGAGATCATGTGACAGATCATGTGACACTTCGATTGCACACAGGTGGACATTATTTAACTACTTATGTGACTTCTGAAGGTAATTAGTTGCACCAGATCTTATTTAGGGGCTTCATAGCAAAGGGGGTAAATACATATGCACGCACCACATTTCCGTTATTTATTTTTTAGAATATTTTGAAACAAGTTATTTTTTTCATTTCACTTCACCAATTTGGACTATTTTGTGTATGTCCATTACATGAAATCCAAATAAAAATCAATTTAAATTACAGGTTGTAATATAACAAAATTAAAAAAACGCCAAGGGGGATTAATTCTTTTGCAAGGCACTGTACATGGAACTCTATTCCAATTCAAGTAACTCATGCAAGCAGTACAATTAGATTTAAAAAACAGATACAAATACACCTTATGGACCTTATGGAACAGTGGGGACTGTGAAGCAACACAAACATAGGCACAGACACATGCATACACACACAGGATAAAATACGTACTATACACACACATACACATGGATTTTGTGTTGTAGATATGTGGTAGTAGAGTACGGGCGCACACTTAATGTGTTGAGAAATCTGTTGTGAATGTATTGTAATGTTTTTGAAATTGTATAACTGCCTTAATTTTGCTGGACCCCAGGAAGAGTAACTAATGGGAATGAGGATCAATAATAAATACAAATACAAATAGGCCATTACCCCTGTGCACACTGTTCCTGTTGCACACAATCACAAAAAGTTAAACAATTTCCAGATCCAAAAACCAACAAGCCCATCACCCTGAAGAGCCTGACTACATGCGGTTCCGAAGGAGTCATCTACGTCATCCAGTGCCGTGCTCCAAATTATACATCGGGAAGACCATACGCTCCTGAGAACACGGATCATAGAACACAAAAGCTCTATTAGACGCAAGGCCAAGAACTACCCTTTCGCAGCCCACTTTATTCAACACACAGTCAATGAACTGAAGTTCTGGGTAGTAGAGAAATTGCAGAAAAATGTGAGAGATGGAGATTTTGACCGTTTCTTACTACAAAAGAGGCTAAATGGATCCACCTCCTAGATACTGTCGCTCCCCACGGATAAACTAGAGCTGAACTGTTTTCTCTAGTATACATCGTTTTTCCTATACTGACCAGTATTTAGCCTTTGTGTAGTACTTCCTTGCTCTGCTTAGTTTTTTATTACCGCCACAGTGTGATTTTATACAATGTATTTTACGCACCAGTGCATAATCTGTCTATACATTTGTGCGCTATATTATTATTCATGTTGCCTCTATACACTGAAGTGATAATGTTGTAGATTTGTTTTGTATATAGTTATTTACCTGTCATGTGACATTTACCTGTCCCCACCTCTATTTCTAGAGACATGTCAGCTTCCATCCACAACGCTGCCTGAGGAAGACTCTAGTAGTCGCAACGCTTTGCAGTTGTGCGTCCTGATGTACTATGCTGACTGCTCCCATATGTATTCTTTTGTAAATATATTATGTTAATAATTCACTAATGTTTATTGCAACGTACTGGCCGGCTACTCGTCTTCTTTCTTCTCATATATTTTGAATAACATTCGATCTTGCTCTGCAAACTTGTTATCAAAACTCAGTTGGTATTGGTAACACTTTTTTACAAGCCGCTTTTAAACTGGTACTTACTTGGTTGGTACTGTAAATATGGAGCTTGTAGCAGTCGTAAGGGCAGAAATATTGCAGGGGCAGAAGTTATATTTATAAAATAATTTTAAACAATGCATATTTGCATACAGTGAGGGAAAAAAGTATTTGATCCCCTGCTGATGTTGTACGTTTGCCCACTGACAAAGAAATGATCAGTCTATAATTTTAATGGTAGGTTTATTTGAACAGTGAGAGACAGAATAACAACAAAAAAATCCAGAAAAACGCATGTCAAAAATGTTATAAATTGATTTGCATTTTAATGAGGGAAATAAGTATTTGACCCCCTCTCAATGAGAACGATTTCTGGCTCCCATGTGTCTTTTATACAGGTAACGAGCTGAGATTAGGAGCACACTCTTAAAGGGTGTGCTCCTAATCTCAGTTTGTACCTGTATAAAAGACACCTGTCCACAGAAGCAATCAATCAATCAGATTCCAAACTCTCCACCATCGCCAAGACCAAAGAGCTCTCCAAGGATGTCAGGGACAAGATTGTAGACCTACACAAGGCTGGAATGGGCTACAAGACCATCGCCAAGCAGCTTGGTGAGAAGGTGACAACAGTTGGTGCGATTATTCACAAATGGAAGAAACACAAAATAACTGTCAATCTCCTTCGGCCTGGGGCTCCATGCAAGATCTCACCTCGTGGAGTTGCAATGATCATGAGAACGGTGAGGAATCAGCCCAGAACTACAAGGGAGGATCTTGTCAATGATCTCAAGGCAGCTGGGACCATAGTCACCAAGAAAACAATTGGTAACACACTACGCCGTAAAGGAATGAAATCCTGCAGCGCCCGCAAAGTTCCCCTGCTCAAGAAAGCACATATACATGCCCGTCTGAAGTTTGCCAATGAACATCTGAATGATTCAGAGGAGAACTGGGTGAAAGTGTTGTGGTCAGATGAGACCAAAATTCGAGCTCTTTGGCATCAACTCAACTCGCTGTGTTTGGAGGAGGAGGAATGCTGCCTATTACCCCAAGAACACCATCCCCACCGTCAAACATGGAGGTGGAAACATTATGCTTTGGGGGTGTTTTTCTGCTAAGGGGACAGGACAACTTCACCGCATCAAAGGGACGATGGACAGGGCCATATACCGGGTGAGAACCTCCTTCCCTCAGCCAAGGCATTGAAAATGGGTCGTGGATGGGTATTCCAGCATGACAATGACCCAAAACACACCGCCAACGCAACAAAGGAGTGGCTCAAGAAGAAGCACATTAAGGTCCTGGAGTGGCCTAGCCAGTCTCCAGACCTTAATCCCATAGAAAATCTGTAGAGGGAGCTGAAGGTTCGAGTTGCCAAACATCAGCCTCGAAACCTTAATGACTTGGAGAAGATCTGCAAAGAGGAGTGGGACAAAATCCCTCCTGAGATGTGTGCAAACCTGATGGCCAACTACAAGAAACGTCTGACCTCTGTGATTGCCAACAAGGGTTTTGCCACCAAATACTAAGTCATGTTTTGCAGAGGGGTCAAATAATTATTTCCCTCATTAAAATGCAAATCAATTTATAACATTTTTGACATGCGTTTTTCTGGATTTTTTTGTTGTTATTCTGTCTCTCACTGTTCAAATAAACCTACCATTAAAATTATAGACTGATCATTTCTTTGTCAGTGGGCAAACGTACAAAATCAGCAGGGGATCAAATACTTTTTTCCCTCACTGTACTTCACAATTAACTTTTCAGTGAAAAGAAAATGCCTTGCAGGCAAACCTGTATTCCAAAAAGACTCAGGTTGGGGTATACCATGCTCACGTCAGCCTCCCCTCACAATTACCTAAGTCAAACTCCCCAAGATGACAAAAACAGACGCTGACATTCTCTTAGCCACTCCCTGGGTCACACCACTGTCAAAATGACAATTAAAATATATATTACATTTACATTTGAGTCATTTAGCAGACGACTTACAGTTAGTGAGTGCATACATTATTATTATGTTTTTTTCATACTATCTGGTATACTTCATAAGATCGTATTATATTAGTCCAGGGGTTACCAAACTTCTTTGGCCTATGACCCCATTTTGATATCAGAAAATGTTTGCCACCCCAGCATGTGAAAAATGTATGTCATCAATACCCAATGTTTACAAATCAGTCTGACAGTATTTTTTTTTACAGTATTTCAATTTGAAGTGACTGAAATGTATGATTAGAAAAGAATATCATCATTGCTTTCAATGAATATGTTATTTTTCCATCCAGTCATTTTGTGCTGACAAATGTTTTCCTGAGAGTCATAGATTTCAGGAATGGGGTCATAAAACCGTTCAAAAGTTAGAGCCACATTTGTAGGAAGAAAACAGAAACTGCTCTGTTTCTCCCAACTGCTAATAGCGGATATCGGAGGTTACTCACGTAACCGCGGTTCTTTGAACTAAGCCTCACATTTTTCCATCCTTCTTAACACTAGAGTACAGTGTAATCACAGGCAATTTTAAATAATCGAAAAGCAAGTCCAGTTTGTATTTGTATTTATTAAGGATCCACATTAGCTGCTGCCTAGGCTTCCTGGGGCCCAGCAAAATATATGGCAGTTATACAATTTAAAAAACATTACAATACATTCACAACAGATTTCACAACACATTAAGTATGTGCCCTCAGGCCACTACTTTACTACCACTTATCTACAACACAAAATCCATGTGTACATGTGTATAGTGCATATGTTATAATGTGTGTAAAGGGAGTCTGGATGGTTTCCTGTTGTCCAATGGTCATTTTGATTAACGATATACACCCGTTGAACTTATGAATGCCTAATTAAGTGCAACCTTCTTACCCAATTATAGATATAGAGAGAAGAACAGGGTGATTATATAATACATTAAATTAAATGAAGGCATGGGACTCGCAGTATTCCTCTTAGCCACTAGATGACATTATTGCATTAGGCATGAAGCTCAATAGGTCAAGAGTGTGAAAAGCTGTCGTCAAGGCAAAGGGTGGCTACTTTGAAGAATCTAAAATCTAAAATATATTTTGATTTGTTTAACACTTTTTTTGTTACTACATGATTCCATATGTGTTATTTCATAGTTTTGATGTCTTCACTATTATTCTACAATGTAGAAAATAGTAAAAAATAAATAAAAACCTTTGAATGAGTAGCTGTGTTCAAACTTTTGACTGGTACTGTATGTGATAAGCCTATGTGATGGTAGAGGCGGACCAGTAGCCGGAAGGGTGCTGGTACAAGTCCCAGGCCAAAGTGGGAACTGAACTGTCAACCGTAAGGGCTGCTGGTCTCTGCCCCCAGGTGCCATTCACTGTCATTGTAGCCTACCCTGCAAGGCACTTAAACCCTGCAATTGCTCCAGCAGTGCTGTTCTGCCGCTGTTCTCTGTGTGTGTGTGTGTGTGTGTGTGTGTGTGTGTGTGTGTGTATGTAGTCCACATTTCTGTTGAAATGTGGACTATAAAGGATCTGTTTTATTTCTATGCACTAGGGATCCTGTACATACATTTAATCATGACTTCTTTGTTTACATTGCATTACTTCTCCTGCACAACAATGCATGGAGGCCTACTTATCAAAAACAGTTCACACAAACCCATAGCGAAAGCCAGACAGAAGTTGGGGACAGAGACAGACGGTGGGGTTGCTAGCAACCACAGGCGCATGTCTGAGCACTGGAAGGCACTGTAGCTGCGCCATCTCCACATGGGGTTCATCCCTCGGTCGAACATGCATCCAATCAATTCGGCTGAATGGCATATTTCATTGTTTGACTATGTTATGGGCTCGTAGCCAAACAATGTTCAGTTCTGTCGTTTGATGTAGATAATATAACCTTGTGCTACATCAAGATTAAATGATGGTACAATCAGTAAGCCTTTTACACTTTGTTTTGACCACATGAGTATCAAAAGTAGAGGTCCCCACCAGGGTTGTGCTCAATTCAGAATTTTGGAATTGACTCCCATTCAACTCATTCGAATTGAATTGGCCACACCCCATAGGATGTAGAATTTGAGTTTGAGTGACAGGAAGTAGAATTTAATTCAGTGCAATTCAAATAAATTCCACTGTCATAGAAAATTAGAGTTTCATTGAATCAGATACCAAAGAATGTATGACTTTTCTCTGGAAACAACCTTCATATACTCTTTGACCTTAGTGCTTAGAATAGCCATTTTATTTGTTTGGGTTGTTTTTGAAGGCTTTAGGGTCAACTTGTGGGTTAAACTAATGCATTCTGTGAAATGTAATAACTTAGAATATTTGCATACAGGATGCTTTGCTTGATCATTTTAAGTTTGTCCTGAAAATCTATTGCTTCATCAATATTTTATATGCATGTACAGTGCCTTCAGAAAGTATTCACACACCTTTACTTTTTCCACATTTTGTTGTGTTACCAAGTGGGATTACAATGGATTTAATTGTCTTTTTTTTCAACGATCTACACAAAACACTAATATATCTTGATTAGATTACATGTTAGAATCACCTTTGGCAGCGATTACAGCTGTGAGTCTTTCTGGGTAAGTCTTTACAAGCTTTCCACACCTGGATTGTGCAGCATTTGCTTAAAATTCTTCAAGCTCTGTCAAATTGGTTGTTGATCATTGCTAGACAACCATTGTCAGGTCATGCCATAGATTTTCAAGCAGATTTAAGTGAAAACTGTATCTCGGCCACTCAGGAACATTTACTGTCTTCTTGGTAAGCAACTCCAGTGTAGATTTGGCCTTGTGTTTCAGGTTATTGTCCTGCTGAAAGGTTAAATTATCTTCCAGTGTCTGGTGGAAAGCAAACTAAAGCAGGTTTTCCTCTAGGATTTTGCCTGTGATTAGCTTCATTCTGTTTCTTTTATATGCTGAAAAACTCCCCAGTCCTTAACGAATTACAAGCATACCCATAATATGGTTGAAAATATGGAGAGTGGTACTTAGTAGTGTGTTGTATTGCATTTGCCCCAAACATAACACTTTGTATTCAGAAAAAAAGGCATTTTTTTTGCAGTATTGCTTTATTGCCTTGCTGCAAACAGGATGCATGTTTTGGAATATTTTTTTTAAATTCTGTACAGGCTTCCTTCTTTTCACTGTCATTTAGGTTAGTATTGTGGAGTAACTACAATGTTGTTGATCCATCCTCAGTTTTCTTGCCATAAGAAAGGTGTTGAATACTTATTGACTCAAGACATTTCAGCTTTTCATTTTTAATTAATTTGTAAAAATGTCCAAAAAAATCTAATTCCACTTTGACAATATGGGGTATTGGGTGTAGGGCAGTGACAAAACATCTCAATTGAATCAATTTTAAATTCAAGCTATAACACATCAAAATGTGAAAAAGTCAAGGGGTGTCAATACTTTCTGAAGGCACTGTATACAACAACATGTTTTATGTACAATATGTATATTTGTATAGACTACACCTAATATACTGTAGAATAGAAGAGGCATTTAAATTTCACTGAATTCAATTATATTTACTTTAATTCAAATTCCAATTGTAATTCAGTATCCTGTTCACCATTTCAATTCAAATTCAATTCAAGAATTGAATGGAATTCATGAGGCATTCTCAATTAATTTCTGAATTGAGCAGAACCCTGTTGACCAAAAATCACGGACGTTGATCATAATCATAAAAGTATTTGTTTGGTTCAGATTTGGTCAGGTCCGAACCGGCCTTGATTTGTACAGACATTACAATAAAGTAGAGCACAGTAGAGTATAGTACAGTGCAGTAAAGTATAATACACTGTAATGTACCCTACTTTACTCTAATGTACTCTACACTGCTGAATTAAACTGTACTCTACTCTACTCTACTGCCTAGACATCTATGATTCGTTCAGATTTGGTCTGGTCGGATCTACCAAATGTGTATTTGTTTGGAGGCGGAGGTCATTAGAATAATACCCAGCATGCTCTGCAAGTGTTTGTTTTAATGTTTACATTTATATTTTAGTCATTCAGCCAATGCTCTTATCCAGATCGACTTACAGCGCATTCAACTAAGGTAGATAAACAACAACATATCACAGTCATAGCAAGAATAACATATTCTGTAACCGTTACTGAGAATGTTATAGTAGTTGAAGTGGTCTGTTGGTTTATTAGATAGGTTGGACTATTTGAAACATTATTGCTGCCAGTTTTAAAGCTTTGAAAAAGCTAATATAAGTGCATGTGACAAATGTCTCCTGAGTGGTGCAGTGGTTCAGCAGTGTAGAGTACATTAGAGTAAAGTAGGGTACATAACAGTACATTACACTATATTATACTTTACTGCGCTGTACTGTACTGTACTCTACTGTGCTCTACTTTATTGTAATGTACTGTACAAATCAAGGCCGGTTCGGACCTGACCAAATCTGAACCAAACAAATACTTTTATGATTATGATCAACGTCCGTGATTCTAGCTGTGCCACTAGAGATCCTGGTTCGAATCCAGGCTCTGTCGTAGCCGGCCGCGACCGGGAGACCCATGGGGCGGCGCACAATTGGCCCAGCGTCGTCCAGGGTAGGGGAGGGAATGGACAGCAGGGATGTAGCTCAGTTGGTAGAGCATGGCGTTTGCAACGCCAGGGTTGTGGGTTCGATTCCCATGGGGGGCCAGTATGAAAAATAAAAAATATAAAAAATAATGTATGCACTGGATAAGAGTGTCTGCTAAATGACTAAAATGTAAATGAACATGGGAGCAACACCAAACATTCTATGTTTTAATCTTCAGTTGGCTCCTCTTTCCTTTATTAAATTGATTTAAACATAGTTATTGTGATATAATGCTTTGTGAAATGTATTTCAGTGTCTGTAAATTATGTATTTTCAATGTTATTTCTTAACCAAAAATGAACTTGAGTTCAAAGTCTGGAAAATACGTATTTTCAACATCCGGAAAATGTATTTTCAATGTTCGCAAAATACGTATTTTCACCTTTAATTCAGAACCTAATATGAACCTAAAAATATTTATTTTAGATGTCATTTTGCTTACTGGGTCGTGTCTTCTACCAAACACTTGGATAACAGCTTCACTGAGTGTACAAAACATTAAGGACACCTGCTCTTTCCATGACAGACTGACCAGGTGAATCCAGGTGAAATCTATGATCCTTTATTGATGTCACTTGTTAAATCCACTTCAATCAGTGTAGATGAAGGGGTAGGAGACAGGTTAAAGAAGGTTGTTTAAGCCTTGAGACATGGATTGTGTATGTGTGCAATTTAGATGGTGAATGGGCAAGACAAAATATGTAAGTGCCTTTGAACATGGTAGGGTAGTAGGTGTCAGGCACACCGGTTTGGGTCAAGAACAGCAACTCTGCTGGGGTTTTCATGCTCAACAATTCCCCATGTGTATTAAGAATGGTCCACCACCCAAAGGACATCCAGCCAACTTGACACTGTGGGAAGCATTGGAGTCAACATGGAACGCTTTCGACACCTTATAGAGTCCATGCCCCGACGAAAACGGGGGGTGCAATTTAATATTAGGAAGTCCTTAATGTCCTCAGTGTATGTCCTACTGGGACACACTATTTTCACGCCATTTCGCCCGGTGGGCGGTGCTATAGGTCACTGTGGGTGTAGATTTCAGCACGCATAACGGGGTGCACACTGTCGAAAACGAGCCGAGCACTCGCTCATCTCCAGATTGTTGTATTTATTCAACACACCGCTAACCGCTAAATCACAGAGTACAGGTTGGCTAAGCCTAACTACATTAATGGATGTTATTGTTTCATCAGGGAGCCACAAAGATGACGTAAACAAATGTAATCGCTGAATTCACGTTATGTTTGCTATTTCATGCAGCTACAGAATAGAAAGAAGCTAAACAAATGATTTTGTATTAGAATTTCACATTGTCTAAATTGAGCGATATCATTCACGAAAAGTAATGAGACTGGGTGTGTATGTATGCCGCCTGGATACTATGGTAACGTTGGCCTCATGTATATGCCCTCGAACAAATAACTAAATCCAAGGACATCCAAAATCCATGAGATTAAACGTTTTTAATGAAGCCAGCAACGCAAATAATTCATCTCAGTGATTAAACGTTTTTACGTTTTTAATGAAGCCAGCAACTCAAATAATTAATGTCATTGATTGACAACGCAAATAAGTCATCTCAGTGATTAAACATATTATTGCCGTATTATTGGACGTTGACTAACCAATCGCAGTGAAATTAGATGAAAACTAGTCATGATCAGTTTCATATATTTAATTCAAGTAAATTTAGATTGGCTTGAAAGCTGCATTGACGTTGTAGGTTGGCTAGCAAGCAAAACTTGATTATACACATCGTTCACTTTTGGGAAATTGGTCCAACCACTTGGTTGCTGGCTATCATTATTTGTTAGTTCCAATAAAGCAAAATTATGTAGGCCTACTAATATGAAAGTGCAATTGTAAACTATAATGTATAAACCCAACATAGCTTAATTTATGAATGAGCTCCCATACAGACGGTTGTTGGTTGAATGGCATCAACCATCTATTTTAAAGTCATGGTTTCAGCAGACATTTGTGGCTTTTGAATCCATAAAAAAAGTATTATGGGTAAAAGCCTATACAGATCCTACATTATCTGATATTGTCTGTGATTTTATCTTTAAATTGGCACCCATTTGTCCTGTCAAATGAATAACATAACATATGATTGTTGGATCCAGGCTCACGAGAGGAGCATGTCATAAATTATGTTAATGAGACAGGACAGATTTGGAGGCGTGTTAGCCGACTGTAATATTGAAAGCGAGCACGCTCTACTCTGTGCGAAAACATTTGCCATTCAAGTGCGGTTTCTGCTCTCACTGTAGTAGCCTACCTTTCCAGTTTTAGTTTTCATGGTTTTACTGCCAGAAGCCTAGGGTGGCGATAATTATTTTCTCCAGCAGTGCAATAAGTTTGTAGGAGTTGCTTCAACCGTGAAATCAGTCACAGGATGCACTGTTTTGCAGCGCCTCAGAGCGAAGATTTTTGGTGAGAGAGCGCGTCGCTCTCGCTGTAGGACCGGCTAACATTGTGCGTTGACGTCGCGTCGTCAGAAACGTAGACATCATAATTTATATTATTCTTGACCGACTGTACATGCAGATTGCGTTTAGTGTTCCATGGTCAAGAAATAGTCATGAAGGTTTCAGAGACCAGGGGAGCACATAAGTGCGCTGAAAAAATGGAGAGAGAAGCTGCATCTTTGAAGCGGCAATATTGCTGCACAACTGTCATGAACGTTATCTCGTCTTTATTCTCTGTGGCGTCCCTTGCCTTTTGTATATTTTTAAGTCTGCAAACATCAGAGATCAATGACAGGGTCCTGGATTTGGAAACTGGACATGGCGAGCACGTCTTTCACCGGGTGTCCGGCTTTTCGGTGGATCAGTTTAATTCATTGATTCAAGAGAGAGTGAATGAGCTCCTGTCACAGGTAAGCATCCACGAGCACTTGACTGCACGCTTGTATGTATATATATTTAACAATATGAGTGTATTCCCTTATCAGTTTTAATAATGTTGAATGAAAAGCGAGTAAGCGTTTGCTTTTCAAGTTTATTTAAGTTAACGTTCGTTTTGAATTTACAGCGCTCCTATGAACATTTCGCCAAGATACGGATTGCCCGACAAGTTAGCCCTAGTCCTGATTGCAACTGTCCCCCAGGTAAGACCGCGTTTAATAATGCACTTTACCGTCACAATGTTTTATTGAGTTTGTATAACAATAGTGATAAAGTAGCCTATCGCAAGGAGGCTATCCTATAGGCCTATCTAAATATTGTTTAGAACAGTGGGCTCACCAAATCGCTTTAGGCTAGGCCTAATTCTTTCAACTGCATTGATCAAACATGACAATCCAATTGTGTAGGTTAAGCCGTGGCCCTTGAGGCGACAATGTGATGGTTTACATAGTCTATAGGTGTATTTGCCTGCATGGTGCAATGATGATGAATACTGAGTTAGACTAATATGAAGCTCCCAACAGTGTTATTTTATAATAGGCTACAATTGCCTTTGCCAAAACTATGTAAGAGCTATACATTTCAATGATGGGATGCGCAAAATTAGTAGAAGTCAAGTCAATAGCCATATGCAGTATATTGCCAGTGCACAAGGAGAGACTGGTCACTAGCCCGATCTGACACTATTCCTGTCTTTCCTCATGTGTTGATAGTTGAGGGGGAGTATAAGGGATGTGGACAGCTGTATCACCACTACACCAAACAGAAAGAGGAGTATTTAACACCTATAGAAGCGCTGCATAGTTGTCTGAAGAGTGGGCGGTGTCTCAACGCCTGCTCCCTACTAATGCATATTTTACCCTCTGATAGGCTACATAGCCTACAGTCATGCACATGTGCTGATAGTAGACATGCACAGAGCAAGGATGCAGACAACTAACTGTCTTCATGTGTACTATTACTAGCCTAACTCAATATAGCAGTTTGTGTTAGCTCTATACAGGCATAGGCAGGCATATGCAGTTAAAATACAGAAGTACAACGTATTCTAAAACCCTCACATATTCCTCAAAATAACCTATGGTATACCCCACTAAACTCTGTTTTTTTTGTTGCTTGTTTCAATGTATTTATTACACTGTAGGCTATAAATCTGCTTGATAAATCCACTGAAATTCCCAGTTTTCACCAGCAGATGGAAACACTTATTCTTGTAAAACTGATCAAGATCTGAATAATTTGGGATAATATGCGGTTATGTTGGTGCATTTTTGCCACGTGTCAAAATTCACTTTTACAGTGCATTCAGAAAGTATTCAGACCCCTTGAGTTTTTCCACATTTTGTTACGTTACAGCCTTATTCTAAAACATATTAAATTGTTTTTTCCCCCCTAATTTATCTACACATATTCCCCATAATGACAAAGCAAAAACAGGTTTTTAGACATTTCTGCAGATTCTTTTTTTTTTAATCACGTAAATATAACATTTAAATAAGTATTCAAACCCTTTACTCAGTACTTTGTTGAAGTACCTTTAGCAGCGATTACAGCCTCGAGTCTTCTTGGGTATAACGCTACAAGCTTGGCACACCTTGGGGAGTTCTTCATTCTTCTCTGCAGATCCTCTCAAGCTCTGTCAGGTTGGATGGGGAGCGTCGCTGGACAGCTATTTTCAGGTCTCTCCAGAGATGTTAGATCGGGTTCAGGTCCAGGCTCTGGCTGGGCCACTCAAGGACATTCAGAAACTTGTCCCGAAGCCACTTCTGCATTGTCTTGGCTGTGTGCTTAGGGTCGTTGTCCTGAGCGCTCTGGAGCAGGTTTTCATCAAGGATCTCTCTGTACTTTGCTCCGTTCAGCTTTCCCTCGATCCTGACTAGTCTCCCAGTACCTGCCACATGCTTCACCGTAGGGATGGTGCCAGGTTTATCCAGACGTGACTCTTGCCATTCTGGCCAAACAGTTCAATCTTGGTTTCATCAGACCAGAGAATCTTGTTTCTCATGGTCTGAGAGTCCTTTAGGTACCTTTTGGCAAACTCCAAGAGGGCTGTCATGTGCCTTTTACAGAGGAGTGGCTTCCGTCTGGCCACTCTATCATAAAGGCCTGATTGGTGGAGTGCTGCAGAGATGGTTATCCTTCTGGAAGGTTCTCCCATCTCCACAGAGGAACTCTGGAGCTCTGTCAGAGTGACCATCAGGTTCTTGGTCACCTCCCTGACTAAGGCCCTTCTTCCCCGATTGCTCAGTTTGGCCAAGCGGCCAGCTCTAGGAACAGTTTTGGTGGTTCCAAACTTCTTCCATTTAAGAATGATGGAGGCCACTGTGTTCTTGGGGACCTTCAAAGCTGCAGAAATGTTTTGTTACTCTTCCCCAGATCTATGCCTTGACATAATCCTGTCTTGGAGCTCTTTGGACAATTCCTTCGACCTCATGGCTTTGTTTTTGCTCTGACATGCACTCTCACCTGTGGGTCCTTATATAGACAGGTGTGTGCCTTTCCAAATCATGTCCAATCAATTGAATTTACCACAGGTGGACTCCAATCAAGTTCTAAAAACATCTCAAGGATGATCAACGGAAAGGATGCACGTGAGCTCAATTTCGAGTCTCATAGCAAAGGGTCTGAATACTTATGTAAATAAGGTATTATTATTTATTAATTTTTTATACATTTGCTAAAAGCCTGTTTTCGGTTTGTCATTATGGGGTATTGTGTGTAGATTGATGAGGAAAACAATTAATTTAATCCATTTTAGAATAAGGCTATAATATAACAATATGTGGAAAGAGTCAAAGAGTCTGAATACTTTCCGAATGCACTGTAATCTGTCCTCTTGCTTTTATAGAATCAATAGAGGCACACTGTATGACATAATTTCTAGTATGAAACTGGCATTTGTCACACTTTTACCTCGTCTATACAAAAAAATATCTTAAACATTGCGCATTACATTTATAGCATTGTAATAGACATTGAATAATGTTTTATTAGGCTTTTGGTTGCTGTGCTGTTATAGAGCCCATATACTAGATTTGTTGATTGGAGTGAATGAGGGGAACATGAATGATGGATGGCTCTGCAACATGGTTCACATTATTATGTGCACCTTGTCCATCAGTCGTATCCTACGTCATAAAGACAATGTAAAAAAATAAGCTAGCTATTCGTGAGTTTCACACATCCCCATATGCTACATTAACCCCCCCAAACTCACTCCACAGCATCCTCAGCATTGAGCTGAGTGCAACTGCAGATCCGAGTCACTTGGCATGATTGTAAAGGACGTCACGCTGCTTGCTTAGCAAGTACAGCTTCCTCCAAAAGCTTGTACACAATGCGTTTCACCAGGATAAGGAAGTAAGAACAACGGTTTAAAGTAATTTTCCAACAAAAATCTACTAAAAAATCTACTTAATCTAAAATCTATTCAAAATCAGTCTGGGGTAAATTTTTGAAATTAATGAGCCAGCAGTACTGGAAGTATGAACCATAATAGGTATTTCGCAATTATGTTAGTCTCTGTTCTAAATCCCAATCATCTGCGTGCCATTCATTTTTATTCAATTAAAAAATACATTCCAGATTTGTTTTTGCCTCCTCTCTCTGCCTCTTTGAGGGCATACAAGCATGTATAGAGGACAACAAACAGTGTCGTTGTTATAATATAAAGACATCAGTGGAGATATTTTAATGTGTTGTTAGAGTATGGTATGGTGCAGTGTTTTACATTCTAAAGCAAGTCCAGCTTTCACCATACTATTGCCAATGCTTGCTTGGAAAGCCTCATTGTTAGGCGAAGTGTCTCATTTCTCGGTCTGAATAGATTCACTCAATGCAATCCTTGCTGTGGTCACAGCCTGTGGCTCAGGCATAGCCTTCTTTAGGGGGAACCGTAATGTATTTTTCATAGTCTTCATTTTATTACTGCCAGAGTCGATGGAGCGGCAGCTCAGACAGAGAGATGGGCCATAGCTTCAGGGTATTCTCCAGGTCGGCATCCCAGTTAGGTGTTCACCAGCTAGCCCATTGATGTGCCATGAAACCCCTTGTATCCGGGATAGCTTTGCTTTTCAGTAGGCCTAATCTTAAATTTTTTTCTTTAAAAAAAGAGAGTGTAAATCGACTCTGCTTTCATCGTTTTTTATTTACTGGCTAGATACAGAGAGGAATGAGATTGGGAGACAGAGGCAAAATTGGCAGGGTGGGATTTGAACCAATGCCCAGTGGGGCAATGTGTGGTTCGGAGTTGGCAGTGCTACCACTAGACCAGCACTGATAACCTTTTCTACTGATTGATTAATTGAATATATAGATAATTAAAAGTATTAGGCTGCTCCAGCCGGAGACAATATTACATACATTAAAAAGCATTACTTTGCTAACTGATTGCGCAACAACATTGCAAATGCAAATAAATATATTTGAGCTGGTTGGATGGCTTTGATGATGCCCATGTGAAACCAGTGTTGTGTAACTTTGCCCTTTATTTTTTCCCTCAGCATCTTTATGGCAATTCCTTTGCTATTTGTCTAGCACTTGTTGGCCTCTGTGGCTAAGTCACGTTCTGGTTAGTGTGCCTTACTGTGAAGTGCTTCCCCTGCAATGTGCTTTAATTGTTTCAGTATTGGCAGCTTTTTTCTTTTTGTGTGCATCTGCATTCCAAATCAGGCCTGTTGTTGAATGGGAGCTTAAATAAAACATGTAGCTCACAAGCAGCGGTGCTTTGCTCTTGCGTTGCGTATTCACCCCCCACCTCCCTGACAACATGGGCAGCGCACCGCAGCGTGGAAGAAGGGCCGGGAGAAGTGTGATGGAGTCTGGGACCACTGTGTTGGGGGGGTGTGTGTTTGTGTTTATGTGTGTGCACGCACGCACTAAATAGAGAGGGACATTAGTTTCAGTAAATACAAGCCTCTCCGACTCATCCAAGGACAACATGGAGCGGGCGACGGTTCAAAGTGAAAAAGTGAATGGAACCAATTAGTTTCCCTCAGCCATTGGCCTAGAGATGTGTGCTCCCAGACTCCCCTGGGGCGCTGTGAGGTCGACCTCAAAGGGAAGATGTTGAATCAGACCGCTGGCCTTTCCTGCCATCGGGCCACACACAGGCAGTGTGTTTGTCAGTGTAGAGGACCCCACTGCTCTATCTCTCTTTCCCGTACTGTATGGTTGGTAAGAGACAGGGATACCTTGTGGCTAGACTGATGATCTGTGTCTTGGCTAAGCCCACCCAAAGCTGCACTCTCCCAGTCAGCTCTTCATCTACCAAGCTGTGCTAAATGTGATGTGAAATTATGCTATGTATCTAAAGTCGTGCTTACACCTTGCATAACATGTGGTTGTCGTCATTCGATCAAGATGAGCCGATCACTATCTGATAGAGATTTTTTGCGTCTACACATGGTAATAAAATGTGTCTCTTATCTGCCCACATTGTCCGTATTGTGACCAGATTTCCTGGTACTTCCCTGTATGCAAAATAATCCAACCTGACTTGAACGTCACATTATGTCACAAGCTGTATAAATCGTCGGAAAACAGCACACTTTTATAGTCAATCGTTACAGTCTATTTTTGTTAAAGACTGTCCCGATAACCTCGACCTGTCCACAGCCATACAAATAAATATTCAGAGAATTTTTCCTTCCCTAAAAAAGTCACCACACAAACGAGCTGAGTATCTGGATGTGTGTACAAAATACAATTACTGCACAGTATAAATAAAAATGACACTTAGGCCCTAATGCACACAGTAAAAACAGAAACAGGTTAAGTTACAGAGTAGGCTACAAAGTGCATCTCCGAATGGCGCAACGCATTATCCAAACAGGTCTGGACAGGGCTGTTCTTTACACATGGATGCTTTACATCCGTTGTCTTTATATTTTTGTAATCATGTATTTTAAATAACATTTAGTATAGGCCTAAACAGTACCAAAGGGGAAAAAAAGCAACATGCTGGGAGAATGACCATGATTTAGTTTCCTCCAAATCATTGATCAGTGATAACAGTGATAACAGAGATAACAGATAACAGAACCTCAATAACAGAACCTCAATATGATAATCTTCACTATATATACAAAAGTATGTGGACACCACTTTTTAAATTAGTGGATTCGGCTATTTCAGCCACGCCCGTTGCTGACAGGTGTATAAAATTGCGCAAATAGCCATGCAATCTCCATAGACAAACATTGGCAGTAGAATGGCCATGCTGAAGAGCTCAGTGACGTTCAACGTGGCACCGTCATAGGATGCCACCTTTCCAATAAGTCAGTTCATCAAATTTCTGACCTGGTCAACTGTAAGTGCTGTTATTGTGAAGTGGAAACGTCTAGGAGCAACTACGGCTCAGCCGCGAAGTGGTAGGCCACACAAACTCACAGAACGGGACCACCGAGCGCTTGCAACACTCACTACCAAGTTTCAAACTGCCTCTGGAAGCAACTTCAGCACAAGAACTGTTCGTCGGGAGCTTCATGAAATGGGTTTCCATGGCCGAGCAGCCGCAATCAAGCCTAAGATCACCATGCGCAATGCCAAGCGTCGGCTGGAGTTTTTTAAATGTGTAAATTTTACCTTTATTTAACTAGGCAAGTCAGTTAAGAACAAATTCTTATTTACAATGACGGCCTACACCGGCCAAACCCGGACGACGCTGAGCCAATTGTGCACCGCCCTATGGGACTCCCAATCACGGCCGGTTGTGATACAGCCTGGAATCAAACCAGGGGGTCTGTAGTGATGCCTCAAGCACTGAGATGCAGTGTCTTAGACCGCTGCGCCACTCAGGAGTGGTGTAAAGCTCGCTGCCATTTGACTATGGTGCAGTGGAAACGCGTTCTCTGGAGTGATGAATCACACTTCACCATCTGGCAGTCCGATGGACCAATCAAATCAAATCAAATCAACCGGAGGCACCGGTTAGTCGAGGTAATTGGGGTAATATGTACATGTAGGTAGAGTTATTAAAGTGACTATGCATAGATCATAAACAGAGAGTAGCAGCAGCATAAAAGAGGGGTGGGGGGCAATGCAAATAGTCTGGGTAGTCTTATGACATGGGGGTAGAAGCTGTTTAGAAGCCTCTTGGACATAGACTTGGCGCTCCGGTACCGCTTGCCTTGCGGTAGCAGAGAGAACAGTCTATGACTAGGGTGGCTGGGTTTGGCGGATGCCAGGAAAATGCTATCTGGTCAAATGGTGTGCCAACTGTAAAGTTTGGTGGAGGAGGAATAATGGTCTGGGGGTGTTATTCATGGTTCGGGCTAGGCCTCTTAGTTCCAGTGAAGGGAAATCTTAACACTACAGCATCTAGACGATTCTGTGCTTCCAACTTTGTGGCAACAGTTTGGGTAAAGCCCTTTCCTGTTTCAGCATGACAATGCTCCCGTGCACAAAGCGAGGTCCATACAGATCAGCCCCCGCAGCAATATTCCAACATCTAGAGGAAAGCCTTCCTAGAAGAGTGGAGGCTGTTATAGCAGCAAAGTGGGGATCAACTCCATATTAATGCCCATGATATTGAAATGATGTTCGATGAGCAGGTGTCCACATACTTTTGGTCATGTAGTGTATTTACCTTTTATTTTGACAGTGAGTCAATGCTGGGACCAAGTTCTCTTGTCCAGTTGAACCCTGTATAGCACAACAATGCACATAAAAATACAATAAACACATTAATATACACATTAAAATACATGTCATTATACACAACTATACAGTCGTGGTCAAAAGTTTTGAGAATGACACAAATACTAATTTTCACAAAGACTGCTACCTCAGTTTTGATGATGGCAATTTGCATATACTCCAGAATGTCATGAAGAGTGATCAGATGATTGCAATTAATTGCAAAGTCCCTCTTTGCCATGAAAATGAACTTAATCCCTAAAAAACATTTCCACTGTCAGTGATTCTCTCATTAACACAGGTGACGAGGATAAGGCTGGAGATCACTCTGTCATGCTGATTGAGTTAGAATAACAGACTGGAAGCTTTAAAAGGAGGGTGGTGCTTGAAATCATTGTTCTTCCTCTGTTAACCATGGTTACCTGCAAGGAAACGCGTGCCGTCATCATTGCTTTGCACAAACAGGGCTTCACAGGCAAGGATATTGCTGCTAGTAAGATTGCACCTAAATCAACCATTTTTCGGATCATCAAGAACTTCAAGGAGAGAGGTTCAATTGTTGTGAAGAATGCGTCAGGGCGCCCAAGAAAGTCCAGCAAGCGCCAGGACCGTCTCCTAAAGTTGATTCAGCTGCGGGATCGGGGCACCACCAGTGCAGAGCTTGCTCAGGAATGGCAGCAGGAAGGTGTGAGTGCATCTGCATGCACAGTGAGGCGAAGACCTTTGGAGGATGGCCTGGTGTCCAGAAGGGCAGCAAAGAAGCCACTTATCTCCAGGAAAAACATCAGGGACAGACTGATATTCTGCAAAAGGTACAGGGATCGGACTGCTGAGGACTGGGGTAAAGTCATTTTCTCTGAATCCCCATTCCGATTTGTTTGGGGCATCCGGAAAAAAGCTTGTCCGGAAAAGACAAGGTGAGCGCTACCATCAGTCCTGTGTCATGCCAACAGTAAAGCATCCTGAGACCATTCATGTGTGGGGTTGCTTCTCAGCCAAGGGAGTGGGCTCACTCGCAATTTTTCCTAAGAACACAGCCATGATTAAAGAATGGTACCAACACATCGTCCGAGAGCAACTTCTCCCAACCATCCAAGAACAGTTTGGTGACGACCAATGCCTTTTTCCAGCATGATGGAGCACCTTGCCATAAGGCAAAAGTGATAACTAAGTGGCTCGGGGAACAAAACATCGACATTTTGGGTCCATGGACAGGAAACTCCCCAGACCTTAATCCCATTGAGAACTTGTGGTCGATCCTCAAGAGGCGGGTGGACAAACAAAAACCCACAAATTCTGACAAACTCCAAGCATTGATTATGCAAGAATGGGCTGCCATCAGTCAGGATGTGGCCCAGAAGTTAATTGACAGCATGCCAGGGCAGATTGCAGAGGTCTTGAAAAAGAAGGGTCAACACTGCAAATATTGACTCTTTGCATAAACTTAATGTAATTGTCAATAAAAGCCTTTGACACTTATGGAATGCTTGTAATTATACTTCAGTATACCATAGTAACTAACATCTGACAAAAATATCTCATAACACCGAAGCAGCGAACTTTGTGAAGACCAATACTTGTGTCATTCTCAAAAAAGGTGCCCTAACAACTGTCTGAAATGCCCTAGAGGCAACAATTCCCCAAATGTTTAGGTGCGTTGTAGATCATTCCACACTTAAGGTGCAAAAAAACTAAAATCATATCTACCAAACTCCGTGGAGATCGGAGGGATCTCCAGAGTTAGCCATCCCTGAGGTTAACAATTAGGTAAGGTATGGCAGAAGTTTATGCAAGAGGGCTTTATAGACAAAAACAGCACAATGCATCAATCTACGAGACTTCAAGGAAGGCCAGCCCACATTCTGATACAAAATGCAAATGTATACTGAACCTATCGCCCGTAATAAAGCGCAACACGCTGTGATAAACTACGTCCAATGGCTTCAATACAGTGGCAGCTGCATTCATATAGTCAATAACCAGAATAAATGTTGACTGAATTATTTGTTTCCTGCTATTTAACGAAAGACAACACCTGTGCCTATAGAAGAAGCCTATTTTAATTCTTAATATATTAACTAACTCATCAACATGCTTTTTGAAAGATAGATTTTCGTCAATCCAGATTCCCAAATATTTATATGCGGGGACACAATCAATGAGGGCACCATCCAAAGTACGTATGCATAAATCATCAGATACAATTTTATGTGATTTGGAAAATTACATATAGTTGGTTTTACTTGCATTAAGTACATCTTTCAGTTCAACAAATGCTTTCTTTAGGGCAATAAAGGCAGATTGAAGCTCTATAGCAAGACATGTAGTCCAATTATGAAAATGCATGGATAAAAGCGGCAATCGATAAAATGTGCAAAGGAGAACACATGTAAAGCAAATGGATTTATAAAGGAATAAAGTGTAAATCTAAAAGTAGCCTAAAGAGTCCTTCCTATTGAAGCCTATATTGAACAGTTTGGACATCTTCAGCACTTTATGGATAACTAGAAAATGCT
The DNA here is from genome assembly GCF_964263955.1 of Coregonus lavaretus. Lineage (NCBI taxonomy): Eukaryota > Metazoa > Chordata > Actinopteri > Salmoniformes > Salmonidae > Coregonus > Coregonus lavaretus. Next base: position 39,228,560 of record NC_139994.1, read on the forward strand.
CAAAGATTCACAGAATATAATATAATAACATTGAAAATGATTGCATTATAATACCAATGTATTATTTTCGTATCTGATATAGCAACTGAAATAGACTATTCACCATGAATAGCGCACCGTTAATTCTGGCAAGATCTAAAGGTACAGGTGTAAAATTAGGCGTACCCATTACACCTTGCCATACACTTACCACGCACTGTGCTCTTCTGCTGCAACTCCATCATAGTCCGTCCCTGCATGCATCCCCAATACATTTTTAGTTCAGTTCTGTTATTCTGCTATTACAGTCCTTGACCTTTCTGTAGCATTGGATGTGGGAACGGGATACCTATTTCTCTGTCATTCGGGTCAATATCTCTTCATAAATATCTTAATTTCTATATGCCCATTTTATTCAGAGCTGGACGCGGTATTGGTCTGTGGCATATCCGACCGCAGTGCCAGTAGGGCCGGTGTGATTATTTTTTTTTTTGTGTGCAGGACAACTGTGACGTTGGCCAAATATAGGTTTTGTTGTCCGGATTCGTTTACACTTCAAGGATATCCATACAAGATGCGTATTCGACTACCTCCGGAGGTGGTCAGAAAGATCTAATCACAATCAGATCACATTGCATCTTTTGATTGTCTACACCTGTCAACAAATGTGGGCAAATCAGTATGTGGACAAGATCAGGACAACAGACACATGTTAGAACCAGGTATAAATGGGGCTTAAAAGACTAATAAACACATGTAAAGGCTCACAATCTCACATAAAGACTCTTGCAAAGTTAAAAGCACACATGCATGCTCAGATATATGCACTCATGCCACACCTATAGTTTCTAGATCACTGGTTTTAACCCGACTGATAAATTGTGGGAATGTTATTTAAAATAGGTTTACCTGTTTTCACGAGAAACTGAAAAATTTGCACATGCCATGTTGATTGTTTAGAAATAATCTTCACCCTAAAGAAATCAAGCTGTTACTCATGTGACCTGAATGAAACAGTCAAGTCATGGAATAGTATGCCTAATAGTTTCAAATAAAAAAACAAGAGAAATATGAGAGGAAGCTCTTTTTCCACATTTTGTTACTTACAGCCTTATTCTAAAATGGATTAAATAAAAGTGTTCCTCATCAATTTACACACAATACCACATAATGAAAAAGCGACATTTTTGCACATTGATTAACAAGAAAAAACGGAAATACCTTATTTACATAAGTATTCAGACCTTTGCTATGAGACTCGAAATTGAGCTCAGGTGCATCCTGTTTCCAATGATCATCCTTGAGATGTTTCTACAACTTGATTGGAGTCCACCTGTGGTAAATTAAATTGATTGGACATGATTTGGACAGGCACACACCTGTCTATATAAGGTCCCACAGTTGACAGTGCATGTCAGATCAAAAATCAAGCCATGAGGTCGAAGGAATTGTCTGTAGAGCTCCGAGACAGGATTGTTTCGAGGAACAGATCTGGAAGAAGTTTGGAACCACCAAGACTCTTCCTAGAGCTTACCGCCCGGCCAAACTGAGCAATCAGGGAGGTGACCAAGAACCCGATGGTCACTCTGACAGAGCTCCAGAGTTCCTCTGTGGAGATGGGAGAACCTTCCAGCAGGACAACCATCTCTGCAGCACTCCACCAATCAGGCCTTTATGATAGAGTGGCCAGACGGAAGCCACTCCTCAATAAAAGGCACATGACAGCCTGCTTGGAGTTTGCCAAAAGGCACCTAAAGACTCTCAGACCATGAGAAACAAGATTCTCTGGTGAAACCAAGATTGAACTCTTTGGCTTGAATGCCAAGCGTAATGTCTGGAGGAAACCTGGCACCATCCCTACGGTGAAGCATGGTGGTGGCAGCATCATGAGGTGGGGATGTTTCTCAGTGGCAGGGACTGGGAGACTAGTCAGGATCAAAGGAAAGATGAAAACCTTCTCCAGAGCGCTCAGGACCTGCCACTGAGGTTCATCTTCCAACAGGACAACGACCCTAAGCACACAGCCAAGACAAGACAGGAGTGGCTTTGGAACAAGTCTCTGAATGTCCTTGAGTGGCCCAGCCAGAGCCCGGACTTGAACCCGATCGAACATCTCTGGAGAGACCTGAAAATAGCTGTGCAGCATCGCTCCCCATACAACCTGACAGAGCTTGAGAGGATCTGCAGAGAAGAATGGGAGAAACTCCCCAAATACAGGGGTGCCAAGCTTGTAGCGTCATACCCAAGAAGAATCGTGGCTGTAATCGCTGCCAAAGATGCTTCAACAAAGTACTGAGTAATGGGTCTGAATAGGGCTGTGGCGGTCAATTGTCAAGCCGGTGATTGTCAAGCAAATAACTGTCGGTCTCACGGTAATTGATCGTTAATTAACATAAACACATTTAGCGTCTCCTGGCTTTCGCACATAGCCTACAAGCCATTTAAAGAAGTCTAATAAATCGAGGTAATATAGCTTACACCTTCACAATAAATCCATTATTTATTTTAGACAGGTCTAAAGAAGCATGATATGAAGAAAATGTAGTATATTTCAGAAGAAAAGAATAGCATACTCTGAGTTGTCCTTATGTTAGGTCCTGATGTGGCTATGCTGTGGGCTACACTAGTTCATTTAGCAGACAAGATTAGCTTATAATTCCGTGGCATTATTTAATATTATTTTATAGTATGAAGAATACAATTGAACAAAGCTGAATAAAATAGACAAATGTTCTCCAAACGATTTGAGGGAGTGCGCACATGCGGCTATTCTATGTTGTGCAGTTAACAAAATAAATAGGTACTCCTATATGCTTAATTTAGAGTTATTAATGTAACTTTAGTTGTTCTACAAACATTGGGCTATATGTGAGCTCTGCTTTGTTTTTGCGCAGGCTGTACACACTCCAATAGTCTCTCATTCACTATTTGACAAGCACTTGATAATGCCTCGAATTTCACGTCGGCATCCCCTTTGTGGCCGTAATGCACCCTAAAAAAATCCATGCCTTTTGCGGCCCGGAGTGCTTCATTGTGCTCTTCTCCCTGAGTGTGCTGCGTCTCTCACTCACGTGATCGGGTCTTTATCACAGGCTACACGTTAAGACATACACATCGTGGACACAACTGCGCGCGTCCTTATCCAATTCCGAGGTGCATTTTGAAGATATTGGAAGAACTGTCCACATTTACTTTTCGTCAGCCAACAAGATGAGTAGGCCTAACAAACAGCAAAACCACTAGCCTATGTCAATCTACTATCCTCCATAGTACAAAAGTCGACCTATTCTATTCTGTGCGAGAAATAAATATTCCAAACATAGTCTGGGACAGTTGTGGGATGCAATAGATCCCAAATAAATAAAACCACTAGCATCAAAAAACATTTTTTATGCAATGTGGCTGACGCAACAGATCAGAACGTTTAGCTTAAAATGTTGATAAACTATTAGGCTGTTTCTTCACATTATAAGCGCAATGTTCCATTAGCGGAAAACACCATTATCAAAAGTGACCGCAAAAGCAATTATACATGTAATGCTTTTATTATAAAGGTGCATTTTTATGGTGAGAATTATCTTCCCCAAACTTGAAACTCACACGCTGCTTTTATATGCCAGTTAGGCTCTACACCCCTTGTAAAGCGGATTCATGTGCTTAATTTTAAGAAGTTATTTGGCCACTTTAGTTGTGATACAAACCTTAGTCTCCCAGTCCCTGCCGCTGAAAAACATCCCCACAGCATGATGCTGCCACCACCATGCTCAACCATAGGGATGGTGCCAAGAAATTAAAACTTGATCAGATAACTAAATCATAGGTAGCCTACACTATGTTCGCTCCCAGTCCCCGGACACGCAGCTCGAAAAGCTACCCTATTGATTCAGTTTTTTAGGGACAGTGAATGTATCCCACCTAGGTTACAACAACATAATGTAATGAAGAATGTTATTATTGTTTTCGAGTACAAAACTCTAGTATAGGCTGTAAACGGCAGTGTCGTTTTAATAACTGCTCAAAAGCCTGGCATTTTGAATGAATATTAATTGCAAAATAACTGCGTCTAGCCTGCCTGATTGGGCAACCGTATGGATCAGTTATGGGTATTTTCTCGCCAGTTTAGGCTACAAGGTCCAGGGACATTAGCAGGCCAGTAATAGGGTGTATTTTGTCAGGATGTATCGGCTAACAGAAACATGCAAATGTAGGGATTTCTCATGGCGCGTATATGAATTATGATAATGCACGAGCGCGGAGGAAGTTGTATCCATAGTTTCCCCGTTTGGCTTCCGTGTTTTGAACCCTTTCGAAAATGAGGTGGATAGCTGTTAAGATACAATTTTTGAGTTTACATGTATTCTTGTTTGTGCAGTGTACAGAATTTCATTGTGAATGTGCTCTCCAAATCGCCTCTTTCATTGATCAATCTTTATGTAGCCCTTTCCTGCAGTCTGATGACCAAATCACCCTCTAGTGGCCTCATGAGTGGAGTGTTCATATTTATCATAATTTCATAATTAATCAACTTTCTTTTTTTAAGCTATGAAAATCCAGTGTTTCTTTGTCAAACGGTTTTGTTATATTTCAGTCTTCTGTGATGTACAGTGAGGTAAAAAAGTATTTGATCCCCTGCTAATTTTGTACGTTTGCCCACTGACAAAGAAATGATCAGTCTATAATTTAATGGTAGGTTTATTTGAACAGTGAGAAACAGAATAACAACAAAAAATCCAGAAAAACGCATGTCAAAAATGTTATAAATTGATTTGCATTTTAATGAGGGAAATAATTGTTTGACCCCTCTGCAAAACATGACTTAGTACTTGGTGGCAAAACCCTTGTTGGCAATCAGAGGTCAGACGTTTCTTGTAGTTGGCCACCAAGTTTGCACACATCTCAGGAGGGATTTTGTCCCACTCCTCTTTGCAGATCTTCTCCAAGTCATTAAGGTTTCGAGGCTGACGTTTGGCAACTCGAACCTTCAGCTCCCTCCACAGATTTTCTATGGGATTAAGGTCTGGAGACTGGCTAGGCCACTCCAGGACCTTAATGTGCTTCTTCTTGAGCCACTCCTTTGTTGCCTTGGCCGTGTGTTTTGGGTCATTGTCATGCTGGAATACCCATCCACGACCCATTTTCAATGCCCTGGCTGAGGGAAGGAGGTTCTCACCCAAGATTTGACGGTACATGGCCCCGTCCATAGTCCCTTTGATGCGGTGAAGTTGTCCTGTCCCCTTAGCAGAAAAACACCCCCAAAGCATAATGTTTCCACCTCCATGTTTGACGGTGGGGATGGTGTTCTTGGGGTCATAGGCAGCATTCCTCCTCCTCCAAACACGGCGAGTTGATGCCAAAAAGCTCAATTTTGGTCTCGTCTGACCACAACACTTTCACCCAGTTCTCCTCTGAATCATTCAGATGTTCATTGGCAAACTTCAGACGGCCCTGTATATGTGCATTCTTGAGCAGGGGGACCTTGTGGGCGCTGCAGGATTTCAGTCTTTCACAGTGTAGTGTGTTACCAATTGTTTTCTTGGTGACTATGGTTCCCAGCTGCCTTGAGATCATTGACAAGATCCTCTCGTGTAGATCTGGGCTGATTCCTCACCGTTCTCATGATCATTGCAACTCCACGAGGTGAGATCTTGCATGGAGCCCCAGGCCGAGGGAGATTGACAGTTCTTTTGGGTTTCTTCCATTTGCGAATAATCGCACCAACTGTTGTCCCCTTCTCACCAAGCTGCTTGGCGATGGTCTTGTAGCCCATTCCAGCCTTGTGTAGGTCTACAATCTTGTCCCTGACATCCTTGGAGAGCTCTTTGGTCTTGGCCATGGTGGAGAGTTTGGAATCTGATTGATTGATTGGTTCTGTGGACAGGTGAATTTTATACAGGTAACAAGCTGAGATTAGGAGCACTCCCTTTAAGAGTGTGCTCCTAATCTCAGCTCGTTACCTGTATAAAAGACACCTGGGAGCCAGAAATCTTTCTGATTGAGAGGGGGTCAAATACTTATTTCCCTCATTTAAAATGCAAATCAATTTATAACATTTTTGACATGCGTTTTCCTGGATTGTTTTGTTGTTATTCTGTCTCTCACTGTTCAAATAAACCTACCATTAACATTATAGACTGATCATTTCTTTGTCAGTGGGCAAACGTACAAAATCAGCAGGGGATCAAATACTGTATATAAAGTGTAATATTGGGATGCAAACTCAAAATGGAGTACATTTCAACTCTATATCCAACATGGTATCCAACCCTATATCTTTAAGCCTATATCATGTCTGTGAGGTGTATACTTTTGTTTCAAAGTAGATTTGTTTAAGACTATCGAGAAACACTCTGTGTGACCCTGATTTAGCCCACTGCAGCAAAAGGTTAATGCTTCAGTGTATCTCCGATATGAAATGCAAGCACTGTGATGTTGTTATTTGTGAGTAGGCCTATGAGAGATGTAAAGATGCTATCACATATCGCCGGCGTTACCTCAAAGATGTCTGACATTGGGTTACCATGTGTCAAATTACTCAGTGTAATGCAAGTGTCCTGCAACCCTCCTGTGTCAGTGTCAGACAAGGTTCAACGGTTGTGACCCCATGACCGTAGAGGTGCCTCATGGTCCATGGTAGCTTGAGAGCTGCTCATGGGCCCTGCACTTGTATCTGATGGAGCAGAGGGTGAAAACAGCTGTGTTAGCCGCAGCTAGGCCAGGAAAACCCACGGCGGGAGTGGCAACCCTTCGCTTTAATTTAATTGGACGTTCATTTGATATGGGCTGAGCTGGCTAGACTGCTGGTAAATTTTAATTTTGACGGCTTGATAAATGTTCCAATGCTCTGTATGGTGGACCGAAAATAGTGTGTCTAATTTCCAGTCTTGTATAGTATGAATAATGCCACTCTAGCAATCCATGTGGCTTTTTATATTTGATAAAAGTCAAGAAATATAAATGCACGCTTAGAATATCAGTGTGTGTTATATTATGGTGGTTGATATATGGTGGTGTGATTGGTATAAAAGAGGGCACAGACATACAAAATTATATCAGTTAATGAAGCAATCCATCTGGGAAGAAGTTTGTAGGCTAGGAATCATGGAAACATGACATGCATTGATGCATGGTTGTAATGAATGTATTTTTCTCCCAAAGAAACGTTCCATGGTATGTAAAGCTGAACAGCTCATTAATATTTTAATGTTTTGAAAATTTTCCCAGCAAACATGATGAAAGGGCAAAATATGGAAATGTACCCTTTTTTTTTTTTTTTTACCTTTATTTTGACAGTATACATGATGTACACATCAATACACATCAATAAACACAACAATATACACATCAATATTCACATCAATACACTAAAAGCAAAACATAAAACATAATTCGATAACTCAATAAAGAGGGCAGCACAGTGCTTCCTCCTATCCATATCAATCTTAAGCAAGGCGTCTAATACATCAAATCAAATGTTATTTGTCACATACACGTGTTTAACAGATGTTATAGCGGGTGTAGTGAAATGCTTGTGTTTCTAGCTCCGACAGTGCAGTAATATCTAACAATTTCACAACATATACCCAATACACACAAAAAAAGTAAGGAATGGGATTTAAGAATATATACATATATGGCCAAGCAATGACAGAGCGGCATGGACTAAAATACAGAAGAATATTATAGAATAGAATGCAGTATATACATATGAGATGGGGCGGCAGGTAGCTTAGTGGTTAAGAGCGTTGTGCCAGTAACTGAAAGGTCGCTGGTTCTAATCCCCGAGCCGACTAGGTGAAAAATCTGTCGATGTGCCCTAGAGCAAGGCACTTAATCCTAATTGCTCCTGTAAATCGCTCTGGATAAGAGTGTCTGCAAAATGACGTAAATGAGATGAGTAGTGCAAGATATGTAAACATTATTAAAGTGACTAGTGTTCCATTTCTTAAAGTGGCCAGTGATTTCAATAGGCAGCAGCAGCCTCTAATGTGCTAGTGATGGCTATTTAACAGTCTGATGGCCTTGAGATAGAAGCTGTTTTTCATTCTCTCGGTCCCAGCTTTGATGCACCTGTACTGACCTCGCTTTCTGGATGATAGCGGGGTGAACAGGCAGTGGCTCGGGTGGTTGATGTCCTTGATGATCTTTTTGTCCTTCCTGTGACATTGGGTGCTGTATGTGTCTTGGTTGGCGGGTAGTTTGCCCCCGGTAATGTGTTCGGCAGACACACCCTCTGGAGAGCCTTGCGGTTGTGGGCGGTGCAGTTGCCGTACCAGTAAAAAGTTTGTGAGGGTTTTAGGTGATAAGCCTTCTTCACCACACTGTCTGCGTGGGTGGACCATTTCAGTTTGTCGGTGATGGGTACGCCAAGGAACTTGAAGCTTTCCACCTTCTCCACTGCGGTCCCGTCGATGTGGATAGGGGGGTGCACCCTCTGCTGTTTCCTGAAGTCCACGATCATCTCCTTTGTTTTGTTGATGTTGAGTGAGAGGTTATTTTCCTGGCACCACACTCCCAGAGCCCTCACCTCCTCCCTGTATGCGGTCTCATCATTGTTGGTAATCAAGCCTACTACTGTTGTGTCGTCTGCAGGGTGACAGGTAAGGTAGAGGTGATCTGATCCTTGACTAGTCTCTCAAAGCACTTCATGATGACAGAGGTGAGTGCTACAGGGCTATAGTAATTTAGTTCAGTTACCTTTGCTTTCTTAGGTACAGGAACAATGGTGGCCCTCTTGAAGCCTGTGGGAACAGCACACTGGGATAGGGAGAGATTGAATATGTCTGTAAACACTCCAGCCAGCTGGTCTGCAGATGATTCCAGAGTCTGACACAACTTGCTTAGGCAGGGAAGGAGAGGAATTTCCACACTTCAGTGCATTAACTGTTTTCCAAAACTTTCACATATCACCAGCAGAGTCTGAGATAGAACTTAGAAAGTAGCTTGATTTTGCTTTCTTAATTCAGGAAGTACATCTATTCTCAATTGCCTCAAACACTGCCAATCAGCTACCCAGTCAGTTTTTCTAGCCTTGGCCCTGGCCTTGGCCTAATTCCTCATCATAATGTGATCTGAAAGTTCTATAGAGCAGTGGTTCCCAACTCCAGTCCTTGAGTAGCCCCAACAGCACCCATTTTGTTCTATCCCCGGACAAACATACCTCATTCAACTAATTGAGGGCCTGATAATTAGTTGACAAGTTGAATCAGGTGTGCTTATCCGGGGCTATTATAAATATGTGTACTGTTGGGGTTACTCAAGGACCGGAGTTGGCAACCACTGCTATAGAGAAGCAAGGATTTTTTCTATTTTTAACTCTAAGGCATTTAAAGGTCTGCCAGATAAATAAAAATAGAGGAGAAAAGTTCGAGAGACAATTCAGGGTCAGGCTTGCAGCTGATAGACACCTGGGGAGATTCTTTTGACATAATTATACAAGGCTCAAAGTTTGTCTGTTTGGTATATCTAATATTTCCAACAGGACAGTGATCACTGATCTCATTAGCAAAGAGACCACTCAAGTACTTGTAGTGACTATTTGCCAACATTTTGTTAATCAGCGAGGAGTTTGCTGGGTTTCTTACATGAATCCATGTAGGTTTGGAGATTAGTTGAGTCAGGTTAAAGTCAAGACATATATTATTCAAATGATCAGAGGCCAGGGTAAGCCAATCAAGGTTAAAATCTCCTAAAATAACTAATTCAGATGGTAGAAAATATTTTAAATATTCAGAAATTGTATCAACAGCATCCATCAGTGCAGCAGTGGGTCGGTAAATCCCGGTTACAAACAAATGCATATTTTGGCATAAGGCCACATCTATAACCAACACTCAAACTTTTTTGGGATAGTGACACTTAGAAAACATGATGCCACAAGTCTCGATTTCACATATATAGAAACCCCTCCCCCAGTCTATCACACCTGAAGATGTTGTAATCATGTCTTTATCCATGATCAAACCATTGAGCCAGTTCTGTGAGAACCAGAATATCAGGGCTCGTATCATGCACCCAGACATCAAGAAGGTCGATTTTGACATCAAGCTTTGCACGTTTACATGCAACAGCCCAAGTCTTTACATGATTTGAAAACCGAGGTGGTCTCCATATTTGTGGAAGTCACAGTAGAACTAATAGCACTAATAGCACTAGCTGCCGGGTTGACAGAGGTATTGCCTGATTGACAGAGGTATTCGGGAGAGTTAGAGGCACATAAATTACGGTACGTACATTGGCAGCACTTCTATGGGACATAACATTGCTAATTATGACAGGGAGGACTGGAGCACTAATGTGTATTTTTGCAGCTTTTTTCATAAACTGTTTGAGCTACCAATTAGTATTTGTTTAAAAATGAAATTGGCCTCATTCTCTCCTACTCTCCTAGCTGGGTAACTCATACTATTTCATGGAGTGTGTCTGCTTTGAATAGCTTATTCTCTATCTTTCTCCAAACTCAGACAAGGACACAATGCATACCTCCATCACTTATAATTACCCCTATCTCGTAACCTGCTGATGGAAACATGCTGACAGCGAGGGAGGTGTTCCTTTGAGGCATGGCCTCATTGGCCTCTATCAAAGCAGCCCTATATCTTAAAAACAGTCTAAACAGCTCTGCTATGGAGAGTAAAATGGTCAGTGAGGTGTTCTCTCACTTGTTTCTGGAAGTAGCTAGCAAGCTAGCCAACTTTAGACAATTGTGACTCATTTCAGGAAACTAGGCGTATGTCGCGCATCAAAGGAGCGCCATTTGAACGTAAACCTTAAAAGAAATCAAAATGTGTTTTTTGGCAGAAATGCCTTCTGGATCATGTGAACTTTCATGTCCCTTAATAACAAACTTGTATGCCATCTGTAAATACAAATAAAATTGTTAAATTACAAGCAACCTTCCCGCTAGCCATGATTGGCTGAGACAATGAGTTGGCTGGACTTGCCGAGAAATGAGTTCGGATTGGTCTGCCATGTAGCGCACTTCTGTCTATAATATGAGCTGGTCAGTATGTGTAGGTAATCCTTTCTAACGAGGCTTTTTTGAAAGATATCACGTAGTAAAACTGCATAAGTGTTGCTCTCCACTTTCTGGAGGACCGAGTTTTGAAATCAGTGGAATAAGAGTATGATAGCTAAGGAGATGGAGAAAATTCTGGCGTTTGATGGCAAATATGCAGACGGAGTCGAAAAGAGAACACAGAAAGCTCCGGATTACATCTTCAAACTAAGGGCCACCATGGCATCCCTGCCAGAGAGGGAGAAGCGTCCATCGATGTATACGGGTAAGAGAGTCTAGCTAGCTACATTTTCAGATATTACACGTTTCTAATTTTGTCAGAAATTTGTTTTCATTTCAAGTGAAAGTGTACTGTTAGCTAGCTAGCTTAGATGGCTGACTCGCTAGCTAACGTTACTTGTATGATCTGTGTAGTACTATTATTTGTATCACCGAGCCATTTACATTGCTAGTTATAGCCTAATGTTAGCTAGCTAACATTGAACCTAGTTGGTTAGCTACCTGCAGATTCATGCAGGGTAGTAACGTTATGGGATTATGGTTAATTGTTTAGGTAGCTAGCTACATGTCTAAACAAAAGACTCCACTATGCAAGTAACTGTTTCAATAGAATATTTATGATGTCACTGCGACAGCTGTCGATAGATGTAGCTGGTAAATTCGCTCTGGCTATCTACTCCAATTTCAGAGCACTCTCGTCTGAGTGTGCCAGAGCGCAGAATAACTGACGAATTTACGAACGCTCAACACCCGTTGAATATGGCCGGTGTCAGTAAACATTTTTATTTATTTTTACTATTTTCTACATTGTAGAATAATAATGAAGACATCAACACTATAAAATAACACAAATGCAATCATGTAGTAACCAAAAAAGTGTTAAACAAATCAAAATACATTTATATTTGAGATTCTTCAAATAGCCACCCTTTGCCTTGATGACAGCTTTGCACACTCTTGGCATTCTCTCAACCAGCTTCAACTGGAATGCTTTTCCAACAGTCTTGAAGGAGTTCCCACATATGCTGAGCACTTGTTGGCTGCTTTTCCTTCACTCTGCGGTCCGACTCATCCCAAACCATCTCAATTTGGTTGAGGTTGGGGGACTGTGGAGGCCAGGTCATCTGATGCAGCACTCCATCACTCTCCTTCTTGGTAAAATAGCCTTTATACAGCCTGGAGGTGTGTTGGGTCATTGTCCTGTTTTACCATTTTGTTTAATTTGATAAAGAAACAAGCATAGCCTCCCCTCTTCTCAATTAAGGCTTTTTTTGTCTGCCCAATGCAATCGCAAAGTAGTCAAGTGTGTCAATAAAGGGTTTGGATACCTGAGACCGCTTGGAAATAAATCTTAATCACCAAAGCTTTATTAAAATATCAAGTTTGAGAGGAGTAAAACAGTGAGCTGACATTCCCTTTTTATCTATGCATTGTAGGCAGGCCCACATTTTACATTTTAGTCATTTAGCAGACGCTCTTATCCAGAGCGACTTACAGTTACATTATTTTTTTGAAGGTCCCGTTTTGGACGTTCGTAAAAACCCCTCCATGATGTTGGCTACGTGTCCATGCCCATCATGAAACGAGATAAGAGAATTTTGAAGTTTTCTGTAACCTGTAAAAATTGCTTGTTTTCCATTTCATATGTTCAAAACCAAAGCCCTCGATTTTACGCTATCATTACATTTTACGTTTATTTATTGTTGTTGTTAAAAAACATTCGAATGATATGCTTGTTTTTCGTTAAATTTTATTACAACCAAACTTATTAGAATGATTCACCTTTCTTGTTTTAATGGTGACAGCGTCCATGGCGCGCTTGCAATGCAAATTCTGGAGATGCGTGAATGCGATCTGATCTGTAAGATGGTTCCGAGTGTTCATAAAACTAGGCCTATTTGGGAGCAGTATAACAGTGAGTGGACATTATCCATTTCTATTTATATTGGATCTTTGTCCAGCTACTGTGAAAAGTTTGGATGTGAGTAAAACCCTCCATAGTCCACGTTGTTTTAATATTATATGCCCATGGGAAGCAATTATGGTGCATGTAAGTGTATTTAGACATACAGTGAGGGGAAAAAAGTATTTGATCCCCTGCTGATTTTGTACCTTTGCCCACTGACAAAGAAATGATCAGCCTATAATTTTAATGGTAGGTTTATTTGAACAGTGAGAGACAGAATAACAACAAAACAATCCAGAAAAACGCATGTCAAAAATGTTACAAATTGATTTGCATTTTAATGAGGGAAATAAGTATTTGACCCCCTCTCAATCAGAAAGATTTCTGGCTCCCAGGTGTCTTTTTATACAGGTAACGAGTTGAGATTAGGAGCACACTCTTAAAGGGAGTGCTCCTAATCTCAGCTTGTTACCTGTATAAAATTCACCTGTCCACAGAAGCAATCAATCAATCAGATTCCAAACTCTCCACCATGGCCAAGACCAAAGAGCTCTCCAAGGATGTCAGGGACAAGATTGTAGACCTACACAAGGCTGGAATGGGCTACAAGACCATCGCCAAGCAGCTTGTTGAGAAGGTGACAACAGTTGGTGCGATTATTCGCAAATGGAAGAAACCCAAAAGAACTGTCAATCTCCCTCGGCCTGGGGCTCCATGCAAGATCTCACCTCGTGGAGTTGCAATGATCATGAGAACGGTGAGGAATCAGCCCAGAACTACACGAGAGGATCTTGTCAATGATCTCAAGGCAGCTGGGACCATAGTCACCAAGAAAACAATTGGTAACACACTACACTGTGAAGGACTGAAATCCTGCAGCGCCCGCAAGGTCCCCCTGCTCAAGAATGCACATATACAGGGCTGTCTGAAGTTTGCAAATGAACATCTGAATGATTCAGAGGAGAACTGGGTGAAAGTGTTGTGGTCAGATGAGACCAAAATGGAGCTCTTTGGCATCAACTCAACTCGCCGTGTTTGGAGGAGGAGGAATGCTGCCTATGACCCCAAGAACACCATCCCCACCGTCAAACATGGAGGTGGAAACATTATGCTTTGGGGGTGTTTTTCTGCTAAGGGGACAGGACAACTTCACCGCATCAAAGGGACGATGGACGGGGCCATGTACCGTCAAATCTTGGGTGAGAACCTCCTTCCCTCAGCCAGGGCATTGAAAATGGGTCGTGGATGGGTATTCCAGCATGACAATGACCCAAAACACACGGCCAAGGTAACAAAGGAGTGGCTCAAGAAGAAGCACATTAAGGTCCTGGAGTGGCCTAGCCAGTCTCCAGACCTTAATCCCATAGAAAATCTGTGGAGGGAGCTGAAGGTTCGAGTTGCCAAACGTCAGCCTCGAAACCTTAATGACTTGGAGAAGATCTGCAAAGAGGAGTGGGACAAAATCCCTCCTGAGATGTGTGCAAACCTGGTGGCCAACTACAAGAAACATCTGACCTCTGTGATTGCCAACCAGGGTTTTGCCACCAAGTCCTAAATCATGTTTTGCAGAGAGTTCAAAGACTCAATTTATAACATTTTTTACATGCGTTTTTCTGGATTTTGTTGTTGTTATTCTGTCTCTCACTGTTCAAATAAACCTACCATTAAAATTATAGACTGATAATGTCTTTGTCAGTGGGCAAACGTACAAAATCAGCAGGAGATCAAATACTTTTGTCCCTCACTGTAACCTACTTAAAACAAGTTTTTGTTTTGTTTAGAATTTCATTAGAATTATTTGCTCTCTTTTTTGTAAATGTAATCTTTCTTATTGACGACATTTGGCATATCCATGCTCAGCCATAATGCAATTTACAGTAGGCCTAGCCCCTATATAAGTGTGAATTGAATGTACAAGAATGTGGACTGCAAACAGGTTCAAGTTAACATATTTAGCAAAGATGGGATAGGTCTACATTTTGTTTTTGTAAGCTGTTTAACAAACTATAGCGGACTAACATTGGAATTGGAGATGATTCCAAGGCAATTCATAAAAGACCTTGAAGCAACCACATATTTAGCCATGGAGCACTTTCTGATTGGCCAGTGAGGCGCCAAGCCTCGACACACCCACAACTTGTTTATTCATCAAAACCCAAGCCTTTCGCGCCAACGCCAGCATCTGCGCCGATAATTGTGCTTGTAAAAAAAGTACTAATATTTCTGACATACCCCCGAACCTATAGCGCTTAGATTGACCATTGTGTTAGGTTTGTTAAAATAGAGCCCCTAGTGTTAAAAGCTATTCTTGTTTCTTTTTTAAAATGTTAACGGAAAACCATTACAGTAAGGTACTTAATTGTTACCCAGAAATGATTTGATATTGAGATATAAACTGCTGCATTGGGTCTTTAAGTTATTAACAATGGAGAACAGGACACACCCACCACACGGTGTAATTTATTAATCCAGTATGCATTATTCATGATTTTATGGCATTAAGTACGCTGTTTTTGAGATTATTTCTCCTTCAGCACCTCCAGGGAGGTGTTTTAATTATCTTTGAGGTAACTGCTGATTTTTGGGAACGGGTCATCTTAAAAAATAATAATAAACATTACACACAGGAATGTTGAATTCCATGTAGTCAACCTGTGCTCTTGTGGACTCATTTGCTTTATGGGAAATCCTTGGAATGCTTCATCAGTTTACAAGCGACTGTCAAATGTTTTGCAGGAGGTGGACAGGTTGTAAGGGATCAATCCCATATGCTACTCCACACACCCATATGTTCAACTGTTTCATTTACGTTACATTTTAGTCATTTAGCAGACGCTCTTATCCAGAGCGACGTTTCTAATTATCCTCGTAGGACATACATTATCAACTTCCTTTAATCCCTGGCATTACTCGAATGCTCATTGTAATCCTTGGCTTTTTAAAGATACCTAGAATGCCTTAACATGTAGTGTAAATCAGAGATGGAAGATCAATAAAGCGGATTGAGCAGTTGAAATATAATGTGAACAGAGTATACAGTGGGAGGGGAGGGGAGTGGAGTGAGCACCTTTTTTGTTAGACAGAGTAGAGATAGTGGGAAAGATGGTAGTAGAGAATGTGTGAAATGGGCAGTGGGCCGGATTTGAACCCACAAATAGAATGGCGCTGGAGAGGATGGCTGCCGTTTTTACGGGCTCCTAACCAATTGTGGTATTTTGTGTGCTTTTTCGCATTGTTTGTAACGGATTTTGTACACAATGTTGATGCTACCATCTCTTATGACCGAAAATAGCTTCTGGATATCAGAACAGCCATTACTTGGTGTCAGCGTGACAGATTCAAGGTGTTGGAACTAGTCACTAGTCACAACCTCTCCATCAGACTGTTAAATAGCAAGGGATGAACTGGAATCCATCACGGTGCCCTTGACCTTGAAAACAAATGACCTTTTCCAACAATCTCAAACCTATAATATTGCTGTTGAGTGCATTGAGTATCTTCAACAAACTTAGTCTAAATCAAATCATTATTGTTTATTAATCAATAATATATTACAATTAGTACAATACAGTTGAAGAAAATAAAGATATTTGTACACTTCATTTTTAGCATGGCTGTGCTGGGGTCAAAGGTACGAGGCGGAGCCGAGTACCGTAGATCAGCACAGCCGTGCTAAAAAAGTTGTTTTGCACAACCTCGAGTGTACAATTGCTTTTCCACAATGGGTTACCAATTTAATAAAAAAACATTATTTTGATAAATGTATTCATAGGCTACTATTTCATCCCTGAATGAAAATATAGGCCTAGTCCCGGCTGGCCGTTCATTCTGGTTAGGTAGATTGGTAGAGACGCGACCCAGTCGTTAAGTATTTTTGTTCTATATCTATGACCCAGTCGTTCGTTCTAAATGTTCTGTTGCCATCCTGGCTGGCAACTCTCTTAACCTTTGCTTGCTAGCTAGCCAACTACAGCTAACACAGTCAGGTCAATCAGTGCAGCTATAATAACAGCAAAGTAGCTGCATTTGCATTTGTTAAAGCTGTTTGGATACATCCATAACAATGAGCTAAGTAGCTGCATTTCATTTAGTTTGTTTTTCTATTGACATTGCTTTGTATATATCCATAAAAATGATGCTGATTCATGATTTCGACTGGCTGAGAAATGATGTCCGTCTCGTCCTGACACGTTAATTAATTCTCAATAGGACAGTGGAGATCGAATTTCAATATTGAAACAATGTTGCAAATGTCAAGAGACAGACAGCAACGTTTGTACAAACCCCCATTGTTGCAAACCAGGTGTTAGGCTAGAAGGGGAAATAATGTCTAGATGCTTTTTACAGTGGAGATCAAGTTAATTAATTGGCTGGCTGTATCACGGCTCAGGAAAAGACCCAGATGCAGACAGTTAGAATAACGGACGTTCATTATATAAACAGGGGGCAGGCAAAGAACAGGTCAAGGGCAGGCAGTGGTCGGTAGTCCAGGGCAGAGTCCGTAAGGTACAGAGCGGCAGGCAGGCTCAGGGTCGGGGCAGCCAGAGGTCAGTAATCCATGGCAGTGTAAAACGGTACAGAACGGCGCTCAGGGTCAGGGCAGGCAGAAAGATCAAAACCGGGAAAACTAGAAAACAGGGCTCAAGAAACCAGGAGTACGAAAAACACGCTGGAAGGCTTGACGAGACAAGATGAACTGGCAACAGACAAACAGAGAACACAGGTATAAATGCCCAGGGGAAGATGGGCGACACCTGGAAGAGGATGGAGACAAGCACAAAGACAGGTGAAACAGATCAGGGTGCGACAGGCTGGGCTGATGGGACATTGGATGTGCAGACATTTTTCAGATGGAACAGAAAACAAGACGCCCATTTCTGCATCATAGGCTTACCCATGCTAAAAAAAAATGTGTATGGCTTAGAACGCGTCTCAACCAATATCAATGCTTGTTTTGTCTGGCAACGGTCAAACAAAAGTGAAACTGCACTCCCTGCTTTCACTTGATGCATTGTCTTGCTATCGGTCCTGTGATTTCAGACTCACTCTCTCAGTTGTAGGCTGCTGAGGTCAAACAGAGGGAATAGACAATGTCTGTATTGCTCCAAACGTCAGACCCAATAAGACTATGGGGTCCTCACAAAATGTCTACCCTTCCACTCAGGGGGACTAGGGAATAACTCAACAAAACCCAAGAGTTGAACCAAAGACGCTCTGGGCCATATGGACTCCCGGAGGAATGTAGTTATTCCAAGGCACTTTTACGTGTGAAGTTCAGACTGATAAATATTTTTGTCAGGCATGGATTTAGTTGCTATGGCTAAGTTTTATGTTTATTATTGATGGTTGGGGTATTTTATTTGTATTTTACTTCCCAAACCAACGGTTTTTAATTGCCCTGTGCTAAAGAATTTCCCATGTTTACACAAACCAGTCATGGCCTAATAATTATTCACTTAACTCTCCTCATTGTGTTGCTGTCTGCGCTACAACTTCCAAGATTCTTTCTCTCTCTTCAATCAGATGTCCACCCTTTCTCTATGGCAAGCCCTGATGGTAAAGAATGAGCCAAAGCAAAATAATCTCTAATCGACAGGGGTTATCCCCTGAAAAAACCTGACACGCCCCTTTGATACCATTCCCTGCCGCATAAAATACTTTGTTGAGCAGTTTGATTTCAACCAGTGGCAACATTCTCTTTACAAGCAATCTTTGAATCATGAAAGGCCTATAGTGATACACTCATCCTTTCTTCTACTTCTATCTTCTTCCCTCTATCCCTCCCTCATTCTGTCCCTCCCTCTCTCCCCTGTTTCAGTGAAAGTAGCCTGACATGCTCTTTGGATATATGGCTGATGGCTGTTTATTTTGTTTGATGACTGGGCTAGATAAAAAAGCTGCCAAAATAAACACCAAACCACAAACAGAAAGTGGGCTGGTGGGAAAAATGCTTCCATGTCCAAGTGGAGCAGCTATGAGTGTGCGTGGCTGATACGGTCCCCCGAAAGGGTCGGGTCACTGAGCGTCCTCAAACAGGCTTGAAAATACAGTTGAAGTCGGAAGTTTGCATACACCTTAGCCAAATACATTTAAACTCAGTTTTTCACAATTCCTGACATTTAATCCTAGTAAAACTTCCCTGTCTTTTATTTTATTTTAAGAATGTGAAATGTAATTATAATAAAAGAGAAAATGATTTATTTCAGCTTTTATTTCACAGTGGGTCAGAAGTTTACATACACTCAATTAGTATTTGGTAGCATTGCCTTTAAATTCTTTAACTTGGGTCAAATGTTTCGGGTAGCCTTCCATAAGCTTCCCACAATAGGTTGGGTGAATTTTGGCCCATTCCTCCTGACAGAGCTGGTGTAACTGAGTCAGGTTTGTAGGCCTCCTTGCTCGCACACGCTTTTTCAGTTCTGCCCACACATTTTCTAGGATTGAGGTCAGGGCTTTGTGATGGCCACTCCAATACCTTGACTTTGTTGTCCTTAAGCCATTTTGCCAAAACTTTGGAAGTATGCTTGGGGTCATTGTCCATTTGGAAGATCCATTTGCGATCAAGCTTTAACTTCCTGACTGATGTCTTGAGATGTTGCTTCAATATATCCACATAATTTTCCTTCCTCGTGATGCCATCTATTTTGTGAAATGCACCAGTCCCTCCTGCAGCAAAGCACCCCCACAGCATGATGCTGCCACCCCCGTGCTTCACGGTGTTGTTCTTCGGCTTGCAAGCGACCCCCTTTTTCCTCCAAACATAACGATGGTCATTATGGCCAAACAGTTCTATTTTTGTTTCATCAGACCAGAGTACATTTCTCCAAAAAGTATGATCTTTGTCCCCATGTGTAGTTGCAAACCGTAGTCTGGCTTTTTTATGGCGGTTTTGGAGCAGTGGCTTCTTCCATGCTGAGCAGCCTTTCAGGTTATGTCGATATAGGAATCGTTTTACTGTGGATATAGATACTTTTGTACCTGCTTCCTCCAGCATCTTCACAAGGTCCTTTGCTGTTGTTCTGGGATTGATTTGCACTTTTCGCACCAAAGTACGTTAATCTCTAGGAGACAGAACGCGTCTCCTTCCTGAGCGTTATATTGGCTGTGTGGTCCCATGGTGTATATACTTGCGTACGATTGTTTTTACAGATGAAAGTGGTACCTTCAGGCGTTTGGAAATTGCTCCCAAGGATGAACCAGACTTGTGGAGGTCTACAATTATTTTTCTGAGGTCTTGGCTGATTTCTTTTGATTTTCCCATGATGTCAAGCAAAGAGGCAGTGAGTTTGACGGTAGGCCTTGAAATACATCCACAGGTACACCTCCAATTGACTCAAATGATGTCAATTAGCCTATCAGAAGCTTCTAAAGCCATGACATCATTTTCTGGAATTTTCCAAGCTGTTTAAAGGCACAGTCAACACAGTGTATGTAAACTATCTATCAATCAATCACAGGGTTGACATGTTATTCTCAACGCAGGGGTGTTGCATCTCAAGCTCATTCCTGACAGATGATTGGCGCAGCTCCAGCCCCCACCGAGCAGAAAAGAGTCTAACTCCTGTGGATCCTGGGCTAACAAAGAAGAGTGTGTGAACTCTTGGCATCTCTGGGTGCCCCTGTGCCTCTTCTTGACATTTACAATCGGCGGGGTGTAAACAAGGCTGCCTACCGCAGCAGGTGTGGGGAGCAGGGGAGGTCTGTGTCTCAGGTCCCGCAAGAGCCTCCCTGGAGAATGTCAATATTTGCACACCATATCAAAGCCGCCACTGTTTTGTATCACTCGTTGCATCTACTGGAGGGGTTTGTCCACCCGCAACCTCAGAGATGTCAGGGATACACAGTGGCATTGGCGTCTGGCATGTTCCTCTTGTCTCTCAAGAATGCGTGGAAAAACACTTATGGCTTGGTTTTGATTCGAGTCGTGTGCAGATGGTCCAGGTTTTCCATCAACAGTCACTCTCATGTGGTACACCAGTCCTGCTCTCGTTTGCCCCCGAAGCTTTCCTCTCACTGGCCTCCAAAACATGAAAACATCTGCACTTAGTCACAGACCATCTCAGTGAATTTTAAGTCAAACGTCTAAACAGGAGTTTTTTTGTAAATTCAATATAGATTCAACCACTCTTCAGAGGGAAAAAAGGAGCCAGATTAAAAAGTAAAAAAAGTACATAAGGATAAAGGGTTATGTTAAGTTGGAAAATATTGCTATGAACAAATTCCCAACATAAACAACTTAATGAAAGATGAGGGCGTATTTGATGACCCCTAGGGAAGCACAACAAAGACCAAGCCAAAATGATCAGATGGGTCCACCCCTCTGTTGCAGCAGAGCTCAGGACCTTGTGGTAAATAAGTTCAGTGGGGTGCTACTGTTCGTCTTTCCCATGTCGCACAGTTTTAGTATCCTTTTACAGCCTCCTTCCTTCTTCCTCACACTCCAGTCTTCTGAGGGCCCAGGCACACTGGGGAGTGAGGAAGTCTGCATGGTTCATTATGTAAAAATGGCACACCACCCATGTGATTGAGCACAACAGAGAGTGTTCGGAAAAATGACACTAATACCAAGCCAGAGATTGTCTGGAACAACCAGTGGTAACAAGGCCTCCAGCTGTGCTTCAGAGGTTTTTTCTCTGGCTAAGGACTTCTGTTGCTAGGTCTGCTGAGGAAAAGGCCCGGTTCACTTCATATGCCACCTCAAGCTTGCAAAAATAATTTACCAGCTACTGACCACATACTGTATCTCTAACACTTAGTCAAAATTAGTTTGTTCAATTTAAAGGGATGGTTCACTCAAAATGCATACATATATCATATTTTTCACTTACTTATTAGGCTGTTGTCAATCAACTCAGGCAACCTCAAAATAGTATATATTTTCTTGACAGGTTGCGTTGTGGTTTGGTTTTTAGAGCCTACAAACAGTATACACTGTTCAATAATAATATATGCCATTTAGCAGTCACTTATCTAAAGCAACTTACAGTCATCCGTGCATACTGTACATTTTTCATATTGTTGGTCCCAGCTAGATTCGAACCCACGACATTTGGCATTTTAAGCGCCATGCTCTACAGACTGAGCCACACAGGACCGCATTCCATCAATTTTTGGTCCAGCAAAGCTAATGTAAGGCAGAAGCTGCTGAATGTGTTGAATGATTGATAACAGCATATTTGAGTGAAAAAGCTAAATTTTTGTTAACTATATGAATTCATAGTTTCTTAGCTCCAGCTGTCGTAAGCATAACTCTGAAATAACTTTTGTATACTTGCAAATAATGGTGGACAAAATACAGAGCTCATAACTCGGTCTCTCACTCATGTAGCTGTTGTCAATGAGCTCAGGCAACCTCCAAAGATTCTATATTATATATACAGATTGCTATGGGGTTCAAATCAAATCAAATTATATTTGTCACATGCTTCGTATACAACAGGTGTAGACTAACATTGAAATGCTTATTTAGAAGCCCTTCCCAACAATGCAGAGAAAAATATAGAAAAATATGACCTATGCTTTTTAGAGCATGCAAACAGTATACATTGTTCAAGTCCATTCATTTTTGCCCAGGATTGTTAATGTAAGGCAGGTGCTGCTGAAAGTGTTGGATGGTTGATAACAGCATAGTTTCTTAGCGCCTGCTAGAGTGGGAAATAATGGTGAAGAAAACAGAGAGCTGATAACTCGGCAGCCACAAATGGTATTCCTACTCAGGGGCGCAACTTTGGTTTTAGAAATGGGTGGGACATAACCTGGCAGGGTTTTGGGGCATCTAAAGCTCATTTCCTGAATTTCTACTAGGGCTGTCCCCAACTAAAAAAAATCTTGGTCCACCAAGAGTGGTCTTTTCTTTCGACCAATCGATTGGTAGACATTTTAAAACGTGCATTTTTCCATATATAGACTATGTGTTTTAATAAAATCAACTGTATACAGTGGGGGGGAAAAGTATTTAGTCAGCCACCAATTGTGCAAGTTCTCCCACTTAAAAAGATGAGAGAGGCCTGTAATTTTCATCATAGGTACACGTCAACTATGACAGACAAATTGAGGAAAAGAAATCCAGAAAATCACATTGTAGGATTTTTTATGAATTTATTTGCAAATGATGGTGGAAAATAAGTATTTGGTCACCTACAAACAAGCAAGATTTCTGGCTCTCACAGACCTGTAACTTCTTCTTTAAGAGGCTCCTCTGTCCTCCACTCATTACCTGTATTAATGGCACCTGTTTGAACTTGTTATCAGTATAAAAGACACCTGTCCACAACCTCAAACAGTCACACTCCAAACTCCACTATGGCCAAGACCAAAGAGCTGTCAAAGGACACCAGAAACAAAATTGTAGACCTGCACCAGGCTGGGAAGACTGCATCTGCAATAGGTAAGCAGCTTGGTTTGAAGAAATCAACTGTGGGAGCAATTATTAGAAAATGGAAGACATACAAGACCACTGATAATCTCCCTCGATCTGGGGCTCCACGCAAGATCTCACACCGTGGGGTCAAAATGATCACAAGAACGGTGAGCAAAAATCCCAGAACCACACGGGGGGACCTAGTGAATGACCTGCAGAGAGCTGGGACCAAAGTAGCAAAGCCTACCATCAGTAACACACTACGCCGCCAGGGACTCAAATCCTGCAGTGCCAGACGTGTCCCCCTGCTTAAGCCAGTACATGTCCAGGCCCGTCTGAAGTTTGCTAGAGTGCATTTGGATGATCCAGAAGAGGATTGGGAGAATGTCATATGTTCAGATGAAACCAAAATAGAACTTTTTGGTAAAAATTCAACTCGTCGTGTTTGGAGGACAAAGAATGCTGAGTTGCATCCAAAGAACACCATACCTACTGTGAAGCATGGGGGTGGAAACATCATGCTTTGGTGCTGTTTTTCTGCAAAGGGACCAGGACGACTGATCCGTGTAAAGGAAAGAATGAATGGGGCCATGTATCGTGAGATTTTGAGTGAAAACCTCCTTCCATCAGCAAGGGCATTGAAGATGAAACGTGGCTGGGTCTTTCAGCATGACAATGATCCCAAACACACCGCCCGGGCAACGAAGGAGTGGCTTCGTAAGAAGCATTTCAAGGTCCTGGAGTGGCCTAGCCAGTCTCCAGATCTCAACCCCATAAAAAATCTTTGGAGGGAGTTGAAAGTCTTTGTTGCCCAGCGACAGCCCCAAAACATCACTGCTCTAGAGGAGATCTGCATGGAGGAATGGGCCAAAATACCAGCAACAGTGTGTGAAAACCTTGTGAAGACTTACAGAAAACGTTTGACCTGTGTCATTGCCAACAAAGGGTATATAACAAAGTATTGAGAAACTTTTGTTATTGACCAAATACTTATTTTCCACCATAATTTGCAAATAAATTCATTAAAAATCCTACAATGTGATTTTCTGGATTTTATTTTCTCATTCTGTCTGTCATAGTTGACGTGTACCTATGATGAAAATTACAGGCCTCTCTGATCTTTTTAAGTGGGAGAACTTGCACAATTGGTGGCTGACTAAATACTTTTTCCCCCCACTGTATACTGAACTTGTCTGATGCTTTAAGCATGCTGTTTGATTAAATAATGAAGACACAAATGACTCGAGGGAGCCAGAGATCACGATAGACTAACCAGAAGAAAAAAACCTGTTCCTGACCCTCCTTCTCCCGCTGCTGCTGGCCTTCGCAGATTCTGCCATTATGCTCCTGAAGTTGCCAGTAATAGGCTACGCCAGTGGTCGGCAGCAACCTTTTCCATTTGGAGTGCCAATTTATTTTACAATTTCTACCAATCTGCGCGCCAGTTATGATTTTCATATGCACATTTTGGTGGAACAGATTCATTTAAATTATTATAGTCTTTGTATCTCAAAATCATTGTCTGTGGTTAACCTACATTCTATCTAAATTGAAATAAAAATATGCTAATCTAAAAGTAACTTTTATTGCCATTGCCAACTATGTAATAAAAACCTACATAAAGCCAACACATAAAAACATTGCAGCCTGCAGGTAGAACATATCCTGATAAAAATGAATATCCTATAAATCACATTGGCTATGCATGGCCTGTCTGCAACGATCTTGAAACATTGTATCAATTATCAACTGGGTCATCCCAAAACTTGCACTAGCAAACTTGAAACATTGTATAAAATATTCTGGGCCCTCAGTTTCCTACGCCAGTGAGCTCGGGACAGACACAGCTGTAGGCTATTTGTGCAAGGGTTAAGAAGTAATGAGGTATTTTGTGACGTTTCCACTGGATCAGGACATTACATTTTTCCCTTTCATGCCGAGTGGTTATCGAAATGGAGAGAGCTGGAAATATTGTTCAAATACTTTGAGGAACTATTGTCATTCTCAATTGATTCTAAAAACAGACTTCGTTTACTTGCTGTTTGAGGTGAAGAAAAATTACTTTGAGGAGCGCCACAGCTCATTAGTGGTGGTGAGTTAACACAATCAGAAATACTATCAGATATCCCCAAATAGGCATATTTATAGGCCTATGTCCCCTTTTGGGTTTTACTCCACATTTGACAGGAGCGTTTCGAACAAAAGATGATGAATAAATTGACAAAACTCGTAAATGTAATGAAATAAACAAAAACTTGTTTCTCAGAACTGTAATAATAATATATTGAATGCATTAACAGAAATGACCATAACCAAACAAACATTACAGATGAGAAATTATGGGAATTAACAGTAAATGTAGGCTACTACTGGTGATGTATGTAATGGGGAATTAATAGACACAGCAAACAATGCACACAATGAAGTTATGAAACAATGAATACCCACGAAATGGCGGGAGAGAGCGCAGTCTGGACAGAGCCACAATCCCCATATTCTTGGAACCGTGGCATCCCTGCGGCCTCCTCAATGGATTAGTCCACTGAGACAGGTGCAAATCACACATGTGTGCCATGAAAATAAATATGCTATTTGCGACTGCGCAACTAAAAAAATTTAATGTGTTCAATACAGACCCCTTTTGTCATACAGTAGGCTATTCCATATAAGGCACCCAGACCTTATAAAAGTTGTACAGTATACCCTTGATCTTGTAATAAATAAAATATAGTGATACATAACTTGACAATTCTGCAATCCATTGTGAAATTGTGGAAGGATAAGTAACCTTTCAATTAATGGCAATGCATTTATTAGCCACTATAAATGCTAGGTTACACAGTTTCTTCTGATAACAGTCTCCAGTATCAATATTTCCAAGCAAACAAAAACAGGTAGAAGGGAGAATCTATAGACATGCTGAGATAAAATAACATATTACATTTACATAAGTATTCAGACGCTTTACTCAGTACTTTGTTGTAGCACCTTTAGCAGTGATTACAGCCTTGTCTTCTTGGGTATGACACTACAAGTTTGGCACACCTGTATTTGGGGAGTTTCTCCCATTCTTCTCTGCAGATCCACTCAAGCTCTGTCAGGTTGGATGGGGAGCGTTGCTGCACAGCTATTTTCAGGTCTCTCCAGAGATGTTAGATCGGGTTCAAGTCAGGGCTCTGGCATTCAGAGACTTGTCCCGAAGCCACTCCTGCATTGTCTTGGCTGTGTGCTTAGGGTCGTTGTCCTGTTGGAAGGTGAACCTTCACCCCAGTCTGAGGTCCGGAGCGCTCTGGAGCAGGTTTTCATCAAGGATCTCTCTGTACTTTGCTCCGTTCATCTTTCCCTCGATCCTTTTACTGAGGAGTGGCTTCCATCTGGCCACTCTACCATAAAGGCCTGATTGGTGAAGTGCTGTAGAGATGGTTGTCCTTCTGGAAGGTTCTCCCATCTCCATAGAGGAACTCTGGAGCTTTGTCAGAGTGACCATTGGGTTCTTGGACACCTCCCTGACCAAGGCCCTTCTCCCCCGATTGCTCAGTTTGGCCGGGCGGCCAGCTCTAGGAAGAGTCTTGGTGGTTCCAAACTTCTTCCATTTAAGAATGATGGAGGCCACTGTGTTCTTGGGGACCTGCAATGCTGTAGAAATTGTTTGGTGCCCTTCCCCTGATCTGTGCCTTGACACAATCCTGTCTCTGAGTTCTACGGACAATTCCTTCGACTTCATGGCTTTGTTTTTGCTTTGACATGCACTGTCAACTGTGGGACCTTATATAGACAGATGTGTGCCTTTCGAAATCATGTCCAATCAATTGAATTTACCACAGGTGGACTCCAATCAAGTTGTAGAAACATCTCAAGAATGATCAATGGAAACAGGATGCACCTGAGTTTAATTTCGAGTCTCATAGCAAAAGGTCTGAATACTTATGTAAATAAGTTATTTCTGTTTTTTTTTTATACATTTGCAAACATGTCTAAAAACCTGTTTTCGGTTTGTCATTATGGGGTATTGTGTGTAGATTGATGAGGAAAAAAACTAATTTAATCAATTTTAGAATAAGCCTGTAACGTAACAAAATGTGGAAAAAGGGAAGGGGTCTGAATACTTTCCGAATGCACTGTATGCCCCCTTTTGTGTTTTACACTTCCAGCAGAGGAATTACATTTCTGAGTGCATGATATTTAGTTTCACTGGTATATAGGATGTTCTATGGATGGTCTTAAACTGCAATAATTTATATCTGAGGTTATATGAACATGACTGGGCATTCAAACATACAGTATCTGTATCCATTCATCATCATCAATATTGTGCTGTGTACTGACTGTGCACAATGACTTTATAGTCTGTAGAGCTGTTTATACCTTGTCAGTGTGAAAAGTAGGGAATTCGCTAGGGAAACTGACAGATCAATAACGTTACATTGCTATACTGACTCTAATAAAAACTCACATGGCTCTGTCAAAAAACGTCAGAATATCGGTCTTTAATCGTTTGGCTGCAGGTTTCATCGTTTGATTCAGGTCTAGTGTGATTGAAGCAAAAATAATACCTAAAGTTAGTGAGCTAGCTACAGTGGCTAATGTTAGCCAACTTTTGGCTAGCTCTAATGGTACATCAACTGGCGAACAACGTGAAATGTCAGAATAATAGTAGAGAGAATTATTTATTTCAGCTTTTATTTCTTTCATCACACTCCCAGTGGGTCAGAAGTTTACATACACTCAATTATTATTGGGTAACATTGTCTTTAAATTGTTTAACTTGTGTCAAACGTTTCGGGTAGCCTTCCACAAGCTTCCCACAATACGTTGGGTGAATTTTGGCCCATTCCTCCTGATAGAGCTGGTGTAACGGAGTCAGGTTTGTAGGCCTCCTTGCTCACACACGCTTTTTCAGTTCTGCCCACACATTTTCTATAGGATTGAGGTCAGGGCTTTGTGATGGCCACTTCAATAACTTGACTTTGTTGTCCTTAAGCCATTTTTGCCACAACTTTGGAAGTATGCTTGGGGTCATTGTCCATTTGGAAGACCCATTTGCGACCAAGCGTTAACTTCCTGACTGATGTCTTGAGATGTTGCTTCAATATATCCACATAATTTTCCTTCCTCATGATGCCATCTATTTTGTGAAGTGCACCAGTCCCTCCTGCAGCAAAGCACCCCCACAGCATGATGCTGCCACCCCCGTGCTTCACGGTTGGGATGGTGTTCTTCGGCTTGCAAGCGACCCCCTTTTTCCTCCAAACATAACGATTTCATCAGACCAGAGGACATTTCTCCAAAAAGTACAATCTTTGTCCCCATGTGCAGTTGTAAACCGTAGTCTTGGTTTTTTATGGCGGTTTTGGAGCAGTGGCTTCTTTCTTGCTGAGCGGCCTTTCAGGTTATGTTGATATAGGACTTGTTTTACTGTAGATACTTTTGTACCTGTTTCCTCCAGCATCTTCACAAGGTCCTTTGATGTTGTTCTGGGATTAATTTGCACTTTTCACACGAAAGTACATTCATCTCTAGGAGACAGAACGCGTCTCCTTCCTGAGCGGTATGACGGCTGCGTGGTCCCATGGTGTTTATACTTGCATACTATTGTTTATACAGATGAGCGTGGTACCTTCAGGCGTTTGAAAATTGCTCCCAAGGATGAACCAGACTTGTGGAGGTCTACAAAATTTTTCTGAGGTCTTCGCTGATTTCTTTTGATTTTCCCATGATGTCAAGCAAAGAGGCAGTGAGTTTGAAGGTAGGCCTTGAAATACATCCACAGGTACACCTCCAATTGACTCAAATGATGTCAATTAGCCTATCAGGAGCTTCTAAAGCCATGACATCATTTTCTGGAATTTTCCAAGCTGTTTAAAGGCACAGTCAACTTAGTTTATGTAACCATCTGACCCACTGGAATTGTGATAAAGTGAATTATAAGTGAAATAATCTGTCTATAAACAATAGTTGGAAAAATGACTTGTGTCATGCACAAAGTAGATGTCCTAACCGATTTGCCAAAACTATAGTTTGTTAACAAGAAATTTGTTGAGTGGTTGAAAAACGAGTTTTAATGACTCCAACCTAAGTGTATGTAAACTTCCGACTTCAACTGTATATCCTTGGAGAATCTGATCCTCTGGCCATGGGATAGGCCTACTCTTGGGGTGTTCTTTCACAGTTTAAAGTGGTGGTGCCATTAATATCCAGGCTCTTTCAGGCAGCTTGTGAGTATTGGCAGCTACTAGAGGTTCCATTAGAGAACAAAATACATCTCAATACTCCTGACGGTCAGTGATGTGATGTTCTGTGATGTGAACAGGAAGCTTTTCTTGGCTGGCATGCACATTAAAACCAGTGCTGACTAACATGATGTCAAATATAGTCAAAATGAGGTTAGAGAGTGACTGTGCCTAATATATCATATGTTTAACATTACTCAGAGCTGGCCTTCATATGGAGAATGCCCTGGCTCCTAGTATGTATTGAACACTGAAAATCAGTGTATCATTCTTTAATAATAAATTATTGTATCATTCTTTTAATGATGAATTATGATCATATTACTCACCAGCTCTTGTTGCAATTGATAAATGGTGAAAAGCGTATGCATTTATGTCTAAATGTTAAAACAACAGCCTCTGCGAGTCTTTGGTCAGTGTTATAGTTTTGTGGTTTTAGAGTGAGGGTTGCAAGGCACTGTGTCAGCTCCAGATTTAGCTAAGCCAAGGTCACCACATATGGTTATAAGCAGCACCATGCCACCACACCACCAGGCTGGTCGCTCATGTTGACAAGCCGGCCGTGCCTAGAAGGCAGACAGGCAGACATAACCCATGGCCATCTGGCACAGGGACAGAAGACAGACGGACGGCCGTCTTTGAGGAGGTCTCCCTGAGCCCATCCATCAATCGACAGCTTTCTAACCCAGGGAGGCTGCTGGGAGATGCCACAGATATCACCCAAACGTCAATACTGACAACAGAAGGGGAGCTGGGATGTAGTGGCCACTGTTTATGATTGGGTACACTCAGAGTAGACAAGGCCTTTGACCTTAGAGACCTCACATTAGAATAGCAAACCAGGCAGCTGAACAACACTTCAATATTTAGCCAGAAATAGAAAACAGGACATCATGAGCTTTTCTGGCCATCTGTTTAGATGAGTCCCTACGTGCTCATACTAAAAAAGGTATCCTAACATATGTTGAGACTAGGCTTAGGCGGGGGGGTAATACTGTGTACCCTGTATACTGCCGGTAATACCGTATACCCTGGTATGGTACAGGAACGGTATGAAGATCTGGATACCGCCCAACCCCAGTTGAGACTTGAGATAAATATGCTCCAGATATTTGAAATCAATTACTTTTTCAAATAAATAAGTACATTTTCCTTATGTTGGCAATGCATATTTGGGAAGAAGTATTACTTATAGAGTATCATGATGTTACTACTGTACTTGTGAAATACAGCAATGCAGATGCAGATGACACAATTGTCTTGCATCTCTGATCCTTTTTATACAATATAATTATTGGGGAAGGAGATGCATGCCCCATGGTGCAGTCTCAGTCCTGGAGGTGTTGGCAAGGTGACAGTGTGAGTGGAAATGACTTGAAAGCCTTTGCCCTGACCCCTGGAAAACTCACCATACCAGGTCACTTCCAAACAGTAGAGACAAAAGGTACTTTTAGAATAGAATAAAACAACTACATTTTTGTTCAAGTGAACTTCAGGAGTGGTGTTCAATTAAATAGGTATGTGTCACACTGTATTATTAATAACATGGAAAGTTGTTATGACGAGTCTTAAAACAATGCTCGTAAATGATCCAAAATAGAATGTTTGCCTTCTTTGTGATTATTTTATTTTGTGTGTGTTACCAATTTGGCCTTGGACATGTTAATTTAACCTTTATTTTGACAGGGAGTCATGCTGAGGCCAAGGTCTCTTTTATAGATGAGCCCTGTATTAAATATACACATCAATGTCATGGAACAAGATAATGTGCTGTGTCTTGAAGCTACAATAGCTCAGTATGTCTCCATTCTGTAGCCCAGCGGTTCTGCTCCATCCACTCATCCCAAAGTTATTTACTATTAAGTCATTTAGCAGACATGCTTATCCAGAGCGAATTAGGGTTAAGTGCCATGCTGAATAGCACATCAACATATTTTTCGCCGGGGGATTCAAACCAGCAACCTTTCGGTTACT
This sequence comes from Coregonus lavaretus, assembly GCF_964263955.1. Taxonomy (NCBI): domain Eukaryota; kingdom Metazoa; phylum Chordata; class Actinopteri; order Salmoniformes; family Salmonidae; genus Coregonus; species Coregonus lavaretus. The sequence continues at coordinate 39,260,023 of NC_139994.1, forward strand.
GGCCCAACACTCTTAACCACTAGGCTACCTGCCACCCTATGTTATGAACACCTCCAGGCCAAAACACACCACATATCGTGGGATTGACGGATGACAATGGTCGGCCATTGTTCTGGGAAATTTTATTCAGAATGAAAGCCTGTGGTGACAGTGTGAGTGGATAATGTCACTAGGCCTCTACAATCGCCCGACCTCAACCCAATTGAGATGGTTTGGGATGAGTCGGACGGCAGAGTAAAGGAAAAGCAGCCAACAAGTCCTCAGCATATGTGTGAACTCCTTCAAGACTGTTGGAAAAGCATTCCAGGTGAAGCTGGTTGAGAGAATGCCAAGAGTGTGCAAAGCTGTCATCAAGGCAAAGGGTTGCTATTTGAAGAATCTCAAATATAAAATATATTTTGATTTGTTTAACACTTTTTTGGTTACTACATGATTCCATGTGTGTTATTTAATAGTTTTGATGTCTTCACTATTATTGTACAATTTAGAAAATAGTAAAAATAAAGAAAAACCCTTGAATGAGTAGGGGTGTCCAAACTTTTGACTGGTAGTGTACATATAAAGTGGGTGAAACAGTATGTAAACATTAAAGTGACCGGTGTTCAATGACTCTATGAACATAGGGCAGCAGTCTCTAAAGTGCAGGGTAGAGTACCGGGTGGTAGCCGGCTAGAACAGTGATTAAGTACCCCTGTTGATGCGTTGGGCTGACCGCACCACCCTCTGGAGAGCACTGCAGTTGTAGACGGTGCAAATGTGGTACCAGGCGGTGATATAGACCGACAGGATGCTCTCAGTTGTGCATCTGTAGAAGTTCGTGAGGGTCTTAGGGGCCAAGACGAATTTCTTCAGCCTCCTGAGGTTGAAGAGGTGCTGTTGCGCCTTCTTCACCACGCTGTCTGTATCAAGTGACCATTTCAAGTTGTCAGTGATGTGCATGCTGAGGAACTTGAAGCTTTTGACCCTCCCTGTAGGCTGTCTTATCATTGTTGGTAATCAGACCTACCACTGTTGGGTCATCAGCAACCTTGATGATTGAGTTGGAGACGTGCATGGCCAATCATCATCCCACTTCGCAAAAGCTGTAGTAATATGCTACACACTTATTTCCGTGTAGGGCATGTCCATAAGTCAAGCCTGATTTACCCAAGGAACTGGGTCACCCAGACATACTGTACCTGCTGTTGGAATTTGAGAATCACAACTCCTTCTAACATACCACATCATGCCCCATTCTACCTTATGTATTCACTCATCTTTCAATCTCTGATGTACTCATTTAACTCAACCTCTGAACAGATGTACACCAACTGGCCATCTCTTGCTCCACTCTTCATCTCTTTCCTAATTTTCCAGAGGTCAATGATATGCAGTACCTTCACGTTAAGTAGGGTGCTTGCTTCAAGTCACCCAGTATTCATGCTGGCATGGTGAGCCATGCACCGTTTAAAAGGGCCATGCACCTGTTACTGCCTTGGCTCTCCCCAAAGTACATGACAACTGGCTTAAAGTCAAAAGCAGTGGGGCTGAGAAGAGCTCAGCCATGTATGTCACTGGATCTGCCGAACCCCTCTGTTTTGCATCTCAAATAGCCTATGGCAACATTGGTATGTACATCCCCTGCAAGGACTTGTTAAAACTAAGCATGTTTTTTGAGATAGTCCAGCCCTTTAAATTGAATAGAAAACTATGCTTAATGCTGGAAGGTATAGGAAGAAAAAGGACACTTCAAAGTTTTGAGATTAATATTTTGTACAGAGGGAACAGGGGTTATTATTAACTGTCAGAAAGGTTTGGCCATGTCTTCAAAATCATGTCAAATTTTATTTGTCACATGCGCAAAATATAACAGGTGTTGACCTTACCGTGAAATGCTTACTTACAAGCCCTTAACAATTTATTGAACTGCATTTTTGGTTAAGAAAATATATATATTTTATAAAATATAAAAAATTAAATAAAAAGTAACACAATAAAATAACAATAATGAGGCTATATACAGGGGGTACCAGTACCGAGTCAATGTGTGGGGGTACAGGTTAGTCGAGGTAATTTGTACATAGGTAGGGGTAAAATGACTATGCATAGATAATAAACAGCGAGTAGCATCAGTGTAAAAACAAAGGAGAATCTCAATGTAAATAGTCCGGGTGGCAATTTGATTAATTGTTCAGCAGTCTTATGGCTTGGGGGTAGAAGCTGTTAAGGAGCCTTTTGGACCTAGACTTGCTCCAGGACCGCTTGCCGTGCAGTAGCAGAGAGAACAGTGTATGACTTGGGTAACTGGAGGCCTTGACAATTTTTTGGGCCTTCCTCTGACACTGTCTAGTATATAGGTCCTGGATGGCAGGAAGCTTGGTCCTAGTGATGTACTGGGCCGTTCGCACTACATTTACATTTTAGTCATTTAGCAGACGCTCTTATCCAGCACTACCCTCTGTAGTGCCTTACAGTCGGATGCCGAGCAGTTGCCATACCAGGCGGTGCTGCAACCGGTCAGGATGCTCTCGATGGTGCAGCTGTATAACTTTTTGAGGATCTGGGGACCCATGCCAAATCTCCTGAGGGGGAAAAGGTGTTGTCGCGCCCTCTTCACGATTGTCTTGGTGTGTTTGGACACATAGTTTGTTGGTGATGTGGACACTAAGGAACTTGAAACTCTCGACCCGCTTCACTACAGCCCTGTCGATGTGAATGGGGGCGTGTTCGGCCCTCCGTTTCCTGTAGTGCACGATCAGCTCCTTTGTCTTGCTCACGTTGAGGGAGAGGTTGTTGTCCTGGCACCACACTGCAAGGCCTACTGCTGTTGGGTCGTCAGCAAACTTAATAATGGTGTTGGAGTCATGCTTGGCCACGTAGTCGTGGGTGAACAGGGAGGATCAACGTGGCAGATGTGTTGTTGCCTACTCTTACCACCTGGGGGTGGCCCGTGAGGAAGTCCAGGATCCAGTTGCAGAGGGAGGTGTTTAGTCCCAGGGTCCTAAGCTTAGTGATGAACTTTGTGGGCACTGTGGTGTTGAACACTGAGCTGTAATCAATGAACAGCATTCTCACATAGGTGTTCCTTTTGTCCAGGTGGGAAAGGGCATTGTGGATTGCGATTGAGATTGTGTTATCTGTTGATCTGTTGGGGCGGTATGCGAATTGGAGTGGGTCTAGGGTTTCCGGGATGATGGTGTTGATGTTAGCCATGACCAGCCTTTCAAAGCACTTCATGGCTACCGACATGTGCTACGGGGTGGTAGTCATTTAGGCAGGTTACCTTCGCTTTCTTGGGCACAGGGACTATGGTGGTCTGCTTGAAACATGTAGGTATTACAGGTTGAAAATGTCAGTGAAGATACTTGCCAGTTGGTCCGCGCATGCTCTGAGTACACATCCTGGTAATCCATCTGGCCCCACGGCCTTGTGAATGTTGACCTGTTTAAAGGTCTTGCTCACATCGGCTACGGAGAGCGTGATCACACAGTCGTCCGGAACACTGAATCATGTATGCTTCAGGGTTGCTTGCCTCGAAGCGAACATAAAAGGCATTTATCTCGTCTGGTAGCCTCGCGTCACTGGGCAGCTCGCGGCTGGGTGTCCCTTGGTAGTCCGTAATAGTTTGCAAGCCCTGCCACATCCGACGAGCGTCAGAGCCCGTGTAGTAGGATTCAGTCTTAGTTCTGTATTGACGCTTTGCCTGTTTGATGGTTCGTCTGAGGGCATAGCGGGATTTCTTGTAAGCTTCCGGTTTAGTTTCCCACTTCTTGAAAGCAGCAGCTCTAGCCTTTAGCTCGGTGCGGCTGTTGCCTGTAATCCATTGCTTCTGGTTGGTATATGTACGTACGGTCACTGTGGGAATGACGTCATCGATGCACTTATTGATGAAGCCGGTGAATGAGGTGGTATACTCCTCAATGCCATTGGATGAATCCCACAACATATTCCAGTCTGTGCTAGCAAAACAGACCTGTAGCATCCGCGTCATCTGACCACTTCCGTATTGAGCGAGTCACTGGTACTTCCTGCTTTAGTTTTTGCTTGTAAGCAGGAATCAGGAGGATAGAATTATGGTCAGATTTGCCAAATGGAGTGCGAGGGAGAGCTTTGTATGCGTCTCTGTGTGTGGAGTAAAGGTGGTCTATAGATTTTTTTCCATCTGGTTGCACGTGACATGCTGGTAGAAATGAGGTAAAACGGAGTTAAGTTTGCCTGCATTAAGTCCCCGGCCACTAGGAGTGCCGCTTTGGGATGAGCATTTTCTTGTTTGCTTATGGCCTTATACAGCTCGTTGAGTGCGGTCTTAGTGCCAGCATCGGTTTGTGGTGGTAAATGGACGGCTACGAAATATATAGATAAACTGGTAGATAGTGTGGTCTACAGCTTATCATGAGGTACTCTACCTCAGGCGAGCAATACCTCGAGACCTCCTTAATATTAGACATCGCACACCAGCTGTTATTGACAAACAAAAACACACCACCACCCCTCGTCTTACCAGACGTAGCTGTTCTGTCCTGCCGATGCACGGAAATCCCAGCCAACTGTATGTTATCTATCAACTGTAGGTAAGACAGTGCCTAGAATCTTACTTATGTTCTTAGAGGGAAGGTTACTAGCCTAGTTAGAAGGAATTAAGTATTCATAACTCTCATTATAGTAGTTGTAGCAAGGTGAAAATATATTCCTGTCAGACTCACCCTTGTATTAAAACACAATAACATTAAGAGTTGAGGTCAGGAGAAGTTTGGAATTGTGTTATCTAACTGATTACATGTAATCAGTTAACTCCCCAACCCTCTGTCCACCCCAGACAACATGCTGGCAGTGCACTTCCCCTTTTATGGAAGACACCTTTTTTATGCCATGGGCATGCAACTCGGACAGTATAAATTACAGTTGATTGTATTTCATTATTAAAGGGGCACTGAGGTCAGCGCGTAATCAAATTTGTCCCATTGTATCTCTTAAAATAAGGGTGTAACGGAAGGGCGGGGAGCAAGGGCTTTTTCAGTTGGTAGGAACATTCACACTATTGCAGATAGACATATTAGGTATAGACCGGGCATCATTCTTTATTCCACATAATGGAGAGTTGCATCTATTCTATCTGGCATTTTTTATCCTCATCATTGAGAATGTTCAAACTCAGTAAATAAGTCCCAGACCAAAGTGCTTATATTGCAGTAAATAAGTCCCAGACCAAAGCGCTTATATTGCAGTGTTTACTTTTTGTCCATGGAACAAACGTTTTGTCCTCCATGCGCTACCCTGGAAAATAGTCAACAAATGTACAGTAAACACCTGGAGTTTGCTAAACGGCATTGGCTCTTGGATTCAATAGTGTGCAGCTGACAATTCGGGGCGTTCCTGCATGTGGGTATTCCCCTCGAGTATCCCATTGGTTCATGCATGACACTGTTTGCTAGCTAACCAGCTAGCTTGCTAGTTAGCGACACCGTGTGCTAGCTTGCTAGTTAGCTAGCACACGGAGTCGGCCCCGCCTCCCGCATGCTGTGTACCATAGTCCTCCTTAGGACTAGCTGGCTAAGCTAGCACAGTGTCCTTCGCTCCCGCCTGCCGAACACCTGCCCTCGTCGTCGTTAACACAACTGCGGAAAAACAGTGCAGACAGGTGGAGTGATGGACACTTTCTACCGGTGTACGTCTAGCTAGCTACTGTTGTCGCTCCTGACCCTTCTTCTTTGGGGTTTACCAGTGGCTGGCATCCAACATTATTGTGCATTAACACCACCTAATGTACTGGAGCGCCCCTGTCACCTGACACCTGTCCTAACTTGAAAATTGACCAATATAAGTATAAAGAGGGGTTCCTGCAGATGCAGGAAGGCCCACAAGCAGGAATGCCCAGAATTGCGGGCCGCAATTGCATCCTTGTCCTTGTATTGGAACTGGTGCTTTGGTCAGATGACATGAAAGTAGCGCTCTTTGGCCACGCACACCAGTGGTGGGGTTGGCATCCAAATGACAATGCATGAGCAGAAAATAACCCCATACCTACTGTAAAATGTGGTGGATCTTTGATGTTATGGGGCTATTTTGCTTCAACTGTTACTGGGATCCTTGTTAAGGTCAACGGCATCATGAACATAACCCAGTACCAGGACATTTTTGACAAAACCTGGTTGCATCTGCCAGGATAAAGTCTCTGTACTTTAATTATTTATTTAACAGGGAGCCCTGCATGAACTCAATTTACAATATGTACAACATTCAAACATGCAAAGTAATAAAAACATACAATACTACAAGCAGTTTCAGAACTAATATATTCCTCAACAATAAGGTCCTTCATTAACAACTTGAACTGTCCTAGAGGCACCAGACCATCAAGGTGCAGAGAGTTCTGCACATCATTCCATATACGTGGTGAAAAAAAAAACAGAAAGCAGATTTACCTAATTCTGTAGGGATCAACCGGACCTCTAGAGTTCAGTGATTCCAGTGATCGGGTCTGGTGACTCATATGTCTGTAATTTAACAATGAAGTAAGGTATGGCAGAAGGTCTTTATAAACAAAACAGAGAGCAGTGCATTGATCTACGAGACTTAAGAGAGGCCAGCCTACTTTCTGATACAGAATGCAGTGATGTGTACTGAACCTATCGCCCCTAATAACAATTACTTGAGACCCAATGAAAACCTGTGGTTTGAATTGAAGAGGGCAGTCCATAAGCGCAGACGAAGGCTATCAAGGATCTGTGCATACAATATAGTGCAGTATTTGAATAATGTATTTTATACAGTCATTTTTGCAAATCTGTCAATAATTTCGGACCCCACTATAAGTGGTCTGAGGGGTTGAGACTCATGACGTAATCCGTAGAAGTCTGAAACTTCCAATTCAACTGCCACAACAATTTATATGTGCAAAAAGCTAGGTGAAAAGAAAGAATCAAATACATTTTATTGGTCGCATACACATATTTAGCAGATGTTATTGCGGGTGTAGCGAAATGCTTGTAGGCCCTAACATACTAAAAACATAAAAAAATATGATTTGGGTCACGAAAGTGTGAAATATATATTTATCTAAGTAGCAACACGCATGCCCCACCCACCTGAGGATTTATCCTTTTCAGCCATTTTACACTTGCAACTCTTTCCTATTCTTGCATGTGCATTCGTTTTTTCCCTTTTAACGCTGTGACCACAGAAACATTTGTAATGACCTGTCAAACACTCTCCGGTAATGGCTGAAATGGGCTAAATGGAATACAAAGGTTTCAGTGGCGTGTATTAATGGATGCCTAGAGAAGCCAGGCTTCCCCAAATATTTGACAATACAAATATTTTATAATTATTATAATTAAATTTTTTCGCAAGTGCCTGAATCTCACTGGAGAAATCATTTGAGCGAGGGAAACAGCGCTCCTCTGTCTCAGTATGTGTAGCCCATGTATGTGATGCTGTCTGGACCAAAATAGTATGACATGTTGCTGCTGTAGTATTTGATTGATTGATGCCAGAAAGCATTTGTGACTCGTTTCAGGAAACTAGGTGTATGTTGCACTTCACTACTTCACAGGAGAGCCATTTCAATGTAAACTTTTCTTTAAATCAAAATGCTGTTTTTGGCAGAAATGCCTTCTGGAATATGTGAACATTCTTGTGCCTTAATAACAAACGTGTATGCCATCTGTAAATACAAATAGTTTTTTTTTTAATTACGAGCCTAGTTGGTTTAGCCACGGAAAAAGACGGCAACCTTCCCTCTAGCCATGATGGGCTGAGATAATGAGTGGGCTGGACATGCCGAGAGATGAGTTCGGATTGGTCTGCCATGTAGCGCGCTTCTGTCTATAACATGAGCTTGTCAGTATGTCCTTTCTAACACAGCTTTTTTGAAAGATATCACGTACTTTCTGGAGGACCACATTTTGAAATCAGTGGAATTAGAGTATGATAGCTAAGGAGATGGAGAAAATTCTGGCGTTTGATTGCAAATATGCAGATGGAGGGGAAAAGAGAACACACAGAAGGCTGTTGTATAAAACACCTGTGTCCGGATTACATCTTCAAACTAAGGGCAACCATGGCATCCATGACAGAGAGGGAGAAGCCTTCATCCATGTATACGGGTAAGATAGTCTAGCTAGCTACATTTTCAGATATTACACGTTTCTAATTTTGTCAAAAAGTCATTTTCATTTCAAGTTAAAGTGTACTGTTAGCTAGCTAGCTAACGTTAGCTGGCTGGCTCGCTAGCTAACATTACGTGTATGATCTGTGTAGTAATATTATTCGTATCTCAGAGCTATTTGCATTGCTAATTCTAGCCTAATGTTAGCTAACAAACATTGAACCTGGTTGGTTAGCTACCTGCAGATTCATGCAGGGTAGTAACGTTATGAGTTGGGATTATGGTTCATTGTTTAGCTAGCTAGCTAGCTACATGTCTAAACAAAAGACTCCACTATGCAAGTAACCATTTCAGTAGAATGTTCATGATGTCACTGCGACAACTGTCGATAGACGTTACTGGTAAATTTGCTCTGGCTATCTACTCCGATTTCAGAGCACTTTTGTCTGCGTGTGCCAGAGCGCAGAATAACTGACAAATTTACGAACGCTCAACACCTGTTGAATAAGGCTGGTGTCAGTAAACATTGGCAAAAAAAGCGTAATTAAATTGTTGCCTGCGGCACAGTTGCAGTCACCAACACTCTGGATAACATAAAAACAGCCTAACCAGCTCTGCTAGGGCGAGTAAAATGGTGAGAGTGAGCTGTTCTCTCATTTGTGTCTGGAAGTAGCTAGCAAGCTAGCCAACGTTAGCCAGTTAGCTTGGGTGCTTGACTGCTGTTGTTAGGTTAGAACGCTCGGATCAACCCTACTCCTCGGCCAGAGCGTCCAGTGTGCGCTCTGAATGCTCCGAGAGCGAAACGCTCTGAATTTACAAATGGACAATCTGACAACGCTCTGACTTTATGAACGCCCAGAGCACACTCTGGCACTCTATATTAAATTTACGAACACACCCGTAGTATAAACCAGCCTACTCTTGAAATCTTTGGTTGTTTAGTACATGGCCTCACATGTGAATCTTAAAGAGATGGGTGGGGCTGAGGCTTAAGAGGGTGTGAACGATGCTGAATGGGTGTAGACAAAGAAAGAGCACAGCTAGAAAGATATGGCATATAAAAGCAAACCGGATGGACATCATGAAAATGATCAGAGAGGTTGAGGGTAGAGGAAGTTCAGAAGTAAAAACAAACAAAATAGAATTATTGTAAAATTGACTGTGTCCATAAAATATATATAGTATGTGTAAGCTGGAATTAGAGGCCTAAGCATTGTTGTTCACTAGTTTCCTCCAATTACGGAAGGGGTGGTGGGGGATTGGAAGTGATGCAGACAATTACATTGATGGAAGTTACAGTCTATCTGCAATATTTATCAAATAATTTAAAAAAAAGAGCTCTCCAGTAGGTGTACCAAAACATTCAAGGGCCATTTTCTCAAAGGTGAGGTTACAAGTTTATCAAATTTCAAAGCAGAATTACTTTCCCATTGTTCCTCAACTGTAGTGTATGATATACCATTTTCTAGCTCTGAGTCTGTACTTTTATGCATCGTAAAAACACAATTTTAAATTTTGCTACATAAGACCGAATAGAGCCGGTCGGTCACATTTGGCCTTCCTTGATTAAAAATAAATTTAAAATAATTAGCCAATCAGCGTTGAACTGAGTTTGGATTTGGCTTCACACCAATTAAGTCACATCCAAAGCAAAACATCATTGTCAGAAAAACGTGTCTGTTTCTGGTCTGCTTGTGTTGTTGTCCTGCAGTAGCTATCTTGCTAAATCGTCCCTTTCCTAAGTCATGGGTGGAGATGGGGATTTGGACTTGTAGTTTTGTACAGGCCAATGATTAGGACGTGATTCTGATTTAACCATAAATTCATATATTGTGCCACTGGGTTGAGACAATTGAAGCTCAATATGTAGCCTAGTAGGCTCACGTTAACTAGCTAGCTAACTTAGCTGGTTCATTGTTGCCCATGCGAGGAAGTTAGGCTAGCAAGCATTTTAGCTAGGTAGCCTATGACAACAAAAACTAAAACCGTACAACTGAAAGCGTACTGTATGACAGAGCCATATACCTTTTTGCCATCATGAAAGAGAGGAGGATGGCGTTGGCGTTCAACTAGTCTACAAGTAGGGTGAGTCAATAAATTGTTTTACTAATGCACACACACACAGAAATCAGTACCATGGACAGCCATATGATATTTAGGAACATTGATTGGACTAAATTGTTTTTGGTATCTTTAAGTTTGTTCTAACTGTATTAAACTAAGTATATATAGCCTAGTTGATTTGATGATGTTTAAATGTTTAAGTTGAAATGGTGCTGGAATAGCGGAGGCAGTGCTCCTGTTGTCTTTGTGCTGACTTGTGGTAACTCTGTGGTTCTAAATCAGTAGTTGTTTAGTAAACTGTCAAACATTAACTTGCTTGACCATGCTGTAGGTAATGTAACTGTTTGTTACATGCAATATTTGCTTTGTGGACTTCACTGGAAAGATGTTGCTCTCCAGTTTTGGGATGGAACAAACACATGTGTAGTTGAATTTATTCCGCCACTGTGTGACTGTTGTCTATTTGTTGTATTGGCCTAATGGTATGTCACGTGGCATATGAACGAATGGGTTATAGATCAAACAACGCAATTATCACAACATACATTGTAATATGGCTTTTTACTGGCTTGGCTTCCCCAGTGATTTTACCCACGCACCGCTACTGAAAGGTTTTCTGTTGGATCTATAAGAACACCAACTCTTGGTTCAGGGATTTAGCGCATCATCACAACACTTACATAACAAAAAATAGATAATTTTTTTTGGGGTGAAATTGAAAACAGTTATCATTTTATACAGTTCAAATGTTTACAAATTAGATGCACTGAAATTATGGCAATTTCCAAAAATGAACACTGAGATTATGGTGATATACTGTCTGGTCTTGCAAACAATATATGTTTTTATTTTATATTTAACCTTTATTTTATCAGGGAGTCGTACTGAGACCAATGTCTCGTTTACAGATGAGCCCTGAATTGCAGAAATTAAATACACACATCAAAATACAAATACAAAATGCAAGCAGAAAGAAAACAAAAAGTAAACTGTCATAAAAAAACAACATCAGTAATAAGGTCCTCAATCAGCTTTCTAAATTGCCCTTGAGGCACCAAAACATCAAATTTAAGAACATTTTGAAGATTGTTCCACTGGCAGCTGCGTTCATATACACTGAGTGTACAAGACATTAGGAACACAGCATCCTAATATTGAGTTGCACCCCCTTTTGCTCTCAAAACAGCTTCAATTTGTCGGGACATGGACTCTACAATGTGTCAAAAGTGTTCCACCGGGATGCTGGCCAATGCTTCCCACAGTTGTGTCAAGTTGGCTGGATGTCTTTTTGGTGGTGGACCATTCTTGATACACTTGGGAAACTGTTGAGCTTGAAAAACCCAGCAGTGTTGCAGTTCTTGACACACTCAAACCGGTGCGCCTGGCACCTATTATCATACCCCGTTCAAAGGCACTTAAATCTTTTGCCTTGCCCATTCACCCTCTGAACGATACACATACACAATCCATGTCTCAATTGTCTCAAAGCTTATAAATCCTTCTTTAATCTGTCTCCTCCCCTTCATCTACACTGAATGAAGTGGATTTAACAAGTGACATCAATAAGGGAACATAGCTTTCAACTGGATTTACCTGGTCAGTCTATATCATGGAAAGAGAAGTTGTTCCTAATGTTTTGTACTCTCAGTGTAGATCAAAGCTGTTCAGTGTTGGTCCTGGAGGGCCGAAACACTTCTGTTTTTCATCCTCTCCTGCTAATAAGAGACTAATTCAGACCTGGGAAGTTTTTTTTTACTGTTGCTATCGCTCGTTACTGTAGCCTATGCTATTTAATAAACTGTAGTATCAATCCACAATGGACTAGGACGAGAATATTCCATGCCCCCTCGACAACGCAAAGACCGTCAATAACCAACAGAACTTGAGACAAATGCATGCAGTATTAAGCCATGGAACGCCTTGATTGGCAAGTGAGTGGCCAAGCCCTCGTCACACCTACAACTTGTTTATTCATCAAAACTCAGCCCTTTCGCGCCACAGCCAGCTATTGCAGTCATAATAACGGCTGTGAAAATAGCTAAAATATTTCTGACACACCCCCGGACCTATAGTGCTACTGCCAGTGCTTAGCGTTGTGTTAGGTTTGTTAAAATAGAGCCCATCATGTGAAAACCCTTGAGGAGAACAGTTTTTAAGATTTCTCTTCTTCACTAAACAAGGATTAAATTATGTTTTTTGTCAAATTCCTTAAATGTGCTGAGAATGTTCCAAAGCCAAGCAACTATCCTGCACCATTCCCAGAGAGTTATGGGAAGGTTGTATGCAAAATAACCATAGGACAACCACGCTCTCACCAAGCTAAGAAATATATGGTTCTCAGAACTTTATGTACTAGCTGGGTTGGCTCCTGGTGTCAAGTGCAGCAGGGGTTCAGGAAGTAATGGAATTGGGAGTCTGTGTGTGGAGGGGGGGATTAGGGTGAGGGGGGGTTGAGGTTGGGGCTGTTGAGGCGCTAGAGCAGCTGGCAACTCCAATCCTTGTGCGTTTTAAACGTCTGGCACTGGACCCAGAGCCAAAAATCTAGCCGTTCATCCCCTGTGAGAGTAAACATGATATTAATGTAGGGCCAGATCGTCCAATGTCACGGCTCAACAGCCTTTATGGAGACACGGGTTTTGCAACATCTCCTTTTTGGAGATAGATAGGATGTGACAGAGGAGGATGCATTTGACTAAGAAGATAGAGAGGCATCGAATCAGTTGGAAAAAAGCCTTGCTTGAACATCAATGGAGTTTGGCCCAGACTAAAGCAACAGATGGTAGATAGAGGAGAGGATGAGCTGTGTGAAAGTGGAGCGCTGCTCTCTCTATTCCTCTATTTGTCTTAAATGGGCAAAAGGATGAACCTGTGACTTAAAACAGAGAACACATTTTTTTTTTCAGCTCAGTGTTGAGAAGTGAGAGTCGTCTCTCCGCTGAGCTTTGGGCTACTTTGATTAATGGCAAGGACATTACCTGCCACTTTGACTGAGCACACTGAGATCGCAAAATCGACTCATAGCAGCACAGAAGGTCTTTAACTAGTCTTTCCTTTTACCCAAATTCACTCTCCTCATGTAATTTATCTTCCCATTCTAAATCAAATGTAAAATAACTTGTAGAATTGAGTGAACTGGGCTCTATTTCCAATCAGTAACATACAGTGGGGGGAAAAGTATTTAGTCAGCCACCAATTGTGCAAGTTCTCCCACTTAAAAAGATGAGAGAGGCCTGTAATTTTCATCATAGGTACACGTCAACTATGATAGACAAAATGAGAAAAGAAAATCCAGAAAATCACATTGTAGGATTTTTTATGAATTTATTTGCAAATTATGGTGGAAAATAAGTATTTGGTCAATAACAAAAGTTTCTCAATACTTTGTTATATACCCTTTGTTGGCAATGACACAGGTCAAACGTTTTCTGTAAGTCTTCACAAGGTTTTCACACACTGTTGCTGGTATTTTGGCCCATTCCTCCATGCAGATCTCCTCTAGAGCAGTTATGTTTTGGGGCTGTCACTGGGAAGCCACTCCTTCGTTGCCCGGGCGGTGTGTTTGGGATCATTGTCATGCTGAAAGACCCAGCCACGTTTCATCTTCAATGCCCTTGCTGATGGAAGGAGGTTTTCACTCAAAATCTCACGATACATGGCCCCATTCATTCTTTCCTTTACACGGATCAGTCGTCCTGGTCCCTTTGCAGAAAAACAGCCCCAAAGCATGATGTTTCCACCCCCATGCTTCACAGTAGGTATGGTGTTCTTTGGATGCAACTCAGCATTCTTTGTCCTCCAAACACGACGAGTTGAGTTTTTACCAAAAAGTTATATTTTGGTTTCATCTGACCATATGACATTCTCCCAATCCTCTTCTGGATCATCCAAATGCACTCTAACAAACTTCAGACGGGCCTGGACATGTACTGGCTTAAGCAGGGGGACACGTCTGGCACTGCAGGATTTGAGTCCCTGGCGGCGTAGTGTGTTACTGATGGTAGGCTTTGTTACTTTGGACCCAGCTCTCTGCAGGTCATTCACTAGGTCCCCCCGTGTGGTTCTGGGATTTTTCTCACCGTTCTTGTGATCATTTTGACCCCACGGGGTGAGATCTTGCGTGGAGCCCCAGATCGAGGGAGATTATCAGTGGTCTTGTATGTCTTCCATTTCCTAATAATTGCTCCCACAGTTGATTTCTTCAAACCAAGCTGCTTACCTATTGCAGATTCAGTCTTCCCAGCCTGGTGCAGGTCTACAATTTTGTTTCTGGTGTCCTTTGACAGCTCTTTGGTCTTGGCCGTAGTGGAGTTTGGAGTGTGACCATTTGAGGTTGTGGACAGGTGTATTTTATACTGATAACAAGTTCAAACAGGTGCCATTAATACAGGTAACGAGTGGAGGACAGAGGAGCCTCTTAAAGAAGAAGTTACAGGTCTGTGAGAGACAGAAATCTTGCTTGTTTGTAGGTGACCAAATACTTATTTTCCACCTTAATTTGCAAATAAATTCATTAAAAATCCTACAATGTGATTTTCTAGATTTTTTTTTCTCAATTTGCCTGTCATAGTTGACGTGTACCTATGATGAAAATGACAGGTCTCTCTCATCTTTTTAAGTGGGAGAACTTGCACAATTGGTGGCTGACTAAATACTTTTTTCCCCCACTGTACATTGCAGACTGTTCATGCCAAAGTGGTGAGAAATACATCTCAATATCTTACATTAATTATTTTAGTTATTTGTTTTGCTTAGCCCTGGAATGTCTGTGGGGGGTTTGCCTACAGGTCCCCACTCCTGCCTCAACCAACACCACCAGGAATGAGCTCCTTTTGAAAATAAAATAAATGTAACAAGTCACCCTTGACTGACAGAGTTTTTAGTTTCAGACCCCTGAAAATGGTCAGCATTGGGTCCTATCAGTCAGTCGTTTACCACTCAGCCTCCATTTGAAGTGCACAGACATAGCTCTCCCTCTGACCACGTCTTCCCCCCTGCCTGACACCCTGGCCCCAAACCACCACTCCATGGAAGGCTCACAGGGCTCGGCCCAGAATGCTTTGGATCCGACACAGGAGCAGGTGTTTCTCTTGGCAGCCGGGCGCCTGAATTCAAACCGTTTTACAGCTAGTGCAATTGCACTGAAAATGCCATCAAACCAGTAATATCTCCCATGTGCCTTGTCTCACACAAGCCAACAGTCAGGCTGTGCATTTATACCCAGACTGGGCAGCCATGCATGTGGACAGGTCTCGGCCATTACTCACAACTGTCACTGACTGTGGCCACATCACATCTCAATATCAACTGAGTGTGACACACACAGTCTGTTTACCACAGCTTCATTGTTCTTTCTACCAAACACTCTGTCACCATCTGATATCTATGGCCTCAAATCTGTCTGTGTTGGATTTATATTCGTGTGATTGTCTTTCATTGAGTGAGTTTGTAGATATTTTACTCTTCATGTGTTACTGAAGTACCTCCCATATGGGGGAAAATATATTTAATGTCACATATTTTTTTTATTTGTGTTTGAATATGTGTTTGAAATTCACTGCTCGACTGAGGGCCCTTACAGATAATTGTATGTGTGGGGTACAGAGATGAGGTAGTCATTCAAAAATCATGTTAAACACTATTATTGCACACAGAGTGAGTCCATGCAACTTATTCTGTGACTTGTTAAGCACATTTCTATTCCTGAACTCATTTAGGCTTGCCATAACAAAGGGGTTGAATACTTATTGACGAAATACATTTCAGCTTTTCATTTTTAATTAATTTGTAAAAAATCCAAAAAAACATAATTCTACTTTTACATTATGGGGTATTGTGTGTAGGCCAGTGACAATAAATATCAATTTAATCAATTTTAAATTCAGGCTGTAACACAACAAAATGTGGGAAAAGTCATTGGGTGTGAATATACTGTATATATACACAGTACCAGTCAAAAGTCTGGACACTCTTTGCATTCTCTCAACCAGCTTCACCTGGAATGCTTTTCCAACAGTATTGAAGGAGTTCCCACATATGCTGAGCACTTGTTGGCTGCTTTTCCTTCACTCTGCCGTCCGACTCATCCCAAACCATCTAAATTGGGATGAGGTCGTGGGATTGTGGAGGCGAGGTCATCTGATGCAGCAGTCCATCACTCTCCTTCTTGGTAAAATAGCCATTACACAGCCTGGAGGTGTGTTGGGTCATTGTCCTGTTTAAAAACAAATGGTAGTCCCACTAAGCCTAAACCAGATGGGATGGCATATCGCTGCAGAATGCTGTGGTAGCCATGCTGGTTAAGTGTGCCTTGAATTCTACATTTATCACAGACAGTGTCACCAGCAAAGCACCCCCACACCATAACACCTCCTCCTCCATGCTTTACGGTGGGAACTACACATGCGTAGATCATCCGTTCACCCACACTGCGTCTCACAAAGACACAGCGGTTTGAACCAAAAATCTCAAATTTGGACTCCAGACCAAAGGTCAAATTTCTACTGGTCTAATGTCCATCCATTGCTCTTGGTTCTTGGCCCAAGCAAGTCTCTTCTTATTATTGGTGTCCTTTAGTAGTGGTTTCTTCGCAGCAATTTGACCATGAAGGCCTGATTCACGCTGTCTCCTCTGATCAGTTGATGTTGAGATGTGTCTGTTACTTGAACTCTGTGAAGCATTTATTTGGGCTGCAATTTCTGAGGCTGGTAAATAACTCTAATGAACTTATCCTCTGCAGCAGAGGTAACTCTAGGTCTTCCTTACCTGTGGCGGTCCTGATGAGAGCCAGTTTCATCATAGCGCTTGATGGTGTTTGCGACTGCACTTGAAGAAACGTTCAAAGTTCTTGAAATGTTCCGTATTGACTGACCTTCATGTCTTAAAGTAATGATGGACTGTTGTTTCTCTTTGCTTATTTGAGCTGTTCTTGCCATAATAATTATGTATGGGCTAGTAGAATAGTAGAATGTGTCAGACTGAATGCACGAGAGGAATACCCTGGCTTACTTCTTCCCAGCTAGCACATTTAGTTCCTTGGAAGTTGTGGGAACATATATTTTTGGTTTCACATTGGTTGTGGGAACGAAGCCATACATTTCCTGACCTGTAAAATGTAACGCTTTTAAACGTTCTGAGAACAGAAGTGAAAATATTGCCTGTTCTGGGAACATTAATGTTTAGGTTGCAAGGAGGTTCTGAGAATGTTTTATTATGGTTCCCTGAAAGTTTTCCTCTGATGTTTTATTAACGTTAATAATGTTCTAATAATATATTTCAATAACACTAGCTTAGTTTGGATGAACTGTTTTGAACTCCAAACACAGATAGGACCCACGCCAACATTTTGTTTTTATTGTGGCTCGGCGTCAGTGAGATTCAAACCTAGGATATGTTCTCTATCCATGGAATTAGTCCACTGCACAACCAAGATGGAGCTAGCATGCGATGTTATGTATTTTTATTCATACAAAGCTGTTCATTTGAATCTTCTTCTTCTTCTTTGGAGTTTAATGGAGGTTGGCATCCAATATGTTGCATTACTGCCCCAAGTGGACTATAATATTAATTAATTATACTTTGTAATATAAAAAAATACAAACATTATAATAATAATAATAAGAATACAAAAAAAATAAAAATTAAAACCTTTCATACTAACCCTACACATTAAGAACCCATTACCCCATACCACTACTTTGACACTATCTACTCCTGCACCATGCCAACGGCCTTGGAGGACGGGACACCACCACTCAACACACCCTGTAACTCTTCTGAAGTAAAATCTTGTATACCCAGCTGCCACCACAACATCTATTTTGTAGGATTTACGTTCCATTTCTGTGGTACAGTTGACAACCATTGCTATGAATGCTAAGAAGCCAACCTTACTGAAGCATATATCACTCATTGGCCTATCCCTCTGTGCCGGCACAGATCCTTTCAGGATCCCTTACACTTGACCCATCCTCCTCTACTTTCTTCACTGCCTCCACATACGACACCTTCTGCACTACTCTGACTCTAGCCACCTCAACCTGCCTCTCTCACACTGGACACTTCCTATCTCCAGCAAACATGGGCACCCCTACAATTGGCACACAACTTTATACACCAAAACTACATAATCCTCTATCCCATGCACTCCTGCACACTTCCCACATCTTGGAATCTCCCTCCTACAAACTGCTGCGACGTTACCATAAACATTGAACCTGAAACAGAGCAGTGGATTCGGCACAAAAGCTCTAACAGGATAACTGATATATCCTAACATGACTTTGTTGGGTAAAGACTCTAAGAGGACTGACAGTGAAAAGATGGTGCTGGAGGAGATGGCTGCCGTTTTACGGCCCCCTAACCAATTGTGCTATGATGTGTGTTTTTTTCGCGTTATTTCTAATATAGTCTGTACATAATGTTTCTGCCACTGTCTCTTATGACCAAAAATAGCTTCTGGATATCAGGACAGCGATTACTCACCTCGTATTGGACTAATATTTTTTCTTCAACGAGTTGGATGCGAGGGATATTCTACAGACACCCGACAAGGCCCAAATCCCTGTCATTCGCATAAGAAAGAGATGGGGATATCGTGGGTGTAGGTCGGGGTGCCTTGTAAGGAAATACGACGGCGAGTGAGTAATCTTCCTCTTCCATCACTCCTATTAGCCAACATACAATCATTGGAAAACAAAATGGACAACCTAATATCAAGGATATCCTACCAACGGGACATAAACAACTGTAATATCTTATGTTTCGCCGAGTCGTTGCTGAACAATGACATGGATAAAATACAGCTGGCGGGATATACGCTACATCGGCAGGATAGAACGGCTGACTCCGGTAAGACAAGGGGTGGCGGTCTGTGTATATTTGTAAACAACAGCTGGTGCACGAAATCTAGTACTAAGGAAGTCTCAAGGTTTTGCTCGCCTGAGGTAGAGTATCTCATGATAAGCTGTAGACCACACTATTTACCAAGAGAGTTTTCTTCTATATTTTTCATGGCTGTCTATTTACCACCACAAACCGATGCTGGCACTAAGATTGCACTCAATGAGCTGTATAAGGCCATAAGCAAACAGGAAAACGCTCATCCAGAGGCAGCGCTCCTAGTGGCCAGGGACTTTAATGCAGGGAAACTTAAATCCATTCAACCTAATTTCTACCAGCATGTTAAATATGCAACCAGAGGGGAAAAAAAACTCTATACCACCTTTACTCCACACACAGAGACACGTACAATGCTCTCCCTCGCCCTCCATTTGGCAAAACTGACCATAATTCTATCCTCCTGATTCCTGCTTATAAGCAAACACTAAAGCAGGAGGCACCAGTGACTCTGTTAATAAGGAAGTGGTCAGATGACGCAGATGCTAAGCTACAGGACTGTTTTCCTTGCACAGACTGGAATCTGTTCCAGGATTCTTCCGATGGCATTGAGGTGTACACCATATCAGTCACTGGCTTCATCAATAAGTGCATTGATGACGTCGTCCCCACACCTACTCATTCAAGGGTTTTTCTTTAGTTTTGCTATTTTCTACATTGTAGAAATAACACACATGGAATCATGTAGTAACCAAAAAAGTGTTAAACAAATCTAAATATATTTATATTTGAGATTCTTCAAAGTAGCCACCCTTTGCCTTGACGACAGCTTTGCACACTCTTGGCATTCTCTCAACCAGCTTCATGAGGTAGTCACCTGCAATGCATTTAATTTAACAGGTGTGCCTTCTTAAAAGTTAATTTGTGGAATTTATTTCCTTCTTAATGCGTTTGAGACAATCAGTTGTGTTGTGACAAGGTAGGGAGGGGTATGCAGAAGATAGCCCTATTTGGTAAAAGACCAAGTCAATATAATGGCAAGAACAGCTCAAATAAGCAAAGAGAAACGACAGTCCATCATTACTTTAAGACATGAAGATCAGTCAATCCGTAAAATTTCAAGAACTTTTAAAGTTTCTTAAAGTGCAGTCGCAAAAACCATCAAGCGCTATGATGAAACCATCAAGCGCTATCATGAGGACCGCCACAGGAAAGGAAGACCCGAAGTTACCTCTGCTGCAGAGGATAAGTTCATCAGAGTTACCAGCCTCAGAAACTGCAGGCCAAATACGTGCTTCACAGTTCAAGTAACAGACACATCTCAACATCAACTGTTCAGAGGAGACTGCATGAATCAGGCCTTCATGGTCGAATTGCTGCAAAGAAGGCACTACTAAAGGACACCAATAATAAAAAGAGACTTGCTTGGGCTAAGAAACACGAGCAATGGACATTAGACCGGTGGAAATCTGTCCTTTGGTCTGATGAGATTTTTGGTTCCAACCGCCGTGTCTTTGTGAGACGCAGAGTAGGTGAACGGATTATCTCCGCATGTGTGGTTCCCACCGTGAAGCATGGAGGAGGTGTGATAGTGTGGGGGTGCTTTGATGGTGACACTGTCTGTGGTTTATTTAGAATTCAAGGCACACTTAACCAGCATGGCTACCACAGCATTCTGCAGCGATACGCCATCCCATCTGGTTTGCGCTTAGTGGGACTATAATTTGTTTTTCAACAGGACAATGACCCAAAACACACCTCAGGCTGTGTAAGGGCTATTTGACCAAGGAGAGTGATGGAGTGTTGCATCAGATGACCTGTCCTCCACAATCACCCGACCTCAACCCAATCGAGATGGTTTGGGATGAGTTGGACCGCAGAGTGAAGAAAAAGCAGCCAACAAGTGCTCAGCATATGTGGGAACTCCTTCAAGGCTGTTGGAAAAGCATTCCTCATGAAGCTGGTTGAGAGAATGCCAAGAGTGTGCAAAGCTGTGATCAAGGCAAAGGGTGGCTACTTTGAAGAATCTCAAATATAAAACATATTTTGATTTGTTTAACAGTTTTTTGGTTACTACATGATTCCATGTGTGTTATTTCATAGTTTTGGTGTTGTCACTATTATTCTACAATGTAGAAAATAGTAAAAATAAAGAAAAACCCTGGAATGAGTAGGTGAAAATTATATAATTTGCTATAATTGTGTGATATGATAGCATTTTGCAAACCCGCTCTCCCCCGTCGCCCCAAGATGAATGGTTTTGACCTCCTAAAGTTTTGCTTCACTACATGCTCCACTGCTTTGATTGGTGTGATTGGTGTTAGCTACAAACCACAAGTGTCTATCCAGATAATGAAAAGGCACACGCAAAAGAAAATTCAAGGAACTTATAGTTACATGTAATTGTAGCCTATGATTTCACGTTCCCTGTGAAATCCATAAGCACGGTCTGACTTGGATTTGCTGTACTGCAGCCGAAGCCTGCCAGCAGCCTACCTACCAAAAGTTGCACCATGTCCATTACAATGTGGAAAACTCATGTCAGCTATCTTTCAATAGTTAGTCATATTACCAGACCTTCATCTTATTCTTTCCAACTATTTCTATGGCGTATTTGCCGCTGCAATTCATGGAAGATGCCAAAACTATTGAGATAGGTGTCGAAGTCAAAGATGGGCCAGTGGTTTCCATCTGTGGCGAAGTTTTCCCTAAATCAATGCTTATGACAAATGCAGCTCCATAACCAGCCATAGAGCCATCTGGCTAAACTTTTGAATACATCTGTGAGCTCAATGCGCACATTACACTGTTTCTATACAGATAAATCGGATCCAGCCTGAACTGTGCAATGTAGTAGGGAGTTGTAGTTTCCAACAGGCCAATATTCTACATGGTTTAGCACATAAAACATAGTAATTAACTACAATGACCAAACACACACACACACAAACTTCCCTTGGGTATAGGGATAGTTCACTGCCTAACAACATTTAAGCCTGCACTGTCTAGAACCGAAAAGAGTTCTTCGGCTGTCCCCATAGAAGAACCCTTTGAAGAAACCTTTTCGGTTCCAGGTAAAACCCATTTGGGTTCCATGTTGAACCAAAAAGGTTTCTCATATGGGGACAGCCGAAGAACCCTTTTGGAAGTCTTTTTTCTAAGTGTGTTGACATCAGTCTATCAGAATGTCAGTGAATAATTTAATGAAGTGATAATGCCCGAGAAGCCGGTGTTTGGAGGATACATTGGCACGGGTGTTGTTAGGCCAGAGACTATTTCATCCCTCCACAAGATATAGTCCCGACACAAATTTAGGGTTGCTACCCAAGCCGGCTGGTCATTCGTTCTATCGGTTCGGTTGCTAGAGATGCGACCAAGTCATTCAGTCTTTTTGTTCTGTATCTATGGTCGTTTGTTCTAAATCAGGGGTGTCAAACGTACGGCCCGCGGGCCGGATCAGGCCCGCAAACGGGTTTAATCCGGCCCGCGAGATGATTAAAAAAAAATAAATAATAATAATAATATTTTTTTTTTTTTTTTTTTTTTTGTAAAGTATAAAAATGCGCTGCAATTTTTCAATAAAATGAACTGCTGTTCCAATTGCGTCCACTGGATGGCGCAATAGCAATTGTGTTAAGCAAGCAAACTGTTTATACCAGGGCAGAGCAAGTAGGTCAAGCACGTGCAGCCAATGAGCTACTTTGTTTTGCCCGCGATATTTATTACGGCTTCTACTTTTAACATTATGTGCTTTGGCACCCTCATTGCCCCAATATGTCTCTGTCAAAAAAGAGAAAATTGGACGCAGAGTGCAGAGTGTTCCAAGAAAAATGGTCATCCTATTTATTCACGGAATTGAATGGGAAAGCTGTATGTTTGGTGTGTTCAGAGCATGTTGCAGTGCTGAAAGAATATAACCTTCGTCGCCACTATGTGAGTCTTCATGCCGACAAATATGACAACTTTCAAGGACAGCGGAGATGAGAGAAGGTGAATGAACTGTTGGCGGGTCTGAAGAAACAGCAGTCTGTGTTTACTCACAGCCGAGACATCAGTGACGCTGCAGTGAAAGCTAGCTACCTCATTGCTAATGAAATCGCAGTGGCTTCAAAACCATTTAGTGAGGGTGAATTTGTAAAAACATGCATGATGAAGGCAGCGGAGATTGTGTGCCCTGAAAAGCGGCAGGCTTTTGCAAATATCAGCCTGACAAGAAACACAGTTGCAGACAGGATTTCCGATCTTTCAGTGGATTTGGACAGCCAGTTGAAGCAAAAAGTAAAGTCATTTATTGTGTTTTCGGTTGCAATTGATGAAAGCACGGACATTACAGATGTTGCACAACTGGCCATTTTCATCCGCGGAGTTGATGACACATTGACCGTCACCGAGGAGTTCGTGGAGTTGGTGCCGATGACAGATACAACGACAGCAGCTGATATTTTTACCGCACTCGTCGGCGCGCTGGACAGGGTCGGAGTGGACTGGTCCCGCGCTGTCAGCCTGGCTACAGATGGTGCGCCCTCAATGATCGGGAAAAAAGCAGGCGTTGTGACAAAGTTCAGAGAGAAAGTGCAATCTGCAAATGGAGGACGTGATTTTTTTACTTTTCACTGTATTTTGCACCAGGAGGCTTTGTGTTGCAAGTCATTAAAGATGGATAACGTCATGAAGGTGGTCATCCAAACTGTTAATTTAATCCGATCCAGAAGCCTGAATCACCGTCAGTTTGACAGCCTTCTCAGAGAGAAAGACCACATCTATGCCTGCCATACCACACTGAGGTAAGATGGTTAAGCCAAGGTGCTGTGCTGAGGCGTTTCTTTGATTTACGAGAATAAATTGAACAGTTCATGGAAGAAAAGGGCAAACCAGTGTTAGAATTTCATTCTGCAGAATGGATGCAGGACCTTGCATTTATGGTGGATGTTACAGAGCACCTGAATAACTTGAACAAACAGCTGCAAGGGCGCAACAAAGTTGTCACGCAGTATTATGACAGCATACGTTCTTTCAAGTTGAAGCTGTCATTGTGGGAGACGCAACTTGCCGGTGGTGATGCAGCTCACTTCCCCTGTCTGAAAAATGTGTGCGCGACCCAACATGTGGCAGACATGAAGCGGTTCAAAGATAAAATAACGGGACTGTTACGGGAGTTTGAGCAACGCTTTCAGATTTATGTTTATGTTTTTATGTTGATGTGCTATTGTTTTTAATTGATTTTATTTGTATATTTAACCTATTCTTGACTCTGTGGTTCTTGCACTTGTTTGGGGATCAGGATTTCATTATTTTTATCTACATTTCTGCCTGAGAAATGACACCCTGATATAGTTCTGTGATCTGTGATATACTTCTGTGAATCACTGAGGCATTGTGTGTTTGTGTGTTCTTTGTCCTCAGAACTTTCAAATAACTTGAGGTGTTTTATGATTAATAGTGATGTTGTGCTTTTGGACACTGTCCTCAGGCTCCAGCTTTATGTTTATATGTTTTTATGTTGATGTGCTATTGTTTTTAATTGATTTTATTTTATTTGTATATTTAACCTATTCTTGACTCTGTGGTTCTTGCACTTGTTTGGGGAACAGGATTTCATTATTTTTATCTACATTTCTGCCTGAGAAATGACACCCTGATATAGTTCTGTGATCTGTGAAACAGTTCTGTTAATCACTGAGGCATTGTGTGTTTGTGTGTTCTTTTTCTTTAGAAATTTTCAAATAAACTTGATGTGTTTTATGATTAATAGTGATGTTGTGCTTTTGGACACTGTCCTCAGGCTCCAGCTTTATGTTTATATGTTTTTATGTTGATGTGCTATTGTTTTTAATGGATTTTATTTTATTTGTATATTTAACCTATTCTTGACTCTGTGGTTCTTGCACTTGTTTGGGGAACAGGATTTCATTATTTTTATCTACATTTCTGCCTGAGAAATGACACCCTGATATAGTTCTGTGATCTGTGAAACAGTTCTGTTAATCACTGAGGCATTGTGTGTTTGTGTGTTCTTTGTCCTCAGAACTTTCAAATAACTTGAGGTGTTTTATGATTAATAGTGATGTTGTGCTTTTGGACACTGTCCTCAGGCTCCAGCTTTATGTTTATATGTTTTTATGTTGATGTGCTATTGTTTTTAATTGATTTTATTTTATTTGTATATTTAACCTATTCTTGACTCTGTGGTTCTTGCACTTGTTTGGGGAACAGGATTTCATTATTTTTTATCTACATTTCTGCCTGAGAAATGACACCCTGATATAGTTCTGTGATCTGTGAAACAGTTCTGTTAATCACTGAGGCATTGTGTGTTTGTGTGTTCTTTTTCTTTAGAATTTTCAAATAAACTTGACGTGTTTTATGATTAATAGTGATGTTGTGCTTGTACTATTTTGGACACACTGTCCTCAGGCTCCAGCTTTATGTTGTATGTTGATTGTATTAAAACAAAGAAAACAATCTGAAGTTGTTGTTTTTAAGTTATATATACCATGATTTTTCCGGTCCGGCCCACTTGGGAATAGATTTTCCTCCATGTGGCCCCTGAGCTAAAATGAGTTTGACACCCCTGTTCTAAATGTTTCATTGCCATACTGGCTGGCAACGTTCTTATCCATTGCTGGCTAGCTAGCCAACTATGGCTAACTTAGTCACGTCAAAAAGTGTAGCCAGAATAACAGCAAAGTACAGTGAGGGAAAAAAGTATTTGATCCCCTGCTGATTTTGTACGTTTGCCCACTGACAAAGACACGATCAGTCTCTAATTTTAATGGTAGGTTTATTTGAACAGTGAGAGACAGAATAACAACAAAGAAATCCAGAAAAACGCATGTCAAAAATGTTATAAATTGATTTGCATTTTAATGACGGAAATAAGTATTTGACCCCTCTGCAAAACATGACTTAGTACTTGGTGGCAAAACTCTTGTTGGCAATCACAGAGGTCAGACATTTCTTGTAGTTGGCCACCAGGTTTGCACACATCTCAGGAGGGATTTTGTTCCACTCCTCTTTGCAGATCTTCTCCAAGTCATTAAGGTTTCGAGGCTGACGTTTAGCAACTCGAACCTTCAGCTCCCACCACAGATTTCTATGGGATTAAGGTCTGGAGACTGGCTAGGCCACTCCAGGACCTTACTGTGCTTCTTCTTGAGCCACTCCTTTGTTGCCTTGGCCGTGTGTTTTGGGTCATTGTCATGCTGGAATACCCATCCACGACCGTTTTCAATGCCCTAGCTGAGGGAAGGAGGTTCTCACTCAAGATTTGACGGTAGATGGCCCCGTCCATCGTCCCTTTGATGCAGTGAAGTTGTCCTGTCCCCTTAGCAGAAAAACACCCCGAAAGCATAATGTTTCCACCTCCATGTTTGTCGGTGGGGATGGTGTTCTTGGTGTCATAGGCAGCATTCCTCCTCCTCCAAACACGACGAGTTGAGTTGATGCCAAAGAGCTCGATTTTGGTCTCATCTGACCACAACACTTTCACCCAGTTCTCCTCTGAATCATTCAGATGTTAATTGGCAATCTTCAGACGGCCCTGTATATGTGCTTTCTTGAGCAGGGGGACCTTGCGGGCGCTGCAGGATTTTAGTCCTTCACGGCGTAGTGGGTTACCAATTGTTTTCTTGGTGACTATGGTCCCAGCTGCCTTGAGATCATTGACAAGATCCTCCCGTGTATTTCTGGGCTGATTCCTCACCGTTCTCATGATCATTGCAACTCCACGAGGTGAGATCTTGCATGGAGCCCCAGGCCGAGGGAGATTGACAGTTCCTTTGTGTTTCTTCCATTTGCGAATAATCGCACCAACTGTTGTCACCTTCTCACCAAGCTGCTTGGCGATGGTCTTGTAGCCCATTCCAGCCTTGTGTAGGTCTACAATCTTGTCCCTGACATCCTTGGAGAGCTCTTTGGTCTTGGCCATGGTTGAGAGTTTGGAATCTGATTGATTGATTGCTTCTGTGGACAGGTGTCTTTTATACAGGTAACAAGCTGAGATTAGGAGCACTCCCTTTAAGAGTGTGCTCCTAATCTCAGCTCGTTACCTGTATAAAAGACACCTGGGTGCCAGAAATCTTTCTGATTGAGAGGGGGTCAAATACTTATTTCCCTCATTAAAATGCAAATCAATTCATAACATTTTTGACATGCGTTTTTCTGGATTTCTTTGTTGCTATTCTGTCTCTCACTGTTCAAATAAACGTACCATTAAAATTATAGACCGATCATTTCTTTGTCAGTGGGCAAACGTACAAAATCAGCAGGGGATCAAATACCTTTTCCCCTCACTTTAGATGCATTAGCATTTTCTTTGCTGTTTTCTAGATACATTTATTTGGATTCATCCATAACAATGAGCTAATGAGGTGCGATTTTGCCTGGCAAAGAAAATGTGCTCACTTGTCAGAACACTGTTGTTCAGAGGAGCTAGCCAACAACACAGCTAACACAATTACTGCAAACTAGCTGCACTTCGTTTCGTTTGACATTTTTTCAACTACATTTTTTTTGTATATATATATATATCCATAAAAATGATGCCAGCTGATTCATGATTTCGACTGGTTGAGAAACGCTGCCTGCCTGTTTGTCTTGCCCCGACTCCTGACACGTTCATTACTATGGGACAACTTGAGATCGAATTTGAATATTGAAACAATGTTGCAAATGTCGGAGACAGACAGCAAGGTTTATACAAATCTCCGCTGTTGAAAACTAAATGTTAGTCTAAAAGAAATGTGAGATAATGTCTAGATGCTTTTTATAGTGGAGATCAAGTTTATAAATTGCTTGTCTGTGCTGATGAGACAGTGGATTGCGCAGTCAAATGGAACAGATTAAATAGGCATTTTAACGTCATAGATTGCACCAATTTGTAAGTCGCTCTGGATAAGAGCGTCTGCTAAATGACTTAAATGTAGATTTAGACGGTGGTAACTTGTGGAATAGACAGCGGCTGGAATTCGGTTTTAACCAATCATCATTCAGGATTAGACGCACCCGTTGTATAATGAAAAATAAATCACTTTTAAAGCTGCAATATGTAACTTTTTGGGCGACCTGACCAAATTCACATAGAAATGTGTGTTATATACAGTGGGGGAAAAAAGTATTTAGTCAGCCACCAATTGTGCAAGTTCTCCCACTTAAAAAGATGAAAGAGGCCTGTAATTTTCATCATAGGTACACGTCAACTATGACAGACAAAATGAGAAAAAAAAAATCCAGAAAATCACATTGTAGGATTTTTAATGAATTTATTTGCAAATTATGGTGGAAAATAAGTATTTGGTCACCTACAAACAAGCAAGATTTCTGGCGCTCACAGACCTGTAACTTCTTCTTTAAGAGGCTCCTCTGTCCTCCACTCGTTACCTGTATTAATGGCACCTGTTTGAACTTGTTATCAGTATAAAAGACACCTGTCCACAACCTCAAACAGTCACACTCCAAACTCCACTATGGCCAAGACCAAAGAGCTGTCAAAGGACACCAGAAACAAAATTGTAGACCTGCACCAGGCTGGGAAGACTGAATCTGCAATAGGTAAGCAGCTTGGTTTGAAGAAATCAACTGTGGGAGCAATTATTAGGAAATGGAAGACATACACGACCACTGATAATCTCCTTCAATCTGGGGCTCCACGCAAGATCTCACCCCGTGGGGTCAAAATGATCACAAGAACGGTGAGCAAAAATCCCAGAACCACACGGGGGGACCTAGTGAATGACCTGCAGAAAGCTGGGACCAAAGTAACAAAGCCTACCATCAGTAACACACTACGCCACCAGGGACTCAAATCCTGCAGTGCCAGATGTGTCCCCCTGCTTAAGCCAGTACATGTCCAGGCCCGTCTGAAGTTTGCTAGAGTGCATTTGGATGATCCAGAATAGGATTGGGAGAATGTCATATGGTCAGATGAAACCAAAATATAACTTTTTGGTCAAAACTCAACTCGTCGTGTTTGGAGGACAAATAATGCTGAGTTGCATCCAAAGAACACCATACCTACTGTGAAGCATGGGGGTGGAAACATTGCAAAGGGACCAGGAAGCATGGGGGCTGTTTTTCTGCAAAGGGACCAGGACGACTGATCCGTGTAAAGGAAAGAATGAATGGGGCCATGTATCATGAGATTTTGAGTGAAAACCTCCTTCCATTAGCAAGGGCATTGAAGATGAAACGTGGCTGGGTCTTTCAGCATGACAATGATCCCAAACACACCGCCCGGGCAATGAAGGAGTGGCTTCGTAAGAACCATTTCAAGGTCCTGGAGTGGCCTAGCCAGTCTCCAGATCTCAACCCCCATAGAAAATCTTTGGAGGGAGTTGAAAGTCAGTGTTGCCCAGCGACAGCCCCAAAACATCACTGCTCTAGAGGAGATTTGCATGGAGGAATGGGCCAAAATACCAGCAACAGTGTGTGAAAACCTTGTGAAGACTTACAGAAAACGTTTGACCTGTGTCATTGCCAACAAAGGGTATATAACAAAGTATTGAGAAACTTTTGTTATTGACCAAATACTTATTTTCCACCATAATTTGCAAATAAATTCATTAAAAATCCTACAATGTGATTTTCTGGAATTTTTTTTCTCATTTTGTCTGTCATAGTTGATGTGTACCTATGATGAAAATTACAGGCCTCTCTCATCTTTTTAAGTGGGAGAACTTGCACAATTGGTGGCTGACTAAATACTTTTTTTCCCCACTGTATCTCTCATTGGCATTGAAAGCAAGTCTAAGAAAATTTAGATATGTTCTATGTGCGCTATTTCTATGCTTCCCGTTCTTAAGTTTCAGCTTAGCGTCTTTTACTTTCTGTTTTGTACACAAGCCTCAAACAGCTGAAAATACAATATTTTTGGTTATGGGAAAATATATTTCACAGAGGTTTAGATGGTACAATGATTCTCTACACTATACTTGCTTGTTTTGTCACAAATCTGAAATTAGGCAAACTATTAGAATTTTAGCAACCAGGAAATGGCAGAGCAATTTCTGCATAGTGCATCTTTAAGTGAATGGCACCCTCTTAAATTGTTTTCATCCACTCTACGTGAAGTGATTCACAATTCAAAAATGTCACTCACTCGCATTCATCCACCCTTCCTCTCTCGCTATGTTACCCTGTTAGTAATTAGTCGACTTCTGACATGTAGGGGACATGTTAGTTCCCACAAGGGTGTGCCACGCATGGCTTTCATGCACTGCCCAGATGTCTTCATAAAATGATGACAGAGAGGAATCTGGGGAGGGGGCATCAGAAAGGTGCTCTAGAAACCTCAGATATCACCAACAGCTGCCAGCTGATAGTGTTTGGTTTTAATGCTCCGCTAATACAGAGCCCCCTTACCCGTTTATCACCAGTCTACAGTCTGCTGTGATATAAGTTAGGCTAGTGTTTTTTTGTCTTTTTAGCTTTGTTCAAGGCTTGTTAGGTTGAAGTCTACTTTTGGTTCAGTCTTGGTGGCTGTTCTAAATATATTCGTCTGGCTTGTAACCCTACACTGATGAATGAGGCCTACAATTTGTGTAGTCCTACTCAACAACATACCATTTTATTGAGTATATATAAACTCCTTATAAGTTCGCATACTGAGTATACGAAGAGGCAGGACGCAGGAATTAACAAGGTCAAGGTTTACTTAACAATGAGCAAGAGAAATAACAACGATAGAATCAACGACACAAAGCTTAACAATCACACACAATATCATCCAGAACTGTCCAAGGGCTATATAGGGGTGGTGATGAGATGATGAGATGCAGGTGCGCTGGAGGTGATTAGGGTGCGTTGGGTTTCCATTCCGGTGTTGCCGAGGTGGTGCGCTCAGTCCGGTGGCTCAGTAGACCGGTGAATCAGAGCGCCGGAGTGGAGCAACGGGAGGAGATGTGACACTTGGTTAAGAAATGGGACGACATGGGAGAGCACTAGCAAGCCAGTGACTCAACCCCAGTAATAGTGTCAGAGGCAGAGAATTCCATTGGAGAGAGGGGAGCCTGCCAGGCAAAGACAGCCAGGGTGGTTCGTCACTTCAGTGCCTTCACATTCACCTTTGCACCCCTGGGCCAGACTATACTGAATCATAGGACCTACTGAATAGATGAGTCTTCAGTAAAGACTTAAAGGTCTCTCACATGGCTCAGCAGACCATGGCATAAAAATTGAGCTCAATAGGAGAAAGCCCTGCCTCCAGCTGTTTGCTTAGAAATTCTAGGAACAATAAGCAGGCCTGCGTCTTGTGACTGTAGCGTACGGGTAGGTACAGTGGGGAGAATAAGTATTTGATACACTGCCGATTTTGCAGGTTTTCCTACTTACAATGCATGTAGAGGTCTGTAATTTTTATCATAGGTACACTTCAACGGTGAGAAACGGAATCTAAAAAAATCCAGAAAATCACATTGTATGATTTTTAAGTAATTCATTTGCATTTTATTGCATGACATAAGTATTTGATCACCTACCAACCAGTAAGAATTCCGGCTCTCACAGACCTGTTAGTTTTTCTTTAAGAAGCCCTCCTGTTCTCCACTCATTACCTGTATTAACTGCACCTGTTTGAACTCGTTACCTGTATAAAAGACACCTGTCCACACACTCAATCAAACAGACTCCAACCTCTCCACAATGGCCGAGACCAGAGAGCTGTGTAAGGACATCAGGGATACAATTGTAGACCTGCACAAGGCTGGGATGGGCTACAGGACAATAGGCAAGCAGCTTGGTGAGAACTGTTGGCGCAATTATTAGAAAATGGAAGAAGTTCAAGATGGCGGTCAATCATCCTCGGTCTGGGGCTCCATGCAAGATCTCACCTCGTGGGGCATCAATGATCATGAGGAAGGTGAGGGATCAGCCCAGAACTACACGGCAGGACCTGGTCAATGACCTGAAGAGAGCTGGGACCACAGTCTCAAAGAAAACCATTAGTAACACACTACTCCGTCATGGATTAAAATCCTGCAGTGCACGCAAGGTCCCCCTGCTCAAGCCAGCGCATGTCCAGGCCCGTCTGAAGTTTGCCAATGACCATCTGGATGATCCAGAGGAGGAATGGGAGAAGGTCATGTGGTCTGATGAGACAAAAATAGAGCTTTTTGGTCTAAACTCCACTCACCGTGTTTGGAGGAAGAAGAAGGATGAGTACAACCCCAAGAACACCATCCCAACCGTGAAGAATGGAGGTGGAAACATAATTCTTTGGGGATGCTTTTCTGCAAAGGGGACAGGACGACTGCACCGTATTGAGGGGAGGATGGATGTATCGCGAGATCTTGGCCAGCAACCTCCTTCCCTTAGTAAGAGCATTGAAGATGGGTCGTGGCTGGGTCTTCCAGCATGACAACGACCCGAAACACACAGCCAGGGCAACCAAGGAGTGGCTCCGTAAGAAGCATCTCAAGGTCCTGGAGTGGCCTAGCCAGTCTCCAGACCTGAACCCAATAGAACATCTTTGGAGGGAGCTGAAAGTCCGTATTGCCCAGCGACAGCCCCGAAACCTGAAGGATCTGGAGAAGGTCTGTATGGAGGAGTGGGCCAAAATCCTAGCTGCAGTGTGTGCAAACCTGGTCAAGACCTACAGGAAACGTATGATCTCTGTAATTGCAAACAAAGGTTTCTGTACCAAATATTAAGTTCTGCTTTTCTGATGTATCAAATAATTATGTCATGCAATACAATGCAAATGAATTACTTAAAAATCATACAATGTGATTTTCTGGATTTTTGTTACAGACCTCTACATGCTTTGTAAGTAGGAAAACCTGCAAAATCGGCAGTGTATCAAATACTTGTTCTCCCCACTGTATGTACTGCAGGACCAAATTAGAGAGATAGGTAGGAGCAAGTCCATTTAATGCTTTGTAGGTTAGCAGTAAAACCTTGCAATCAGCCTTAGCCTTAACAGGAAGCCAGAGGCTAGCACTGTAATAATATGATCACATTTTTGGGTTCTAGTCAAGATTCTAGTTGCCATATTTAGCACTAGCTTAAGTTTATTTAGTGCTTTATCCGGGTAGCCTGAGAGTAGAGCATTGCAGTAGTCCAATCTTGAAGTGACAAAAGCATATATTAGATCACACAGCAAATCTCTTTGTTTTTGGGAACTAGAACTAGCATCTCTGTTTTGTCTGAGTTTAAAATTAAAACATTTTCCGCCATCCACTTCCTTATGTCTGAAACACAGGCTTCCAGGGTAGACAATTTTGGGGCTTCACCATGTTTCATCGAAATGTACAGCTGTGTGCCGTCTGCATACCAGTTAAAGTTGACCTTGTGTGTCCGAATGACATCACCAAGAGGTAGAATATATAGTGAAAACAATAGTGGTCCTAAAACGGAAACTTGAGGAACACCGAAATGTACCATTGATTTGTCAGAGGACAAACCATCCACAGAGACAAAATGATATCTTTCCAACAGATATGTTCTAAACAAGGAAATAACTTGTCCGCGTAGACCAATTTAGGTTAACAATCTCTCCAAAAGAATGTGGTGATCAATGGTGTCAAAAGTGGCACTAAGGTCTAGGGAACAAGGACAGATGCAGAGCCTTGGTCTGATGCCATTAAAAGGTCATTTACCACCTTCATGAGTGCGGTCTCAGTACCATGATGGGTTCTAAAGCTAGACTGGAGTGATTCGTATACATTATTAATCTTCAGGAAGGCAGTGAGTTGCTGAGCAACAGCTTTTTGTAGAGGAATGGGAGATTCGATATAGGCCAATAGTGTTTTACATTTCCCGGGTCAAGGTTTGGCTTTTTCAGGAGAGGCTTTATTACTTCCACTTTTAGTGAGTTTAGTACACATCTAGTGGATATGGAGCCATTTATTATGTTCAACATAGAGGGGACAAGCACAGGAAGTAGCTCTTTCAGTAGTTTAGTTGGAATAGGGTCCAGTAGGCAGCTGGAAGTTTTAGAGGCCATGACTATTTTCATGAATGTGTCAAGAGAAACAGGATTTAAAAAACGTGATTGTCTCCATTGATCTGAGTTCCTGGCAGTTCTATGCAGACTTTTCGTTGAAGAAGTTCATGAATTCATCACTGCTGAAGTGAAGATCATCCTCACTTGGGGAATGCTGCTTTTTAGTTAGCTTTGCGACAGTATCATATGTCTTATTGGATCAAATCAAGTAATGTGTGCTGTCAATGCCTCAACAGACGTTTGTTCCAGTCATTAACTTGCTAAAGCTTATGCTACACAAGGCTTTTAAGAACTACCATTGGCAACCTGTAATTTTAAGGCCTCCTTTGAGTCCTATTCAAATAACTGTTAGCTTTTGTGCTAAAAAACTGATAAAGCAGAAGGGGAAATCATTTGCAATACTTCCATAAATATACGGTGGGTTTCATAAGTATTCACCAACTTCTACACAAAATACTGTAATGTCAAAGTGGAAGATTATTTTTTATTTTTTTTAAAGATTAATAAAAAAATTTAACACTAATATACCTTGATTAGATAAGTATTCAATACATGTTAGAAGCACAAATCAGATTTATTTGCCCTCAAGTGTTTTTTTAGAGTGTTATTTGGCATACGTTGTCGCTTGCTAGTTACTCTGTTGACAGTTTGACAAGAACATGTGGTAGGTAACTAGCTTGTTAATTGTTTGTGCTAGAAAACTAAACCAGACAAATCACTCAAGAGTGACAAGGAAGTCTATCCATGTCCTGAGGACGTCAGGAAATGCCTTCAAAACTGGCCACTAGGGGCAACAGTGAGAGATTTTAACATTAAGTAGGCTTGGGTTTTGCTAGCGTGTTGTGGACTCTGGATCCCATGACTCTGGATCAGAAGGTTGCGTGTTCAATCCCAGAAGTGGACACTCACTTTTGTTGTTTGTTTTAACCCCTATTCAAAACCTTAACCCTTAACCTTCTAAATTTGATGTTTGGAGCAACATGGATAAACTTCTATTTCTGCAGCGATACTGTGAGAGCTTGTTGAACTAAACAGTAAGCTAGCTAGTTGACTGTTGAGTTTAGCCCAAAAGTTTGATAATCTTATCCTTTTGAGGCTTTAAAAGTGTACACTATGATTTTGAACTGGAAAACTTCCATGGCAGGCGTGGCTACACAACAACTTCTGAGTGAGAGGAAGCACGAGCACCACCACAAATCAGCCTACACCACTGCAGTGCACACACACCCGCCATTACCATGACAGTCTGAACACACTCAAATCCGATTTGGTCACTTGTAACTTGCTGTTTGGACAGTCAGTATTCCAAAGCGGATTTGAAAAACAAAACTGATTTTAGCATTAAGGCCTGCAGTGTGAACAAAGCTTAAGACCTTTGCACACCTGGCTTGTGCAATATTTGCCCATTATTCTTTTCAAAATTCTTCAAGCTCTGCCAAGGTGTTAGGGATCATGGCTAGACAGCACTTTTCAAGTCTTGCCATAGATTCTTTTAAAGTCAAAACTGTATCTTGGCCACTCAGGAACATTCACTGTCTTCTTGGTGAGCAACTTCAATGTAGATTTGGCCTTGTAGGTTATTCTCCTGCTGAATGGTAAAAACCTTTCCCAGTGTCTGACTGAAGCAGGATTTCCTCTAGGATTTTGCCTGTGCTTAGCTCCCTCCCATTTATTTTATTAATCCCTGCTTAGTTATCTGATGTTAACTAAATTGGTAGCTAGCCAAAAGTTAGCTGGATAGCAAATAATTGACATTTATAGCAAACGTTAGATGTTCAGACATTAGACCTACTGTATAAATTGTTCCCTTACCTCGGCCCTTCATTGAAATCCTTCGTCGACTTTGTTGGGTCCATTAAAGTCTTCTTGTTGAAATCAAGTCACAGCTTGTGGAGAGGCTTGACATTTTTGAAAAGATTGAGCTTGAAAAATACCTGTGTCAACGTTGACCGTTAGAAATTTAATTTAATTTGATTTCATTGGATGTTCCCTCCAGCGGAGCCTCTACCCATCTCACCAACAGCCAATTATTCTACTTGTAGGGAATACTGACAGGACTGTAAACTGTCAGGCATAATGTTTCTCATATATCAGGATGTATCCAAGCACCTGGATTAATTGTATCAAACAGTGCCACTATACACTGAGTGTACAAAACACATGCTCTTTCCATGACACAGACTGACCAGGTGAATCCAGGTTAAAGCTATGATCCCTTATTGATGTCACTTGTTAAATCTACTTCAATCATTGTAGATGAAGGGGAGGAGACAGGTTAAAGAAGGATTTTTAAGCCTTGAGATATGGATTGTTTGTGTGCCATTCAGGGGGTGAATGGGCAAGACAAAATATTTAAGTGCCTTTGAACGGGTTAGTAGGTGCCAGCGCACCGTTTTGAGTGTGTCAAGAACTGCAACGCTGCTGGGTTTTTCACGCTCAACAGTTTCCCGTGTGTATCAAGAATGGTCCAAAACCCAAAGGACATCCAGCCAACTTGACAAAACTGTGGGAAGCATTGGAGTCAACATGGGCCAGCATCCCTGTGGAACGCTTTCGACACCTTGTAGGGTCCATGACCTGAAGAATTGAGGCTATTCTGAGGGCAAAAGGGGGTGCAACTTAGGAAGGTGTTCGAATGTTTTGTACACTCAGTGTATATCAGAATCTGACATAGAATCTGACACATTTCAAGCTGATGCATTTTGAAACTCCAGTATTCAGATCTGAAACATTTGATGTCATGACAAAATTACACCGTGATACAGGTAATTTTAGGCAGTGACTAAGTCTTGCATTTTGTGTATATTATCCTCAGCAATTTTGGTACATGTATTTGAAGCCTGGTTTGGCATTATGTATTTTATATTGTGAAATCAAATCATCATGAATTGTCACATTGATCGGACTCCTTAATAAAGGATGAAACCATGAGCTATTTACCATAAGGCTGCTATCATCCCACTTTCCCCTAAAAATCACTGAAAGGATGCCCTCCTTTTGACTAGAATGCTCCCTCCTAAAAATTAGTTTCCTGAGGCATGAGTCCATGTTGCTGTTCATCAGTTCAGTGGCAGGACACAGGGACATTTTGGACTTAAAAGGCTTTGCACAGGTTTTCAGAAACAAATTCACCCACTCCTTCACACTTCTGAATATATTCGAGATGAAATGTGACCTTGGTGAACATGATGTGCTTTCTTTGAAATGGCAATTTAAAACTTTAATTGTAAAACCCTTCACGCTACCAACCATCTGTTTCACTAATACCTGGTAATTTATATACAAACAATTTAATAGTGGAAACTGGCCCATATTTATATCAAATTACTGGTGTGGCTTGTAAAAGTTACATATGTTACCCTTTGGCATTTGTGGTGGAACAGTAATGTTTTCATTAAAATGGAAACAATGGGGAGTATACATTCATGCCAGAAGCATCACAGAACCACAGCAAAATGGGTAACTCTATCTGCATTGTCGGAGGTCTTGTATAAAGCTGATCCTGCATATGCCTGGAACAATTTATTTTCTGTTATCAGCGCAGTAGAGAAACATCTCAAAGAGCAAGGAATGAGTCTGTCTAGGACCAGATGAAAGGACCTTTGTTATATGAGAGTGGAATGCCACCCTTACATATTTGCTCTATCATAGGGCACAAGCCACTGTGCCCATTCCACATTCTTCAGGTCCCTTCTCCACAAACCAACTATCTGAGAAGCCGGTTTACAGTCAAGTGATATATTCTTTGGTATCTGGAAGTGTGACCTGTCAGATTCAATGAAACTCTCATGTTCTATGACTGAGTGAAATTAATTTGATTAATGCTCTTCTCGGAAAATGTTTACGCTCTCCCTCCCCACTCATTAGTTGTCCCGTATGGATGGGGCCTTTGTCCGAGGCGCTTAGATGAAAGGTCCACAGTGAAGCGGCAAACCGCAGGGAACGAAATGATTCTTTCTCCTGCGCTCACACATTGGAGCAATCTCTCAGACAGCTGTTCCCCTCCAGGGTGTCCCCACTAACTCTCTCTCTCTCGATTCTGCCCCACTCGCTATATTTTGGGACAGATTTAAGAAAATATTAAAAGTGAGTTGAGTGGCCCTCCATAACCGGGTTGTGCCTCATAAATTCCAATTCAATTATTGAATTTGAATTGAATTTGAATCTAATTAGTAAACATTCTATATTAGGTGTAGTCTTAGAAATATACATTTTGTACATAAAACATCAAACATGTTGTTATATACATGCATATAAAATATTGAAACAATTGATTTTCAGGACAAACTCTTAAAATGAATGATCAAGGAAAAGTTATTAAATTTCATTAATCACTTAAATGTTGTTAAATATGGGGAAAATACTACACTGAACAAAAATATAAGGTCAACATATAAAGTGTTGGTCCCATGTTTCATGAGCTGAAATAAAATATCCCAGAAATGTTCCATACGCACAAAAAGCGTATTTCTCTCAAATGTTGTGCACAAATTTGTTTACATCCCTGTTAGTGAGCATTTCTCCTTTGCCAAGGTAATCCATCCACCTGACAGGTGTGGCATATCATGAACTGTACCGGGAATATGGCAGACGGTGTGTATGGCGTCGTGTGCGCGAGCGGTTTGCTGATGTCAACGTTGTTAACAGATTGCCCAATGGTGTTGGTGGGGTTATGGTATGGGCACGCATAAGCTACGGACAAAGAACACAATTGCACTTTATTGATGGCAATTTGAATGCACAAAGTTACCGTGATGAGATCCTAAGGCCCATTGTTGTGCCATTCATCCGCTTCCATCACCTCATATATTTCACCATGATAATGCACGGTCCCATGTCGCAAGGATCTGTACACAATTCATGGAAGCTGAAAATGTCCCAGTTCTTTCATGGCCTGCATACTCACCAGACATGTCACCCATTGAGCATGTTTGGGATGCTCTGGATCACCGTGTACGACAGCATGTTCCAGTTCCCGTCAATATCCAGCAACTTTCCACAACCATTGAAGAGGAATGGGACAACATTCCACAGGCCTGATCAACTCTATGCGACGGAGTTGTCGCTCTGCATGAAGCAAATGGTGGTCACACCAGATACTGACTAGTTTTCTGATCCATGCCCCTACCTTTTTGTTTAAGGTATCTGTGACCAACAGATGCATATCTGTATTCCCAGTCATGTGAATCCATAGATTAGGGCCAAATGAATGTATTTCAATTGACTGATTTCCTTATATGAACTGTAACTCGGTAAAATCTTTGAAATTGTTGCATGTTGTGTTAATATTTTTATTCAGTGTACATTTCCCAGAATGCATTAGTTTAACCCTCAAGTTGACCCTAAAGCCTTCAAAAAGATGACAAACAAATGAAATGGTTGTTGGTGGAAATATAATTGCCTATTCTAAGCACTAAGGTTACAAGTGTATATGAACATTGTTTCCAGAGAAAAGGGATATATTCATTGATATCTGGAAGTGTGACCTGTCAGAGTCAATTAAACTCATGTTCTATGACTGAGTGGAATTTCTTTGAATTCCACTGAATTAAATTCTAATTCCTGTCACTCAAACTCAAATTCTACATCCTGTGGGGTGTGGCCAATTCAATTCAAATTTCAAGTCATGTGTTGAATGAGAGCCAATAAAAAATTTCTGAACTAAGCACAACACTGCTCCAGAATGGGACCTATAGCGACACAGTTTAGCCTTCAGCTGTTGGGATTTGTCACTTAGTTTATATAACTTGATTCTCCTGTGATGGAGGTCTCCTATCTGACCACCAGGAGGATGTATTTTGATTGGTTCCCACTCTGGCCACTAGGGATGACTTTACAGGCCCTCTCCAGAGCCTCCGCCAATGGAGGGTGTGCTGTCAGAGAATGTAGGAAGAATGGGATGTAAATCAATGCTGTGTATATTTATTTGGAACATTAACCCTGTGTGTTGGGGAGTAAGGGTAGAGGGCATCCCAATTACTTGCTCTCTCAAACGGGTGTTGAAAGTCTCCTTAGCTGGGAGAGCCAGATGTGGAGACGCGAGTCCCAGGTGAGTCCCGAATTAATAAATGCCACACACAGATCTGGGAGAAAAGTTTCCTGGAAAGAGAGGGAACTGGAGAAAGATGGGTAGACGGCAGTTGTGCTATAGGCATTCCTTCTGTTCCCTACCAGCCTAGTGTTCATTGTGGCAATGTTAACACCTGTTGGTGGAGCAAATAGCTACAGACATGTTCACAATGTACTTGGTAAAGTATCTCAATGAAGCCCATAGAGAGAATCCATGCTTTTGTTTACCATTACACATTTTCAACTGTCAAATGAAATATACAATGTATTGTGTAGTGAATGATTTATATTTAATTACAGTTAAAAGAGGTAAAACTCTCTCAATGGGATGTGTATATTCTCAACAACAGAAAAATCCATCCAGCCCAATAGCTCAACCACACTCATTTGGAGTCTGTAATGGCTATTAAAGACATTAATGATATCCTTATGATTTATTTCTGTAGGACCCATTGCTCAAGATTTGCACCATACACAATGTAACCAGCATTGGCGACCAGTTTACCATACAGTGCCTTGCAAAAGTATTCATCCCCCTTGGCATTTTTCCTATTTTGTTGTATTATAACCTGTAATTTAAATTGATTTTTATTTGGATTTCATGTAATGGTAAAAAATCCAGAAAAACGCATGTCAAAAATGTTATAAATTGATTTGCATTTTAAATGAGGGAAATAAGTATTTGACCCCCTCTCAATCAGAAAGATTTCTGGCTCCGAGGTGTCTTTTATACAGGTAACGAGCTGAGATTAGGAGCACACTCTTAAAGGGAGTGCTCCTAATCTCAGTTTGTTACCTGTATAAAAGACACCTGTCTACAGAAGCAATCAATCAATCAGATTCCAAACTCTCCACCATGACCAAGACCAAAGAGCTCTCCAAGGATGTCAGGGACAAGATTGTAGACCTACACAAGGCTGGAATGGGCTGCAAGACTATCGCCAAGCAGCTTGGTGAGAAGGTGACAACAGTTGGTGCGATTATTCGCAAATGGAAGAAACACAAAATAACTGTCAATCTCCCTCGGCTTGGGCTCCATGCAAGATCTCACCTCGGGGAGTTGCAATGATCATGAGAACGTTGAGGAATCAGCCCAGAACTACACGGGAGGATCTTGTCAATGATCTCAAGGCAGCTGGGACCATAGTCACCAAGAAAACGATTGGTAACACACTACGCC
The DNA here is from genome assembly GCF_964263955.1 of Coregonus lavaretus. NCBI lineage: Eukaryota > Metazoa > Chordata > Actinopteri > Salmoniformes > Salmonidae > Coregonus > Coregonus lavaretus. Next base: position 39,301,195 of record NC_139994.1, read on the forward strand.
GTGAAGGACTGAAATCCTTGCAGCGCCCGCAAGGTCCTCCTGCTCAAGAAAGCACATATACAGGCCCGTCTGAAGTTTGCCAATGAACATCTGAATGATTCAGAGGACAATTGGGTGAAAGTGTTGTGGTCAGATGAGAAGAAAATGGAGCTTTTTGGCATCAACTCAACTCGCCGTGTTTGGAGGAGGAGGAATGCTGCTTATGACCCCAAGAACACCATCCCCACCATCAAACATGGAGGTGGAAACATTATGCTTTGGGGGTGTTTTTCTGCTAAGGGGACAGGACAACTTCACCACATCAAAGGGACGATGGACGGGGCCATGTACCGTCAAATCTTGGGTGATAACCTCCTTCCCTCAGCCAGGGCATTGAAAATTCCAGCATGACAATGACCCAAAACACATGGCCAAGGCAACAAAGGAGTGGCTCAAGAAGAAGCACATCAAGGTCCTGGAGTGGCCTAGCCAGTCTCCAGACCTTAATCACATAGAAAATCTGTAGAGGGAGCTGAACGTTCGAGTTGCCTCGAAACCTTAATGACTTGGAGAAGATCTGCAAAGAGGAGTGGGACAAAAATCCCTCCTGAGATGTGTGCAAACCTGGTGGCCAACTACAAGAAACGACTTACCTCTGTGATTGCCAACAAGGGTTTTGCCACCAAGTACTAAGTCATGTTTTGCAGAAGGGTCAAATACTTATTTCCCTCAATAAAATGCAAATCAATTTATAACATTTTTGACATGCATTTTTCTGGATTTTGTTGTTATTATTCTGTCTCTCACTGTTCAAATAAATCTACCATTAAAATTATAGACTGATCATGTCTTTGCCAGTGGGCAAACGTACAAAATCAGCAGGGGATCAAATACTTTTTTCCCTCACTGTATGAAGCCCCTAAATAAGATCTGGTGCAACCAATTACCTTCAGAAGTCACATAATTAGTGAAATAAAGTCCACATGTGTGCAATCTAAGTGTCACATGATCTGTCACATGATCTCAGTATATATACACCTGTTCTGAAAGGCCCCAGAGTATGCAACACCGCTAAGCAAGGGGCACCACCAAGCAAGCAGCCACATGAAGACCAAGGAGCTCTCCAAACAGGTCAGGGACAAAGTTGTGGAGAAGTACAGGTCAGGGTTGGGTTATAAACATATATCCGAAACTTTGAACATCCCACGGAGCACCATTGAATCCATTATTAAAAAATGGAAGAATATGGCACCACAACAAACCTGCCAAGAGAGGGCCACCCACCAAACTCACAGACAAGGCAAGGAGGGCATTAATCAGAAAGGCAACAAAGAGACCAAAGATAACCCTGAAGGAGCTGCAAAGCTTCACAACAGAGATTGGAGTATCTGTCCATAGGACCACTTTAAGCCGTACACTCCACAGAGCTGGGCTTTACAGAAGAGTGGCCAGAAAAAAGCCATTGCTTAAAGAAGCTCGGCAGGGACTGGGAAACTGGTCAGAATTGAAGGAATGATGGATGGCGTTAAATACAGGGAAATTCATGAGGGAAACCTGTTTCAGACTTCCAGAGATTTGAGAATGGGACGGAGGATCACCTTCCAGCAGGACAATGACCCTAAGCATACTGCTAATGCAACACTTGAGTGGTTTAAGGGGAAACATTTAAATGTATTGGAATGGCCTAGTCAATGCCCAGACCTCAATCCAATTGAAAATCTGTGGTATGACTTAAAGATTGCTGTACACCAGCGGAACCCATCCAACTTGAAGGAGCTGGAGCAGTTTTGCCTTGAAGAATGGGCATAAATCCCAGTGGCTAGATGTGCCAAGCTTATAGAGACATACCCCAATAGATTTGCAGCTGTAATTGCTGCAAAAGGTGGCTCAACAAAGTTTTGAGGTAGAATAGTTATGCACGCTCAATTTTTCAGTTTTTTTTTCTTATTTCTTGTAAAAAATATTTTGCATCTTCAAAGTGGTAGGCATGTTGTGTAAATCAAATGATATAAACCCCCCCAAAAATCCATTTTAATTCCAGGTTTTAAGGCAACTAAATAAGAAAAATGCCAAGGCACTGTAAATGAGTTCACCGAGGTGTGAAATTGTTTTGATTGATTGATTTTATGATGGCTGTGATGTTATTGATGTTCTAATGTAATACACTTGTTATTTTACTATATGGCTTCAGTGCACCATTGAAAATGAGACCCTGGTCTCAATTTGGCTCCCCTGATTAAATTAAATGTAATAATAAATACAAGGTTTATTTCTCAATACCATAAGGATGACGCAAGTGAAGTTTAGTCAAGTGCTGTAGGTTGGTTATGTTAGAATGCAGCAGGTATTCATTCTTAAAGTAATTAATTAATGTATTGCGTTTATATACCTATTCTGGGGTTAAATTGACTAATGGTTTATGTTAAGATTTGTTAAATATTTTCAGCGTTAGTGTATTGGTATATTGCGGTTATCTTTGAAATATGGGACTTTATTTTGTCAATATGTTTGTGTAAATTATTTAATTCTCAGCTGGTACACTCCACATTAACGTTCCAAAATACTTCTTTCAAACATTTTATTTTACATTTTCCATACAGACAACAATAACACAGAGCAATCAGCATATACCAAATACAGTACATTCGGAAAGTATTCAGACCCCTTGACCTTTTCCACATTTTGTTATGTTACAGCATTATTCTAAAATTGATTAAATTGTTTTTTTCCTTCATCAATCTACACACAATACCCCATAATGACAATGCAAAAACAGGTTCTTAGAAAATGTATAACAAATAAAAAACTGAAATATGACATTTACATTAGTATTCAGACCCTTTACTCAGTACTTTGTTGAAGCACCTTTGGCAGCGATTACAGCCTCGAGTCTTCTTGGGTATGACGCTACAAGCTTAGCACACCTGTATTTGGGGAGTTTCTCCCATTCTTCTCTGCAGATCCTCTCAAGCTCTGTCAGGTTGGATGGGGAGTATCGCTGCGCAGCTATGTTCGGGTTCAAGTCCAGGCTCTGGCTGGGCCACTCAAGGACATTCAGAGACTTGTCCCGAAGCCACTCCTACGTTGTCTTGGCTGTGTGCTTAGGGTTGTTGTGCTGTTGGAAGGTGAACCTTTGCCCCAATCTGAGGTCCTGAGCGCTCTGGAGCAGGTTTTCATCAAGGATCTCTCTGTACTTTGCTCCTTTCATTTTTCCCTCGGTCCTGACTAGTCTCCCAGTCCCTGCCGCTGAAAAACATCCCCACAGCATAATGCTGCCACCACCATGCTTCACCGTAGGAATGGCGCCAGGTTTCTTCCAGACATGACGCTTGGCATTAAGGCCAAAGAGTTCAATCTTGGTTTCATCAGACCAGAGAATGTTGTTTCTCATGGTCTGAGATTCTTTAGGTGCCTTTTGGCAAACTCCAAGCGGGCGGTCATGTGCCTTTTACTGAGGAGTGGCTTCCGTCTGGCCACTCTACCATAAAGGCCTGATTGGTGGAGTGCTGTAGAGATAGTTGTCCTTCTGGAAGGTTATCCCATCTCTACAGAGGAGCTCTGTCAAAGTGACCATCAAATTCTTGGTCACCTCCTTGACCAAGGCCCTTCTCCCCCGATTGCTCAGTTTGGTCAGGTGGCCAAGAGTCTTGGTGGTTCCAAACTTCTTCCATTTAAGAATGATGGAGGCCACTGTGTTCTTGGGGACCTTCAATGCTGCAGACATTTTTTGGTACCCTTCTCCAGATCTGTGCCTCGACACAATCCTGTCTCGGAGCTCTACGGACAATTCCTTCAACCTCATTGCTTGGTTTTTGCTCTGACATGCACTGTCAACTGTGGGACCTTTATATAGACAGGTGTGTGCCTTTCCAAATCATGTCCAATCAATTGAATTTACCACAGGTGGACTCCAGTCAAGTTCTAGAAACATCTCAAGGATGATCAATGGATACAGGATACACCTGAGCTCAATTTTGAGTCTCATAGCAAAGCATCTGAATAATTAAGTAAATAAGATATTTATGTTTTTAAGTTTTTTATTCATTTACAAAATTTTCTAAAAACATGTTTTAGCTTGGCCATTATGGGGTATTGTGTGTAGATTGATGAAAAACTGAACTAACCCATGGTACTCTCAGACCTCTTGATAAGAAAGTTTGCCTGGGCCAAGGCTAGACAAACTGTCTCATTAGCTGATTGGCAGCTATTTAGGCAATTGAGAAATAGGTACACTGCCTCGGTTAAACAGGCCAAAACAAACTACTTCCTTAGTGCTATGACAGACTCTGTTAGTGAGCCCTCTAAATTTTGGATAAACGTTAATTCACTGAACCTGGGTAATTCCTCTACTTCCCTGCCTAAGCAAGTAGTTTTAGACTCATGCATCATTACTGAAATGGTGGTCATTCTGGTCTTGGCCAGTACTGCTCTTGGCCGGTCTTGGCCAGTCATACTGGTGTTGGCCAGTCAGTTGACTGTTCTTCCCACATACAGCCTCCAGTTGCCTCGATGGATGTTCAGTCAACCTATATAGTATGCAGGATGCAGCACCCCTCAATGCTGGCTAACACACATCTTTTATTTAACTTTAGCATCAGGAAATATTCCCAAAGTGTGGAAAGCAGCCTTTGTGCTACCACTCCATAAGGGTGGGGATAGTAGTGATCTTGATAATTATCGACCCTTTTCCAGGCTCCCTTGTCTTGCGAAACTACTAGAATCATTGGTCATCAAACAACTATGTTATTTTCTATCTGTAAATGGTATTCTTAATGTTAATCAATCCGGATTCAGACCTAAACATAGCACCACTACAGCTACCATGCTTGTTGTAAATGATATTGCAAATGCCTTAGATGATAGAAATAATTGTGATGCCATGTTTGCAGACTTGTCAAAAGCTTTTGATACTGTAGACCATGTTATTCTGTTGAATAAGCTGTCCTCGATAGGATTGGGTATTGATGCTTGCCGATGGTTTCATAATGATCTCAATGACATAATTCAGGCCATCAAGGTAGATGGGGTCAAATCTGAGTTCCTTGTTATGTAAAGGGGGGACCCAAGGTTCAATACTTGGCCCACTACTGTTTACAATCTATATACATAACATTGGTAATGTTGTAAAAATATATATATAATATTCATTTGTATGCAGATGATATTGTTTTCTAATGCTCCATCGGTTGACCAAACATTTTCACATTTGAAGTCTGATTTTCAAACACTCCAGAGGTCACTATTGGATCTAATGTTAGTGCTAAATGCAAACAAAACACATGCTTTCTTTCAAGGTCCTAAAACCCAGATTTAAATGCGATTTGTAATGACTAGTTTGAACTGTACACAAATTGAGCGAGTTCCTTCCTACAAATATGTTACTCTCTGGCTTGATGACAAACTGTAATTGAAAAAAATTGTTACTGAGCTAGGGAAGAAGTTGAAGTTCAAGGTTGGTTTATTTTACAGAAACAAAGCATATCAGACTTTTGTAAACAGTAAGGACATTGTCCAGGCCACTATTATGTCTATTTTCGATTATGGGGATATTATCGGTATGCATGCAGCAGCATCTACACTTATATACCACAAAATGCTGTTTTCCATTGTGCCCTTAGGTTAATTACTGGTGATGGTTATAAAACTCACCATTGTGTTTTGTATCAAAAATAACAAATGCAGAAACTTCCTATGTATGTATCATCAGTAATTAAATTTAGACTTACAAATTACCAAACCCAGTCTCATGCTTGGATAACACTGGAGGCCTCATCAGTCTCCATAGAGTTGGGTAAAGCTGCTTTTAGAGCTCTCTGAAATGAGATGTTCTGGTCCCCCTTGGTCATTTCAGAGTAATGATCGGGACCTCTATATTGATAAATGTGTCTGTTTTTCTAGAGTCAATATGATGATATTTAAAGTAGTTTTTTTTCATTAGCATACAGTTGAAGTCGGAGGTTTACATACACCTTAGCCAAATACATTTAAACTCAGTTTTTCACTATTCCTGACATTTAATCCTAGTAAAAATTCCCTGTCTTAGGTCAGTTAGGATCACCACTTTATTTTAAGAATGTGAAATATCTGAACAATGGTAGAGAGAATGCTTTATTTCAGCTTTTATTTCTTTAATCACATTCCCAGTGGGTCCGAAGTTTACACACGCTTTTTCAGTTCTGCCCACAAATGTTCTATTGGATTGAGGTCAAGGCTTTGTGATGGCCACTCCAATACCTTGACTTTGTTGTCCTTAAGCCATTTTGCCACAACTTTGGAAGTATGCTTGGGGTCATAGTCCATTTGGAAGACCCATTTGCGACCAAGCTTTAACTTCCTGACTGATATCTTGAGATGTTGCTTCAATATATCCACATCATTTTCCTTCCTCATGAGGCCATCTATTTTGTGAAGTGCACCAGTCCCTCCTGCAGCAAAGCACCCCCACAGCATGTTGCTGCCAACCCTGTGCTTCACAGATGGGATGGTGTTCTTCGGCTTGCAAGCGACCCCCTTTTTCCTCCAAACATAACAATGGTCATTATGGCCAAACAGTTCTATTTTTGTTTCATCAGACCAGAGGACATTTCTCCAAAAAGTACGATCTTTGTCCCCATGTGCAGTTGCAAACAGTAGTCTGGCTTTTTTATGGCGGTTTTGGAGCAGTGGCTTCTTCCTTGCTGAGAGGCCTTTCAGGTTATGTTGATATAGGACTCGTTTTACTGTGGATATAGATACTTTTGTACCTGTTTCCTTCAGCATCTTCACAAGGTCCTTTGCTGTTGTTCTGGGATTGATTTGCACTTTTCACACCAAAGTACGTTCATCTCTAGGAGACAGAACGCATCTCCTTCCTGAGCGGTATTGTCACAGTTGAGTGTAGAAGTGGTGTGGAATCAAGCGCAGGACACACAGAGGCTTCGTACTGACGTCTTTAGTGAAGACAAAAAGAACAAGCCAAACACGGCTACATACGACCTGGCAGGCAAGCAAACTTTACGCACCCCGGTAAAGTACATACAAAGGCACAAAAGTGCGGAGCTCTCTACTACACCGAACAGAGAGAACAAAAACGAACTAGCATCCCACAGTGACAACGAACAATTACACACAACACATGACAAAACTCAAGAGAACTTATAGGACGCAATTAACACTAACAAGGAACAGGTGTAACAAAACAGACAAAACCAATCAAACATCGAAACATAGAACGGTGGCAGCTAGTACTCCGGAGACGACGACCGCCGAAGCCTGCCCGAACAAGGAGAAGGAGCAGCCTCGGCCGAAACCGTGACAGGTATGACGGCTGCGTGGTCGCATGGTGTTTATACTTGCGTACTATTGTTTGTACAGATGAACGTGGTACCTTCAGTCGTTTGGAAATTGCTCCAAAGGATGAACCAGACTTGTGGAGGTCTACACATTTTTTTTTCTGAGGTCTTGGCTGATTTCTTTAGATTTTCCCATGATGTCAAGCAAAGAGGCACTGAGTTTGAAGGTAGGTCTTGAAATACATCCACAGGTACACCTCCAATTGACTCAAATTATGTCAATTAGCCTATCAGAAGCTTATAAAGCCATTACCTAATTTTCTGGAATTTTCCAAGCTGTTTAAAGGCACAGTCAACTTAGTGTATGTAAACTTCTGACCCACTGGAATTGTGATACAGTGAATTATAAGTGAAATAATCTGTCTGTAAACAATTGTTGGAAAAATTACTTGTGTCATGCACAAAGCAGATGTCCTAACCGACTTGCCAAATCTATAGTTTGTTAACAATAAATTTGTGAAGTGGTTGAAAAACGAGTTTTAATGACTCCAACCTAAGTGTATGTAAACTTCCGACTTCTGTTCTAATGTGCATCTATAGGTACAATGCGGACATATTTGAATGCAGCAACTATTTTTGGAGTGAATCTGACGTGGTTCATGAGGAGAAGATGATTGCAGTTGACTTTGAGCATTAGCGTTACATATACAAAGAATGAGTTGTTAATAGTTACCGTGTTTTTGAGATATCAATACCAAATTCAGTGTGGTTCATTTTAGGCACGTCCATGATAGTGAGGATGACAAGTTTCAAGTTGATAGGCCACTGTGGAGTGGATTTCGAGTGGTTTAAATGGACACGCAAAATCATGTTTTTGATTTGTCAATAACACAGCCATCTTTTGACCAATCCCTTGGATTTTCTCAAACTATGTTAAAACATGTACCATGGGTAGGGCTGTGGTGGTAATGAATTTTTGTCAGCCGGTTATTGTCATGCAAATGACTGCCAGTCTCACGGTAACTGACTGTTAATTAACATAAAACATTTGAGCATCTCCAGGCAAACAAGCCACTCATGCACACCTTATATATCTACATTTAAAAAAGTATAATACATCCATCTAATATACAGTACACCATCACAATACATCCATTATTTATTGTACTTTTCAGTCATTTAGCAGATGCTCTTATCCAGAGTGACTTACAGTAGTGAGTGCATACATTTCTTTGTACTGGTCCCCCTTGGGAATCGAATCCACAACCTTGGCATTGCAAGAACCATGCTCTACCAACTGAGCCACACAAGACCTAGACAGGTCTTAGGATATGAAAATGTATTTCAGAAGAACCGAATTTGAGTCGGCCTACTTTATATTATCTGGCTATGCACTATACCATAGGCTGTAGGCTAGTTCATTTAAGCAGATAAGATATGCTTATAAATCCTGTGCCATTATTTTATATGATATTATTTTATTGTAAGAATAATACAATTGAACTTTGCTGAGTAAAATAGAAAGAATATTCTTTCCATTTCGGGGCGAGTGCACATATGAAGTGGCTATGTTGTGCGTAAAAGTGATCATTTGAAACAAGTTCTATACGCTAGATTTAGAGTTATTTGGCACATTTAGTTGTGAATGATACAAACATATATGGAAAATCAAAACATATATGCGCTGCATGATGCGACTATAGGCTATTGACTATTTGAAAAAGTTGCACAAAAAAAAGCTTGCGCTTTGTTCCTTGCCTCAGGCTGCACACCCTGTTCTCTCATCAAGTGATCATATTTTCACCAATCAGACTATTCTCAATTGAATCTTGTCTTTACTATATGTAAAATTTGTTTCAATTTAGACTGGCCCATTATCAAATGGGGACGAACAGGCGCAGGGGAAAAAATAAATGTCATCTGTATGCACTCGGAAAGCAAATGGAGGCTGCTACTCCGGTTTTATAGATGAGCAGCTGAGAAATAAATATAATAGCAGCTGGAATCCTTCTCTTTTTAGTGACAACCATCAAAACTCTGCTTTCACACAGGATTGGATATAGAAATGTCTGGGCTTATAAGAACACTTACTTCACTTCACGCATCAACCACTGTTTGAGGAGCATGCAGCCTCTCGCCACGCGACAGGTGATATTCCGTCCAAACTCTGTATGCCATGGGCTCTCCAACCATGTTCCTGCAGCTAACCAGTGCTTAATTTGGTGAAATCTGTTCGGGAACATCATAGAAAAAAAATATTACAATATTTTTTTTATTTTATTAAACTGTTGACAGCCCCTCTCCGCACTCGAGAAAGGAATGAAGGAGAGAGAGGGGAGGAGATGGAAATGCATGGTGGTGAGAAATTCTGTAGCTAAAGGTAATGTGTTAGCCTATTATTATGAAAAAATGCCCAATTACTAGGCTATTCAAAATCAAATACAAATTCTCTTGTAGGCTAACTTTGTAAGCCGCCCTGCACAATCAATGAACCAACAGCATCGCCTAGGCCTATACGTTCTCTCCCAGACTTATGGATAGAACGTTTCGAGCATAGCATAAGGTAACCAGTCCATCCAGTATGAATAATAATACAGTCCACACTCAAAGGTGATTACTAGAATTTGTTTAATTGTGGAGTATAGGCTAGACCAATTATGTACCAAAGACATCTTAAATCAGTGTATTTTTGTATGTTTTTCTGCCGTGCGTAATATGCAGTAGGCACTATCATCACAATCATGATTTTTATTTCGTTTTTTTGGGGGGGGGGCTTGGGCTCATATATAGGACTATGCGTATGCATAAGCTCTAATATGCATATGGAAGGAGATTACGTGGAATTTGACTGCGGTCATGACTCATGACTGCCGGTGTGACGGTAATACGGTCACCGCAACAGCCCTAACCATGGGCCTACATTCCACATTTGGTCATTTGGTCCTATGGTTCATGAGAAGACGATTTTAAAGTTTTTTTTAAATATTTGAGCATACTAGCGGATGCCTACTGATATAGTGTGGCCATCTTTGAATGCATCAACATTATTTTATGAAACTCTTTAGGGACTATTGTGATGAGTCCAAAGACCACATTTGGAGTGAATCTGACTTTTAGTCAATGAGAAAAAAAAAGAAAAAGATTATTTTAAGCATTAGCGCTACATAGTCAAAAAAGTCAATTGTTAATAGTCACCTTATTTTTTTACAATATAAATGCCAAACGTAACATGGTTCATCATGGTAATGTCTTTGATGACCCTAAAACGTTTTTCAAGTTCCCTTGGCTTTTCTCAAACTAAGTTAGGAAATGTACCATGGGCCTACAATTTGGTGTTATTTGGACTTATGGTTAATGAGAATATGTTTTTCAAAGGTTTTCCAAATTGTCCAAGATGGAGGAAAATCTATCCTGACGGACCTTAAGACAAATTTGTTCAGCATGAGTAAAGACCCCTACATACAATGTTTACAGTGTCTAGGTCAAACGGGGTGACGGATATGAGGGTTTAAGTGAGACTGCTTATAACAGTGCCCACTATAGGCCAATCAGTGCAATTCTTTTTAACCAAGTTACTCATGGCCTTTTTCTTCAAATCAATCTTTGCTGTGAACTCCTAATAAAGTGAAATGTGATAGCCATGGTCAGTCTGATGAAAATGTTGGAGCCAGTATTCTGCCTGGCGTTCCGACTTGTCACCTTTTGAGTAAGGTATATCCAAGTGAAACAACTGTACAATATGAATAATATAGGCACACTACAATATGACATCATCATACAAAGGATGGGGGAAGGGGGTCTGCAAATCTGCAAAAATTGACTTGTCCCCCACTTGAGACATACCCACCACTTGAGACGTGCACATAGAGAAGAGCCAATAGTGGCAGTTTTTAAGTTTGTTGTTGTTGATTTATGTTAGCAGCAAGTCGCCCTGCTTCTTATGATGTTGTTATATTGCTGGGTCTACCTATATTTCAGAAAAACAAGACGTGTGATCAGAAATGTTCAATTGAGAAGGGGGCATACACTTCGTTGACAGATAGGGAATGCTGTGTATATATTTGATTGACGTGTGGGCTAACATTTTCTCTAGTCTGGGTCAAAAACTGTTTTTCGGGTGAGTTCACAGCTGCTTTGCCATAAAAAAAAATATTTCCTGAACGTTGTCAAAATATTGACCATGTTTTCTATCATTTTCTTTCCCCTCTCTCTCCATTCCTCTGACACTTGGACCTGCAAAATCAATTGGTTTATTTTGGATCGCCATGGTTCAGGTATGTCACTTATTTTAGCACTTCTAACTGGTATTTAATTATTTTAGACACTGATATAATGTGTTTCATTCCAGCTCCCTCATTAAATGCCACTGAAATAGGTTGATTTACAACAATATAATGAATCAAAGTTATGAAATATACACAATTCAACACTAATAAAAACATACCCAACATACAGTAGCTGCTGTATTGAGCATTGAAAAGTGTGAAAGAAAATTTGAAATGTTCTTCTTAATTACCATCATACTTTATAGAAACACAACCAAGTGGAGTGCCAAGGAAGCTAAAGTTCATTATGTAAATTAATATGTAATGAAAATAAACACATTCATTCAGATCAAAGGCCACTAAATCCCTGGTGGAGAGGATAAACAGAGCTTTGAAGTGGTTGTAACATCACTGGCTTAGTTAGCTTTTCCATGCAAAAAGTGAACACCCTACAAAAAGTTAAGGTTTGAGAGGCAGAACGCCCTGATGTTCTCACCACAGAAATGAGTCTGGAATGGTTCTAGAGTCCCCTGGGCCTTACTTATCTTGGTACTCACACATCCTGCAATTTACACTGTGCCTTTCAAACGTACAAACGGAGTACAAATGAGATGAGTCTCGGCAACAAATTCTCATTTCATCTCCCCTGCGGTGCTTGAGTGTTTTCTGAAATAATAAGCGTGATTTATGCAATAACCAAGGGATTGCAAAGGGAGTCAGCCTCGGTATATTGGACTCCACTCACAACCCTGCATATTTGTCCTCAAGTATTCCATCCTAGTGCGCAACATCAGGATGGTATTTTAACTGAGCAACACAAAGAAAAAAAGTGTCTGGAAATGTCAAGCAGGACAGAAATGGGCAGCGACAATAGTAGGAGGGCTTGCTTTAATGCTGACGTGTGCGATTAAAGGATCAAACGAAAATACTTTAAATCCCTGGCACTTAATTGCAGTGCTTCACCAGCCATCCGAGTAGTAGACTGCACCAACCCAGGGCAATCAGACCCTTAATCTCATCAATCAGCCTGATATGGTCATTATGTGGGGATTGGCGTAATGTGTATGATCCCTATAAGCTTTTCGTAAGGCTGCATTATGCCTCTGAGAGTTGGCTTTGTGCTATTCCATTAAAAATATTTCTGGGATGAAATCATTGTTATAACTTTTATGATGATATGGTTGAATTTTTCACTCTATACTCATGTAAGAAATATTAAACTGATGCGGTACACACATAAAAATTAATGACAAAGCTCCCAGTCAAAGGGGGCCAGCTGACTGGGCTGCGGACGGGAGATAACCCTGGCTTGCAGGCTGCACAGGGCTCAGTGATGGGCTTTAGTGTTTACTCTGTGCCAGTGCAGTGCCCCCACCCCCACTCCCTACCCACTCCCCCTCCATTGGTCATCCTGGCACAGCCAGCCCTCTGGGCGGTGATGATGGATGCCACCTGTTGGGCTGGGGCACTCATTACACCCTGGGCTGTAAATCAGTAATCAGGCGAGAATGGGGAGCCCTGTACGTGCATGCAGGCTGGGCATGTAGCTGGCACATATATCTACGCCTGGCACTCACTGGCCATGCTTAAGTACTGGAGGCCAGAGACGGACTGGAATGGGAGGAGTGATGAAGCCAAGGTTAGAACAACCTCTGCTTCGCTTAGAGTGGGAATGACAGAAGGTAAAAAAGAGAGAAATGACAGAGACAGAGTGAGAGACTCCTCATGTTTCCTATTGAAAATTACTGGTAGCTAGGTTGCTAATAGTCTTGCCAACTGTGAATTCTGGGTTAGCGGTTTTGCTTTCTTGCCTGGCTACCCAAACTCCTTGCTCCGGCCAAACGCTATGCCATGCCCACGTACTTTAGTTTCTTCTCTTCTCTGCAATGAGTCTGGATCGGAGTACCTCCCCGACTATTTCTAGAATGGAAATCCATTGTCGATCGTCTGATTGGTCTCAGAACCGATGGGTTGGGCCAGAGCCAGAACACACGTGGTAAAGCAGCGTTTAGAAAAATGTGTCATTGGCTTTGATACTCTGATTGGTTAGAGATTATCCAATCCCTGATTACTTTATTTTGTACTACATCCCTCATTTTGACGTCACCACAAACGGCTTTAATTATGGCAGTCTCAGTATGTAGCGAGTGATATAGAAGCGGAAAAATTCATTTTTAGTGTTCAGGCAATTTGCTTTCAAGTCAAGCTTTTGTACTGTAATTTCAATACTCAGTGTAACCTCCTTTATGTGCAAATATTTATATAATAACCATCATATTGAACAGGGCCATGCACAGACCTTTTGGAGGCATGTACTCAAACCATAAAAAAGGCACCCCCCAAAAAAATAAATAATCCTGCAACCACTCTCACAGACTCGTTGAGCAATTATTACAAGAATAGGAGAAAGCAACACAATCTGATGAGTTAAGTGCAAAACTATTTTGAAAATTGTAAGACATACTGTAGCCTACCAATACTATATACAACCCAACTATATTTGTTGCCACTATCATGTATACCAGTGGTTTTCAAACCCAAAAAGGAGGGGGACAGAACTTGCGCAAACAATCGCTGCGCAAATGTAGCCTGTCATTACAGCCATAAACGGTGATGCATTTTCAAAATGCAAGACAGGCTACAGAAATAAACTGCGTTTTACACCTGCATTTGGAGCTGAAAGTAATTAATGTTAGCAGGCAATATAAATTAGGGATATATCATGTCACTTCCCACTGGGCACACACTGGTTGAAGCAACACTGTTTCCACGTCATTTCAATTACATTTCGTTGAACCAATGTGGAATAGATGTTGAATTGACATCTATGCCCAGTGGGTTCTCTGGAGTCCAGAGCAAGCAAAATAATATGGCCTACTTGTAGCGGAGGTTGCAGGATCGGATGGAAAGACCGTGCCATCACTTTGGAGGGCAGCCTGCCTGCAGAGTGCTCATTGTCTGCCGGGTAGCACTGTTCTTCCTCAAAAATCGTAATACATTTGCCAGAATATGTAACATCTTCATCCCATAATATTGAACCATTGCGATGTTACAGCTGCTTACCTTTAGACATAGGCCTAGTTTGGGTGGCTACTGGCTATCTGAAATATGAAAATGATCAATCAAATCATCAGGTGTTATTGTTCTGGCAAAGATGAGTCAGTAGTAGATTGCTAAACTTATATGCATGATAAACGTAGGACTACTCTGTTTTTACCTAGCAAAACTGAAGGAAATTAAGTTCTTTCTGGTCATTCATCTGGATATGTGTGCCCACTTTTGCACGCCAATGCTGATGACTGGTCATTGGTCAACAATGAAGACACACAACTTTTTGTTTCTGAAGCATAGTCACTTTTAATAATGTTTACATACTGTTTTACCCACTTCATATGTATAGACTGTATTCTAGTCAAGGCTCATCCTATATAACTACTACTGTACACACCTTTTCTATTCATATACTGTCCATAATGTCTATACACAGCATCATATACATACTGTATATATTTATATTCCGGACTCTGACATTAGTCGTCCTGGTATTTCTTAATTCCTTTCTTTACATTTTTTGGGGATTTGTGTGTATGTTTTGTTTTGTTAGCTATTACTGCACTGTTGGAACAAGAAACACAAGCTTTTCGCTGCACTTCGATAAGATCTGCAAAATATGTGTACGCGACCAATACATTTTTTATTTGAGATGAGAATTTTATGACAACTTGCAGGCACTGAATTCAGAATAACAATGACAAAAATGTATGTATATATATATATATATATATATATATATATATATATATATATAAATAAACTACATTATTCCACCACCAAATTGACCGAAAAGAGCACTTTGGAGACTGGAAGGGCAAAGGGGCATGTGCTCTGCACAGGTAGAGCCCTATCTGTGCATGTACCTGATATTGAAGTAAACTTAGTGTCACACTATGACATGGTGTGTGGTCCTCCCACTACAACTCGGGAAACCATGCAGTTTATTAGGCTACAGATTAAATTAATTTGATGAACTTCACAGGTTGGTGAAAGTGCACGGTGATGAGCTTGATGCTCCTTTCCAATACATTTTGAGGGTCTTATTCTGGTGACATGATGATCGATGGTTGACTGCCATTTGACAAAAAACATTCTCATCAGGTAGACGAGCCTACCCGCTGTAGACGAGCCTATGCGAGCTGTTGGCTAGAGTGCACAAAGACCAGAGTAGGCACATTTGCTATTTAACGCAACAGTTTTTGAAAATGGGATGGAAACACATTTGAATTTTATTCGGTACATGAAAATGTAAGCGAAAAAGTACATTTTGTGTGCACTATGTCGTCACGCAATGATTTTTATCCGCAACAAGTCCGTTTGGTGGAAACACACCACTGGTGGGAGAATATTCACATGAAAATATGTCGCCAATTGGATGGAAACATAGCTAGTGATGCTATGATAATCAATCCTTCACACCACCTGCTTCAAATGACCACCATGAACAAACTTGTCACAACTGTTGCAGTGCGACAGTCATTTCCTGAAGGGCATCTGTTTGCTTGCCCATGTTGTAAACCAGCTCTGTTGAGGAACTCTGTAAGTGATACACATCTGCAGTTGAAAGATGAGGGCATGGTAGGGGGTAGAGGGTATAACACATGAAAGAGTGAGTAGTGGATGTGATCCGAGTGTGGGTGACAAGGTCATAGGTTATCTCTCTCGAATGGCTTTGGGGAACACAACAGCCTTGGCTCCCCCGGCTTTGAAATGGGAGGCAGGCTGCCAACGTTAACATGCCGGACCTTCTGTCCACATGCCACAGCCTTCGATCAGACACAGTTGTCACGTCAGGTGCTTCCATGGGAGTGGAAGGGGAGATGTGTGGGTGTACAGTATGTGTGTCTGTGTTCTGCTGTTTGTTTGGCATGCTGCAGCTCCCGTATACCCTCGAATGTGGATTTGGATACATTTAGCCAACAAGACAGATGATGTGAAACCAAAAATGATTCATTTTGCCATTCTCCAGAAGCTCACCCTTTATTTTAAAAAAAATCAGGTTAAAAAAAATCACGTGGAAAGTTTTCAGACACGTTTGAACACACAAATCATGTGAACAATTCCACATATAAAATGTTTTTATACTGTATATGTCACATGAGTTAAACCAGTGTTAATATTCATCAAACACCTATTTTTGATGAGACGATAACTGACTAAATAGACACAGAAACAACTCTAAACTAAAAACGGTTTTTGTTTGGGTTGACGAAAATGAGATGAAACTAAATTATCTCTGTGACTAAAATCTGACTAGTAAGTGGACTGGACAACAGTTTTTGGAGAGATTGAGATCTTTTCAAAGTTATTTGCAATCTGGCGGCAACAAATCATTGATGCAAATAAGGTACACGCCATGGCTAAGGTGGTAAAAGCTCCCGGTAGAAAAAAGGGCAACGTTTGGAACCACTTTACTTATTGTGTCAATTCAAACAAGACTGAATGCAATGATTCCATGGGAGAAGACAGTGTTTGCACCCACAAGTTGACGGGGAAAAATACTATCAACCTCAAGAAACATCTGAAAGCACATCATCCCAATATATACGCTCAGGTAGGCTAATAACATATTGATAATGCTAGCTAGTAGTTTGCTGGAACCCATCAGACCACTACTTAATACACACCTTTGATTAGAATATATAATAGCTACAGTAGCCTATGTCAAGGGGCAGGGCTCCAGACTGCAACCATTTAATCACATTTTGCGACCCTGTCTTGGCTGTGCGAGTTAAATGTGTAATTGATTGTCTGCGAGCTAAACATTCAATTCAATTCTGGAGCCCTATTTTAACAGTAAAATATAACAATACCCTATTGTCAACTCTCAATTCATGATAATCACTAGATAAGGCTGCACATCAAAATATCTTGAACCATGCAGTCCTGCTTGGATATGTTAGATGAAACAACTTATTTCTTGAATAGCCTCCCATCTCAGTAGTCTTTTATACAGTCTAAAGCACTGTGAATACCTTTCTAAGATTAATGATAACAAATGTTTTCTATGGCATGACGGCGCGGAAATAAATTGGTGTGACCAAATCATGGGATGGTACCACCAACTGAAAAAGTTGGTGGCACTGGAGAAAATGTTAGTCTGTAGTCCTGTCAATTGGTGTGATTTTTTAATCCGCTGCAATGTAATGATCCTGTACCCGTGCTAAGGACTATTCAATGCTGGTCTGACCAATCGGAATCCACACTTCAAGATTGTTTTGATCACGCGTACTGGGATATGTTCTGGGTAGCTTCCGAAAATAATTTAGACGAATACACTGAAACAGTGACTGAGTTTATCAGGAAGTGTATAGGTGATGGTGTGCCCACTGTGACTATTAAAACCTACCCTAACCAGAAACCGTGGATAGACGGCAGCATTCGCGCAAATCTAAATGCGCGAACCACCGCATTCAACCATGGCAAGGTGACTGGGAATATGGCAGAATACAAACAGTGTAGCTACTCACTCCGCAAGGAAATTAAACTGGCAAAACATCAGTATAGAGACAAAGTGGAGTCGCAATTCAACGGCTCAGACACGAGACATAAGTGGCAGGATCTACAGACAATCACGGACTACAAAAAGAAAACCAGCCACATCGCCGACACCGACGTCTAGCTTCCAGACAAGCTAAACACCTTCTTCGCCCGCTTTGAGGATAACACAGTGCCACTGACGAGGCCCACTACCAAGGACTGTGGCCTCTCCTTCTCCATGGCCGACGTGATTAAGACATTTAAGCATGTTAACCCCCGCAAGGCTGCCGGCCCAGACGGCATCCCTAGCAGCATCCTCAGAGCATGCGCAGACCAGCTGGCTGGTGTGTTCACGGACATATTCAATCTCTCCCTATCCCAGTCTGCTGTCCCCACGTGCTTCAAGATGGCCACCATTGTTCCTGTACCCAAGAAAGCAAAGGTAACTGAACTAAATGACTATCGCCCTGTAGCACTCACCTCTGTCATCATGAAGTGCTTTGAGAGACTAGTCAAGGATCATATCACCTCTACCTTACCTGTCACCCTAGATCCACTTCAATTTGCTTACCGCCCCAATAGATCCACAGACGATGCAATCGCCATCACACTGCACACTGCCCTATCCCATCTGGACAAGAGGAATACCTATGTAAGAATGCTGTTCATTGACTATAGCTCAGCATTCAACACCATAGTACCCTCCAAGCTCATCATTAAGCTTGAGGGCCTGGGTCTGAACCCCGCCCTGTGCAACTGGGTCCTGGACTTCCTGACTGGCCGCCCCCAGGTGGTGAAGGTAGGAAACAACATCTCCACTTCGCTGATCCTCAACACTGGGGCCCCACAAGGGTGCGTACTCAGCCCCCTCCTGTAGTCCCTGTTCACCCATGACTGCGTGGCCAAGCACGCCTCCAACTCAATCATCAAGTTTGCAGACGACCCAACAATAGTAGGCTTGATTAGCAACAACAACGAGACCGCCTACAGGAAGGAGGTGAGGGCTCTGGGAGTGTGGTGCCAGGAAAATAACCTCTCACTCAACATCAACAAAACAAAGGAGATGATTGTGGACTTCAGCAAACAGCAGAGGGTGCACCCCCCTATCCACATCGACGGGACCACAGTGGAGAAGGTGGAAAGCTTCAAGTTCCTTGGAGTACACATCACGACAAACTGAAATGGTCCACCCACGCAGACAGTGTGGTGAAGAAGGCGCAACAGAGCCTCTTCAACCTCAGGAGGCTGAAGAAATGTGGCTTAGCACCTAAAACCCTCACAAACTTTTACAGATGCACAATTGAGAGCATCCTGTCGGGCTGTATCACCGCCTGGTACGGCAACTGCACCGCCTACAACCGCAGGGCTCTCCAGAGGGTGGTGCGGTCTGCCGAACGCATTACCGGGGGCAAACTACCCGCCCTCCACATACAACACCCGATGTCACAGGAAGGCCAAAAAGATCATCAAGGACATCAACCACCCGAGCCATTGCCTGTTCACCCCGCTATCATCCAGAAGGTGAGGTCAGTACAGGGCATCAAAGCTGGGACTGATAGAATGAAAAACAAATTCTATCTCAAGGCCATCAGACTGTTAAATAGCCATCACTAGCACATTAGAGGCTGCTGCTGCTGCCTATTGAAATCACTGGCCACTTTAAGAAATGGAACACTAGTCACTTTAATAATGTTTACATATCTTGCACTACTCATCTCATATGCATATACTGCATTCTGTTCTATAATATTCTACTGTATCTTAGTCCATGCCGCTCTGTCATTGCTTGTCCATATATGTATATATTCTTAAATCCCATTCCTTTTGTGTGTATTGGGTATATGTTGTGAAATTGTTAGATATTACTGCACTGTCGGAGCTAGAAGCACAAGCATTTCGCTATACCCGCTATAACATCTGCTAAACACGTTTATGTGACAAATAAAATTTTATTTGATTATTCTGCCAATTTGGCTGTTGGGAAGATAATCATGTGATAGGATATTAGCAGAAAAATATGTTGGTAGGACAAGGCTGTGTTTCCAAAATAATGCAAACACTTCAGTAAATTAGGGATACAATGTATAATGAAAGCAGGTGCTTCCACCCAGGTGTGGTTCCTGAGTTAATTAAGCAATTAACATTCCATCATGCTTAGGGTCATGTATAAAAATGCTGGGCAGGCCATTATTTTGGCTACCGTGGCTATGCCCCCATAGGATGACAATGCCCCCATCCCACAAATGGTCACTGAATAGTTTGATGAGCATGAAAACGATGTAAACCATATGCCATGGTCGTCTCAGTCACCCAATCTCAACCCAACTGAACACTTATGGGAGATTCTGGAGCAGCGCCTGAGACAACATTTTCCATCACCTTCAACAAAACACATCCTTCCAATAGAGTTCCAGACACCTGTGGAATATATTCCAAGGTGCATTGAAGCTGTTCTGGATCATGTTGGTCCAACACCCTATTAAGACACTTTATGTTGGTATTTCCTTTATTTTGGCAGTTGGCTGTATGTTTGTGCACATGGAAGTCAGTGATTTATGTTTACTATAGGTTAATCAGGAAATACAAATGTGATGTGGCTAAAATATGACTAAAAGGAAAGGGCATTTATTTTTCTAAAATGGCCCACTGTTTTCATAATTTTTACATTAACTAGATTAGCTAATTATTCAAATGACAAAAATATGACTAATATTGAATGATATTTTAGTTAAAATGACTAAGACTAGACTAAATCTAAAAAAGTATGCCAAAATGAAGACAGTTTTCGGACACGTGATCACCCAAATATTTTACATGGAAAAAACAGACACGTGAGTCAGACGTGGTTTTCGGACACGTGTGAAGTTTCACATGGATTCTCACATGACTCAGACACGTGGTTTCCCAACATTTCACATGTTATATTATACGTTTCTCATGTGTGCTTTTGTAACTGGTGGGACTACAACCGGGTCTCCCATGGGAGACACCAGTGTCTTGACCATTCGACCAAGAGGGCCAACACAAATCTTTAAGTATCTTTCGGGGCTACCCATCACTTGACCATGAGCAACCATTACCGACTCATGTCCGCTACACTTTCACGTGTATTTTCACATTTTAATGTCAACTAGGGCTGTCAAACGATTAAAATGTTGTAATTGAGTTTATCGCAGGATTTGCCGTTTTGATTTTGTCTAAAGTAACTGTTAGCAAAATCAGGTAAATTGATAAACACACTATCTTTAACCACAAAGTCAACTTGTTTTGACATCGCATTGTTGTTCTTAGCTGTATAGTATACAGTGGGGGAAAAAAGTATTTAGTCAGCCACCAATTGTGCAATTTCTCCCACTTAAAAAGATGAGAGAGGCCTGTAATTTTCATCATAGGTACACGTCAACTATGACAGACAAAATGAGAAAAAAAAATCCAGAAAATCACATTGTAGGATTTTTAATGAATTTATTTGCAAATTATGGTGGAAAATAAGTATTTGGTCAATAACAAAAGTTTCTCAATACTTTGTTATATACCCTTTGTTGGCAATGACACAGGTCAAACGTTTTCTGTAAGTCTTCACAAGGTTTTCACACACTGTTGCTGGTATTTTGGCCCATTCCTCCATGCAGATCTCCTCTAGAGCAGTGATGTTTTGGGGCTGTCGCTGGGCAACACGGACTTTCAACTCCCTCCAAAGATTTTCTATGGGGTTGAGATCTGGAGACTGGCTAGGCCACTCCAGGACCTTGAAATGCTTCTTACGAAGCCACTCCTTCGTTGCCCGGGCGGTGTGTTTGGGATCATTGTCATGCTGAAAGACCCAGCCACGTTTCATCTTCAATGCCCTTGCTGATGGAAGGAGGTTTTCACTCAAAATCTCACGATACATGGCCCCATTCATTCTTTCCTTTACACGGATCAGTCGTCCTGGTCCCTTTGCAGAAAAACAGCCCCAAAGCATGATGTTTCCACCCCCATGCTTCACAGTAGGTATGGTGTTCTTTGGATGCAACTCAGCATTCTTTGTCCTCCAAACACGACGAGTTGAGTTTTTACCAAAAAGTTCTATTTTGGTTTCATCTGACCATTTGACATTCCCCCAATCCTCTTCTGGATCATCCAAATGCACTCTAGCAAACTTCAGACGGGCCTGGACATGTACTGGCTTAAGCAGGGGGAAATGTCTGGCACTGCAGGATTTGAGTCCCTGGCGGCGTAGTGTGTTACTGATGGTAGGCTTTGTTACTTTGGTCCCAGCTCTCTGCAGGTCATTCACTAGGTCCCCCCGTGTGGTTCTGGGATTTTTGCTCACCGTTCTTGTGATAATTTTGACCCCACAGGGTGAGATCTTGCGTGGAGCCCCAGATCGAGGGAGATTATCAGTGGTCTTGTATGTCTTCCATTTCCTAATAATTGCTCCCACAGTTGATTTCTTCAAACCAAGCTGCTTACCTATTGCAGATTCAGTCTTCCCAGCCTGGTGCAGGTCTACAATTTTGTTTCTGGTGTCCTTTGACAGCATTTTGGTCTTGGCCATAGTGGAGTTTGGAGTGTGATTGTTTGAGGTTGTGGACAGGTATCTTTTGTACTGATAACAAGTTCAAACAGGTGCCATTAATACAGGTAACGAGTGGAGGACAGAGGAGCCTCTTAAAGAAGAAGTTACAGGTCTGTGAGAGCCAGAAATCTTGCTTGTTTGTAGGTGACCAAATACTTATTTTCCACCATAATTTGCAAATAAATTCATAAAAAATCCTACAATGTGATTTTCTGGAATTTTTTTTCTCAATTTGTCTGTCATAGTTGACGTGTACCTATGATGAAAATTACAGGCCTCTCTCATCTTTTTAAGTGGGAGAACTTGCACAATTGGTGCCTGACTAAATACTTTTTTCCCCACTGTATGTCATTTGGATGTTTTCAGATAATGCAATGAAAAATATTTTTGCACTATATTTATATTTTAGTCATTTAGCAGACGCTCTTATCCAGAGCGACTTACAGCTAGTGAGTGCATACATTATTTTTATTTTTAATACTGGCCCCCCGTGGGAATCGAACCCACAACCCTGCCATTGCAAACGCCATGCTCTACCAACTGAGCTACATCCCTGCTGGCCATTCCCTCCCCTACCCTGGACCAATTGTGCGCCGCCCAATTGGTCTCCCGATCGCGGCCGGCTACGACAGAGCCTGGAGTCAAACCAGGATCTCTAGTGGCACAGCTAGCACTGCGATGCAGTGCCTTAGACCACTGCGCCACAAGGGAGGTACTACATCCCTGCCGGCCACTACAGTTACAAAAAGTCTGACAGTGCTAATTTTAAATGTCAAAAATGATAAATTAGGAGACACGGAGCGCTAGCTTCTCTGTTCTTTTCACTGGGCTTCTTCCAACGGTCACTGACCAACGTATGAAGAAGTAACAATGGATGGCTCAGAAATAAGACATTTATTTTTTTAACACTCAAATTATTATACTCAGGTAGGCTAAGTTACCGTTTTACAGAATGGCATTACGGAATCTGCAAATTAGATTTTCACGTGATTGATTTTCACATGTGAACTTGCAATTCCACAGGTGAACGTAAGATTTTCACATGTGAAACTGCAAATTTCATGTGCAACAGCAATTCACATTAGGTGAGAACAACATGTTTTTCTTCTCACATGTGAAAAGGTGGTGTTAACATGTGAAAACAAACTTTTAATACATGTGAAAATATGGTTTCACGTGAAATTTAAGCTTAACGTGAAAACAGCTATTTCACATATGGAAATGCGATTTCACATGTGAACTACAAATTTGACATGTGTTTATGTTGTAAGGACACCCAAAACAAACAATGCACAGATCAATCAATCAATCAAATGCATTTATAAAGCCCTTTGTACATCAGCAGATATCACAATGTGCTATACAGAAACCAAGCCTAAACTCCAAACCGCAAGCAATGCAGATGTAGAAGCACGGTGGCTAGGAAACATTCCCTAGAAAGGAACCAGGTTCTGAGGGGTGGCCAGTCCACTTCTGGCTGTGCCGGGTGGAGATTATAAGAGTACATAGCTATTAAGGCAAGATTGTTCTTCAATATGTTAAAACGTTCATAGATTACCAGCAGGGTGAAATAATAATCACAGTGGTTGTAGAGGTTGCAACAGGTTAGTACCTCAGGAGTAAATATCAGTTGGCTTTTCAGAGCCGGGCATTCAGAGGTCGAGACAGCAGGTGCGGTGTAGAGAGAGAGAGAGAGAGAGTCGAAAACAGCAGGTCCGGGATAAGGTAGCACGTCCGGTGAACAGGTCAGGGTTCCGTAGCCGCAGGCAGAACAGTTGAAACTGGAGCAGCAGCACGACCAGGTGGACTGGGGACAGCCAGGAGTCATCAGGCCAGGTAGTCCTGAGGCATGGTCCTAGGGCTCAGGTCCTCCGGGAGGGGAGAGAGCGAGAGAGAATTAGAGGGAGCATACTTAAATTCACACAGAACACCAGATAAGACAGGAGAATTACACCAGATTTAACAGACTGACACTAGCCCCCCGGCACATAGACTATTGCAGCACAGCTACTAGAAGCTGAGACAGGGGAGGGTCGGGGGACACTGTGGCCCCGTCCAACGATACCCCCGGACAGAGCCAACCAGGCAGGATATAACCCCACCCACTTTGCCAAAGCACAGCCCCCACACCACTAGAGGGATATCAACAGACCACCAACTTACTACCCTGAGACAAGGCCCACGAAGATATCCTCCACCGCACAAGCCCGAGGGGGTGCAAAACCGGACAGGAAGATCACGTCAATGACTCAACCCACTCAAGTGACACACCCCTCCTAGGGATGGCATGGAAGAGCACTAGTATGCCAGTGATAGGGTCAGAGGCAGAGAATCCCAGTGGAGAGAGGGGAAACAGCCAGGCAGAGACAGCAAGGGTGGTTTGTCGCTCCAGTGCCATGCCGTTCACCTTCGCACCCCTGGGCCAGACGACACTCAATCATAGGACCTACTGAAGATATGAGTCTTCAGTAAAGTCTTAAATATATAGACAAAGTCTGAGTCTCTCACATGGATAGGCAGACCATTCCATAAAAATTTAGATCTATAGTAGAAAGCCCTGCCTCCAGCTGTTTGTTTAACAATTCTTGGAACAATAAGAAAGCCTGCGTCTTGTGACCGTAGCGTACGTGTAGGTATGTACGGTAGGACCAAATCGGAGAGATAGGTAGGAGCAAGTCCATGTAATATTTTGTAGGTTAGCAGTAAAACCTTGAAATCAGCCCTAGCCTCAGCCCTAGCCTCCAGCTACCACTGGAGTAATATGATCAAATTATTTGGTTCTAGTCAAGATTCTACCAGTCTTGTTTAGGACTAACTTAAGTTTATTTAGTGCTTTATCCAGGTAGCCGGAGAGTAGAGCATTGCATTAGTCTAATCTAGAAGTGACAAAATCATGTCCCTGAGCTTTTTTGCATAATGTTTGGACAAAAAGTTTTTTGATTTTTGCAATGTTACGAAGATGGAAAAAAGATGTCCTTGAAATATTCTTGATATGTTCGACAAAAGCGAGATCAGGGTCCAGAGTAACGCCGAGGTCCTTCACAGTTTTATCGGAGACGACTGTAAAACCATCAATATGTTTGTCAGAATTGTCAGATCCAACAGCAGATGTCTTTGTTGCTTGGAAACTAGAACTAGCATCTCTGTTTTGTCAGAGTTTAAAAGTTTGAAAAAATGCCGCCATCCACTTCCTTATGTCTGAAACACAGGCTTCCAGGGTAGGCAATTTTTGGTCTTCAGCATGTTTCATCGAAATGTACAGCTGTGTGTCCTCCTTCTAGCAGTGAAAGTTTAAATTGTATTTCCAAATGACATCACCAAGAGGTAGAATATATAGTGAAAACAATAGTGATCCTAAAACGGAACCTTGAGGAACACCAAAACTTACATTTGATTTGTCAGAGGACAAACCATCCACAGAGATGAACTGATATCTTTCCGACAGATAAGATCTACACCTGGCAAGAACTTGTCCGTGTAGACCAATTAGGGTTTCCAATCTCTCCAAAAGAATGTGGTGATCTATGGTGTCAAAAGCAGCAGTAAGGTCTAGGATGACAAAGACAGATGCAGAGCCTAGGTCTGATGCCATTTAAATGTAATTTACCACCTTCACGAGTGCAGTCTTAGTGCTATGATAGTCCAGGCTTATGAGGAAAAGCATTTAGATCCACACTATTTATTCCACGGGACAAAGCTAGATCCAGGGTATGACTGTGGCAATGAATAGGTCCGGAGACATGTTAGACAAAACCCACTGAGTCAATGATGGCTCCGAAAGCCTTTTGGAGTGGGTCTGTGGACTTTTCCATGTGAATATTGAAGTCACCAAAAATTAGAATATTATCTGCCATGACTACAATGTCTGATAGGAGTTCAGGGAACTCAATGAGGAACGCTGTATATAGCCCAGGAGGCCTGTAAACAGTAGCTATAAAAAGTGATTGAGTAGGCTGCATAGATTTCATGACTATAAGCTCAAAAGGTTGCTAACGTAAATGTTAGCAACACCAGATAGTGAGAATCTTACTCAACCTTACACCAATAAAGTGTGCTTTGGCTAGTGAAATAATTGTAACATTCTGTCATAAAGAGCACATGTTTAACTTAATAAAAAATATATTTTCCCACCTCAAGAGGTTAAATGAAATAAAATAAACTACAGTAAGTGCTAATGAAGTGCCACAAAGTAACAGGGTTGATTTGATAAATACCCTTGAGATGGGGAATGGAAGCTTGTTGTGTGCAACAGGGAGGGACAATTTAATGCAAGCTTCACCCCCAAAAAATATTGTTAAAACATTTGTTGCCTATCTATCTATGGGTAACAGGGTTTCACCATATTAAAACGAGAGTTCAGTTGATGTAACAGGGTTGACCTTAAAATGAGCGACAGACATATATTAATCACTAATAAATAATACTCTTCAGAAATGACTTTGTCAAAGCAACAAAATAACTAGGGCTTTACAATGATGGCGAAATGTGAGACATTTTTGGGTTAAGTAGGTTAAAATGTTCGTAAAAGTAGTAAAAATATGACAGAGGACATGTCAAAATGCAGATTTCGAAAAAGTTCTGTGTGGTTCATATTACAGGGCACTTCATTTAATAGAACAGGCTTTTAAAATGCAATATTGCCGCACCATTTCTGTTTAAAATATCATAGGGACGGAAAAGGTGCTCTATTCGTGGAACAACCCCATTACTCTTTCTGAACATCCCCGTTACTCAATTTGTGGAACAACCCCATTACGCCATAAAGAAACAAGGAGTGGTTCCCCCTGCCTTCAAAGGTACACCGTATCAATTAGTCATCGAAAGTCCCCTGGAAAAAACAATTAACCTTTATCTCCATGAATGTTTCATGGAAATTACTTTTAACGCCACATGACCCTCCCTTACTCTAATTCTGCGGTGCGCACGTCTTGTATAAATAAAGTGCAAATGCGATCATTAGTATGCTCTCTGTCCTTTGCACTGCAAATCCACAGAGTGTCGTTTTCGGCAGCAGAGGCAGAGCAAGTGAATTAATTATTGTTTCCTGGCCGTGTTCGCTCATGGATTATTCAGAGAGGACCAACACCACTGATTGTTTACGCGGTGGATGAGTGTACACATTACTGCCTTTTTCAAATGCGCCCCCCTCCAGCCCCCTGCGGAGGCTGGTACATACACAAATGAATTCACAGCAATGAGCTCGGAGATGCTATTGAGAGCAGTAAGAGTATTTTTTCTCAGGCACATTCAAATTTACAGAGGGAGATGGACCATTAGGTTGTGTGTTAAAAAAAAAAGACTAAATAAAAATAATATTCACCTTCAAGTTCAGCAGTATTCTTTTTGTAAGAGATTGTGCTGTTAAAGTGGGACTAGGATAACTTAATGATGTCATATTAATTAATAATTTGTGCATTTTCATGATCGGTTACGCCAAAGTACCCTGTCACATATATTACAGGTATAGTGTTACTCTATCCAGTAGTGACATAGGGCAGGCCAGTTCCCATATGCTTCCATGTGGCTGTGTCACAGTAGACTTGAAAAGCTTCCTTTCCTTGTCTCTCTTTTGCCTCATAACCACAGATCTGAAAGGACCTCGTGATTCACATAGAGTACAGTACACTGTTCCTTTTCTTTGTCAATAAGGACAGACTCCAGTGTAGTTGAAGGTAAGGAGAAAGGGAGAGAAAGCTACCTAAGACTATTAGGATACAGCCTGTGTCTGTAGGAGTGTTGTGGAGACTGCCTCTGCACTGTACAAACATTACAACAAACACCCCATTGACGAGCATGCAGGCGTCAGGAATTAGATGAGAGGAAATGGAAAATGCAAACTGAGCCTGAGTGAAACCCGCTGACTCAAACACTGTGCTGGTACACATTAGCTAAGTTGTCACTTAATGTTGCCCAGATGCCTGATTTTCCCATAATCCCCTTATTTGATCCTTAGAGGGTAACTGTTTGGTGGGTTTCCCCGCTGGTCAAAATCACTGCGTTCACGTCATGTCAGACATGCCTGTCGTCTGCATATTTGTAATGTCCTTCCCATTACAAACATGCAGACGGCCAGGCATGTCTGACTGGCCAATAAAAAGAAAAGATTAAGATGGGCAGTCTGAGATATGGCTTTTTCTTTGCAACTCTGCCTAGAAGGTCAGCATCCCGGAGTCACCTCTTCACTGTTAACGTTGAGACTGGTGTTTTGTGGGTACTATTTAATGAAGCTGCCAATTGAGGACCTGTGAGGCGCCTGTTTCTCAAACTAGACACTAATGTATTTGTCCTCTTGCTCAGTTGTGCACCGGGGCCTCCCACTCCTCTTTCTATTCTGGTTAGAGCCAGTTTGCGCTGTTCTGTGAAGGGAGTAGTACACAGCGTTGTACGAGATCTTCAGTTTCTTGGCAATTTCTCACATAGAATAGCCTTCATTTCTCAGAACAAGAATAGACTGACGAGTTTCAGAAGAACGTTTTTTGTTTCTGGCCATTTTGAGCCTGTAATCAAACCCACAATTGCTGATGCTCCAGATACTCAACTAATCTCAAGAAGGCCAGTTTTATTGCTTCTTTAATCAGCACAACAATTTTCAGCTGTGCTAACATAATTGCAAAAGGGTTTTCTAATGATCAATTAGCCATTTAAAATGATGAACTTGGATTAGCAAACACAACGTGCCATTGGAACACAGGACTGATGGTTGCTGATAATGGGCCTCTGTATGCCTATGTAGATATTCCATAAAAAATCAGCCGTTTCCAGCTACAATGGCATTTACAACATTAACAATGTCTACACTGTATTTCTGATCAATTTGATGTTATTTTAATGGACAAAAATATTGCTTTTCATTCAAAAACAAGGAAATTCCTAAGTGACCCCAAACTTTTGAACGGTAGTGTGTATATATATACAGTGAGGGAAAAAAGTATTTGATCCCCTGCTGATTTTGTACGTTTGCCCACTGACAAAGAAATGATCAGTCTATAATTTTAATGGTAGGTTTATTTGAACAGTGAGAGACAGAATAACAACAAAGAAATCCAGAAAAACGCATGTCAAAAATGTTATCAATTGATTTGCAATTTAATGAGGGAAATAAGTATTTGACCCCTCTGCAAAACATGACTTAGTACTTGGTGGCAAAACCCTTGTTGGCAATCACAGAGGTCAGATGTTTCTTGTAGTTGGCCACCAGGTTTGCACACATCTCAGGAGGGATTTTGTCCCACTCCTCTTTGCAGATCTTCTCCAAGTCATTAAGGTTTCGAGGCTGACGTTTGGCAACTCGATTCTTCAGCTCCCTCCACAGATTTTCTATGGGATTAAGGTCTGGAGACTGGCTAGGCCACTCCAGGACGTTAATATTCTTCTTCTTGAGCAACTCCTTTGTTGCCTTGGCCGTGTGTTTTGGGTCATTGTCATGCTGGAATACCCATTTACGACCCATTTTCAATGCACTGGCTGAGGGAAGGAGGTTCTCACCCAAGATTTGACGGTACATGGCCCTGTCCATCGTCCCTTTGATGTGGGGAAGTTGTCCTGTCCCCTTAATAAAAAAAACACCCCCAAAGCATAATGTTTCCACCTCCATGTTTGACGGTGGGGATGGTGTTCTTGGGGTCATAGGCAGCATTCCTCCTCCTCCAAACACGGCGAGTTGAGTTGATGCCAAAGAGCTAGATTTTGGTCTCATCTGACTGCAACACTTTCACCCAGTTCTCCTCTGAATCATTCAGATGTTCATTGGCAAACTTCAGACGGGCATGTATATGTGCTTTCTTGAACAGGGGGACATTGCGGGCACTGCAGGATTTCAGTCCTTCATGGCGTAGTGTGTTACCAATTGTTTTATTGGTGACTATGGTCCCAGCTGCCTTGAGATCATTGACAATATCCTCCCGTGTAGTTCTGGGCTGATTCCTCACCGTTCTCATGATCATTGCAACTCCACGAGGTGAGATCTTGCATGGAGCCCCAGGCAGAGGGAGATTGACAGTTCTTTTGGGTTTCTTCCATTTGCGAATAATCGCACCAACTGTTGTCACCTTCTCACCAAGCTGCTTGGCGATGGTCTTGTAGCCCATAATAACCTTGTGTAGGTCTACAATCTTGTCCCTGACATCCTTGGAGAGCTCTTTGGTCTTGGCCATGGTGGAGAGTTTGGAATCTGATTGATTGATTGCTTCTGTGGACAGGTGTCTTTTATAAAGGTAACAAGCTGAGAATAGGAGCACTCCCTTTAAGGGTGTGCTCCTAATCTCAGCTCGTTACCTGTATAAAAGACACCTGGGAGCCAGACATCTTTCTGATTGAGAGGGGGTCAAATACTTATTTCCCTCATTAAAATGCAAATCAATTTATAACATTTTTGACATGCATTTTTCTAGAATTTTTTTTGTTGTTATTCAGTCTCTCACTGTTCAAATAAACCTACCATTAAAATGATAGACTGATCATTTCTTTGTCAGTGGGCAAACGTACAAAATCAGCAGGGGATTAAATACTTTTTTCCCTCACTGTGTATATATATATATATATATACACACATATATACACACACATATATAACCTTTAGGGGCACTTGGGAAAACATATTGAGACCTAGGTCTCTTTTACAAATTTGCCCTGTATATACAACAAAAATATACACATTATACCCAAACATATAGTGTACGCATTAAAATACAAAAATACAGTCATGGGAAGCACACATAAAACACCACAAATCACCCAGTAAAACTGTTACATTCCTCCACAAATAAGTCCCCAATCAATACTTTAAATTGCCCGAACGGCACCAGAACATCAAGATTAAATTTTGAATTTTGCTCCAACAATACGGGTGCATAAAAAGCATATTTACCTAGTTCGGTGGAGACTCAAGGAACTTCAAGATTTAACCAATCCTGTGAACGGGTTAGGCAACTCAGGTGTCTATACTTCAACAGCAAAGTTAGATAAGACAGAAGTTTATGAAGTAGGGCCTTGTAAATAAAAAGGGAGACATGTAGAGATCTACGGGTCTTTAGCAAAGTCGGATTGGTGGCAGCCAGATGGCATTCAGCTGGAGGCAGTGTCTTCTCAATTTAATCATATCCTTCTATACCAGCCCCAACACTTCTTTATTTAATTATTTGTTTTGGTTCTTTTTGGATACATTTTTTTATAAAAGAGATTTCCAATTACACATATATTTAGTATGTGGCCCATGTGTGAACCAAACTCTGGTTTGACTAGCATGATGCACCAACCACCTGAGCCTGGATGAGAGGCATGAGCTCATTCTGAAGTAGTAATGAACTCATTAAACTCCGTTTTTTTTTCTCAAAGTCTTAACTTTGGGGGAAGGTTTACATTTAGAATCATCATTGCTGCATACACTGGGGTTGCTACCGTGCAGTTATTTATCTTAAGAGGATCATTAGTATTATTATTAATTTAAGGAATAATATAATGTGGTGAGTTTCAAAAAGGGTTCTACCTGAAACCAAAAAGGGTTCTCCTATGGGGACAGCTGAAGAACCCTTTTGAAACAATTTTTCTAGGAGTGTAGGCTCTCATTCAAAATACATGTTGATGAGTTAGTTAAGAATTAAAATTGGCATATTTTATAGGAAAAAGTCATGGCTTACATTGAATACCAGAAAACAAATCATTCAGTCGACATTCATTACGATTTTAGACTATGGTTGTATCATTTATATGAATGCAGCTTACACTCTATTGAAGCCACTGGACACTGTAAAAATAGTGAAATAACATTGTTAACTAAATGTTTCATGGTGATTTTGTAACATTTATTGACCGAGTTGGAAAATGTGTTGACATTGTGCCAGTGCTTAGCTAGCTAGCTAGCTAGCTAGCTAACTACATTAGTGAATGATGGGGAAATGTTAGCTAGCTAGCTTTACCACCACCCTGTGTTTTTACTACCTAAAATATACTGAAAAAATTTATAAATGCAACATGTAAAGTGTTGGTCCCCTGTTTCTTGAGCTGAACTAAAATATCCCCAAAATGTTTCATATGCACAAAAAGCTTATTTCTCTCAAATTTTGTGCACACATTTGTTTACATCCCTGTTAGTAAGCATTTCTCCTTTGACAAGATAATCCATCCAGCTGACAGGTGTGCCAAATCAAAAAGCTGATTAAACAGCATGATTATTACACAGGTGCACCTTGTGCAGGGGACAATAAAAGGCCACTCTAAAATATGCAATTTTGTCACACAACACAATGCCACACGTCTCAAGTTTTACAGTGAGCATGCAATTGGCATGCTGACTGCAGGAATGTCCACCAGAGCTGTTGTCAGAGAAGTAAATGTTCATTTCTCTACCATAAGCCGCCATTTTAGAGAATTTAGCAGTACGTCCAACCGGCCTCCGCAGACCATGTGTATGCCGTTGTGCAGGCGAATGTCAACATTATGAACAGAGTGCCCCATGGTGGCGGTGGGGTTATGGTATGGGCAGGCATAAGCTACGGACAAAAAACACAATTGCATTTTATCGATGGCAATTTGAATGGACAGAGATACCGTGACGAGATCCTGAGGCCCATTGTCGTGCCATTCATCTGCAGCTAAAAAATAAATAATAATAATTGTATTTGTCACATGCGCCAAATACAACAGGTGTAGACCTTACAGTGAAATGCTTACTTAAAAGCCCTTAACCAACAATGCAGTTTTAAGTTAAAAATAGATAAGTAAATATCAAAAAAGAAGAAAAATAGAAAAAATAACAAATAATTAAAGAGCAGCAAGGCAAATAGTCTGGGTAGCCATTTGATTTGCTATTCAGGAGTCTTATGGCTTGGGGGTAGAGGCTGTTAAGAAGCCTTTTGGACCTAGACTTGGCGCTCCGGTACCGCTTGCCGTGCAGTAGCAGAGAGAACAGTCTATGACTAGGGTGGCTGGAGTCTTTGCCAATCTTTAGGGCCTTCCTCTGACACCTCCTGGTATAGAGGTCCTGGATGGCAGGAAGCTTGGCCCTAGTGATGTACTGGGCCATACGCACTACCCTCTGTAGTGCCTTGCGGTCAGAGGCCGAGCAGTTGCCATACCAGCCGGTGATGCAACCAGTCATGATGCTCTCGATAGTGCAGCTGTATAACTTTTTGAGGATCTGAGGACCCATGCCAAATCTTTTCAGTCTCCTGAGGGGGAATAAGCTTTGTCGTGCCGTCTTCACAACTGTCTTGGTGTGTTTGGACCATGATAGTTTGTTGGTGATGTGGACACCAAGGAAGTTGAAGCTCTCAACCTGCTCCACTACAGCCCTGTCGATGAGAATGCGGGCGTGCTCGGTCCTCCTTTTCCTGTAGTCCACAATCATCTCCTTTGTCTTGATCACGTTGAGGGAGAGGTTGTTGTCCTGCCACCACACGGCCAGGTCTCTGACCTCCTCCCTATAGGCTGTCTCATCGTTGTCGGTGATCAGGCCTACCACTGTTGTCGTCGGCAAACTTAATAATGGTGTTGGAGTCGTGCTTTGCCATGCAGTCATGGGTGAACAGGGAGTACAGGAGGGGACTGAGCACACACCCCTGAGGGGCCCCCGTGTTGAGGATCAGCATGGCAGATATGTTGTTACCTACCCTTACCACCTGGGTGTGGCCCGTCAGGAAGTCCAGGATCCAGTTGCAGAGGGAGGTGTTTAGTTCCAGGGTCCTTAGCTTAGTGATGAGCTTTGAGGGCACTATGGTGTTGAACGCTGAGCTGTAGTCAATGAATAGCATTCTCACGTAGGTGTTCCTTTTGTCCAGGTTGGAAAGGGCAGTGTGGAGTGCAATAGAAATTGGGGCGGTATGCAAATTGGAGTGGGTTTCTGGGATAATGGTGTTGTGAGCCATGACCAGCCTTTCAAAGCACTTCATGGCTACAGTCGTGAGTGCTACGGGTCGGTAGTCATTTAGGCAGGTTACCTTAGTGTTCTTGGGCACAGGGACTATGGTGGTCTGCTTGAAACATGCTGGATTTACAGACTCAGTCAGGGACATGATGAAAATGTCAGTTAAGACACTTGACAGTTGGTCAGTGCATGCTCTGAGTACACGTCCTGGTAATCCTTCTGGCCCTGCAACCTTGTGAATGTTGAGCTGTTTAAAGGTCTTACTCACATCAGCTATGGAGAGCGTGGTTAAGAGATTGAAGCATTTTAACCCCCGCAAGGCTGCCGGCCCAGACGACATCCCTAGCTGCATCCTCAGAGTATGCGCAGACCAGCTGGCTGGTGTGTTTACGGACATATTCAATCTCTCCCTTTCCCAGTCTGCTATTCCCACTTGCTTCAAGATGGACACCATTGTTCCTGTACCCAAGAAAGCAAAGGTAACAGAACTAAATGACTATCGCCCCGTAGCACTCACCTCTGTCATCATGACGTGCTGTGAGAGACTAGTCAAGGATCATATCACCTCTGCCTCACCTGTCACCCTAGACCCACTTCAATTTGTAATCGCCATCACACTGCACATTGCCCTATCCCATCTGGACAAGAGGAATACCTATGTAAGAATGCTGTTCATTGACTATAGCTCAGCATTCAACATCATAGTACCCTCCAAGCTCATCATTAAGCACTAGGCCCTGGTTCTGAACCCCACGTTGTGCAACTGGGTCCTGGACTTCCTGACGGGCTGCCCCCAGGTGGTGAAGGTAGGAAACAACATCTCCACTTCGCTGATCCTCAACACTGGGGCCCCACAAGGGTGCGTGCTCAGCCCCCTCCTGTGCTCCCTGTTCACCCATGACTGCGTGGCGTATTGACTTCGGGGGGGTGAATAGTTATGCACTCTCAGGTTTTCTGTTTTTTAAACTTATTTCTTGTTTATTTTGCATCTTTAAAGTGGTAGGCATGTTGTGTAAATCAAATGATACAACCCCCCCCAAAAATCCATTTTAATTCCAGATTGTAAGGCAACAAAATAGGAAAAATGCCAAAGGGGGTGAATACTTTCGCAAGCCACTGTATGTAATTGTTTATGTTCTATTTTCTTTTCTTATTTTGGATTATGTTGTGCTTTCATGTTTTTATGTTTGTGGACCCCATGAAGAATATATGTGGCTTATGCAACAGCTAATGAAAATAAAATAAACCTTCAGGAATTAATTTAGCAGCATCCATGTTTATAAAGTGCTGTCAAGGAGTAGATAGAGGGTAACGTATGAAGCAGCTATGCCCCTCATCAGTGAGTGGAGGAGATATCATTCCTGGATCCTTCGGCTCATTTGGGATGTGTGTAGATGGAGAAGTGTGTAGCAGGGGGAGCTGTTTCGATGGGGTGCCATCACATCTCAGTCTCGTCTCATTTGAAGTCACCTAAGAGTATTCATTAACTGACATCTGCTACACCAGAAGGTTTTGGACAGGAAACTCAAACCACATATACTCCAACCCCCTGTGGTAGAGACCGAAGGGAATATTGCTGGAAAAGTAATAATATAAATTATTATTCATCCTGTTGTTCTCTATGTGCTATCAATGACTCAGAGATGTTTTCATGTCTTTTAAAATTAAATTTTGTGGCAGACAGACCAGCAATGTCTTCAGAAGCATAAGCTATGTCTAATAACCCTTATCAATAAGAGATTGAGATGTATGCAAACTTATTAAGGCACTGTCCCTGTATCTTTGGAAGAAAAGTGGTTCAAAACCATGAAAACCCACCAAGAAAGTGACAAAGCTGCTACCGTTTCTAAACTTTCACTTTGTGTAACCCGATTCCTGCACCATGCACTTTATTTACGATTGGACCATTCAATCATTCACTGTGGTCCTGGAGCTTGTGGTCTGCATTCTGCCAATCCTAGACGCAAGCTGTCAAAATAAATGGCCCCTGTTGTCTCCCTGTTCTCATGGCCACTTGTGTCAGGGCCAGGGGGTCTGATACTTTCACACAAACACATACATGGTGCACACATGCTAGCACACATACCCGCTTATGTAAACAGTGGCATGCTAACATGCCCAAACACACACCAGACACCAGCTGGAGACCTGTTAACAACCAAACAGCATCAATGTGTCAGTGAACACATCTCTCCTATAGCTACCTATGATTTTTTTCTGCCTGGCCAGTCCCAGCAGCTGGCCACTGCTTTCAGCTCACACTCTTGAGTGGACGCCACATGTACTACCAGAGCACTGGCTTTAGACTGGTCTTCATTGAGACTTTCACAATTAGCCTCTCCCAATGGCCAGCACCTGTTGGACCACAGGAGTATTAACGTACTATGCCTTCCTGTCACTAGAACATTCCTGTGGGGGATGGCAAGAGCGTATGGGGGCTAGGTCAGAGTTTAAGGCTACAGTTCAATAGCTAGCTGTTGTTCCAAAACCTGGTGCACATTAAAGCTCTATTTTGGGGAATCTCTGTTGTATTCTAACATTTAAACAAATGCAATTAACCTTCACACAATCCATTCTCCTTCACTCTGGGCATTGGAATGAATACTCTGAGAAAAAGGTGTAGATTCACGCGCAGAGCGCGACAGGTGTTTATTTCGCCTTCGCAAAAGGCAGGAATCGTGGTCACAGGCAGGCAATGGTCATACACAGGTAGGCAAACAGGCAGGATAATCAAAAACTAGGACTGAAGGATATAACTGGTTCTCACAAACGAGCTAGGAAAAGGCTTAGTAGAGTCAAAATGAACAATACCTCACAAGGCACAAACAAAATGAATTGAACTAAATAAGGAGCTGATGAGACCAGGTGAGTAACTAAAACAGGTGAAATCAATGAACAAAAATGAAAGACAGGGCTACGTTCAAGAACACAAAGAAACAGGGCTACGTTCAAGAACACAAGGTGAACTAAGAAAATAAATACAGAACCTTACAGCATGTTGTCTACGTGGTCCCAGCAAAATTCATTTCTGGAGCCCTAGTGACACATGTCAACGATGTAAAAAGCATTTGATAGAAAAACATTTAATTTCAACAGAAATGATTACACTGTATATCAGAGGAGAATTGCATCTGTAAAGAATGAAGCAAAACCTGGAGAGCCAGCCAAAAGACATTGCATATGATTCTCTGCAGATGCTTGGACCTAAAAATAGAATAATTGGTAATTGTACTTCAAATCTATCTTGAATGGTTCAGAGACTCTGGGTTATGATATCAATTCATAAAGCCACTTGCCGGTAGAGGGGAATGCGAAAAGTTATCTTTCCCTGGTCTGGTGGGACACAGTGCATCTTTCATAAAATGTGTGACAAATGAAAGGTGACAAGGACAATTATTTCAGACCATAAAGTCATTCTAGCTGCTATATGAAATCCAAGGGTTTACTTCTCATATAGTGCCCTTTATACTGTACACTAGCAACCTTTAGTGACTTTGATAGTGACATTATGATTGAACCCATGGCTACACTCTTGAAATGCTGTTATGGCTTCTTTTGGAGCATTTATCCCTCAAAGTACCAACATCAAATCACATCGGAAGCAACACATTAAATCCTTAATCTCACTTGCCCAGTAGGATTTTGTTATATCCTGTGTCAAATAAACTATTATTTGCAGTTTTTACTATTACATTAGGAAAATGGTTAATGTATAGCATTTTTATTTGCACTGTATGTACAGTATAAAATAAATAATTAAAATACTAAGCTATATTTTATGCTCCAAAAAATTGGGAAATTATATGCTTTTGTACCAATACAATTTCTCAGAGAAAGATATTTTGTTTAATCAGTAATATTTAATGAGTGAGAAAGTTACAAAGGGTCAAAGATCATACCCCCAAGACATGCTAACCTCTCACCATTGTCATTAACAGGGGAGATCAGCATGTCTTGGGTGTGTGATCTTTGACCCTAAATTTCTCACTAATCATTATTCATAATTAATTCAGGATTATCCGTAATCATGGTAGCATCCACATTAATGTTGAATTGTTTAGAAACATATTATATTCTTACAAAAAAAATTCATTAAATAAAAAGTGACTCCAAAATGACACACTACATAGTTTACCATTCATTTCTATTGGGAAAAACAAACTGCAAATGCATCCAACAAGTGTGTAGAGTCACAACCTTGATGTTGTCATTGTGTGCTAGGAATATGGGACCAAATTCAAAACTTTTGACTACTTTATTTACACAAATCTTCAGTAGTGGCAATAATTTTGACCCCTACCTTTTTGAGAAAAAAAATATTACTTGTTAAACAACATCTCTTTACCTGAGCAATAGGATTAGTATAACATGATATAATTATCCAAAATGTTTTACATACAGTAGAGCTCAGTATTTTAATTATTTATATGAAGTAATTATTGCTCATCTTCATCAAGGGTGACCCCACTGTATATGATTTCATATTCATTGAGTGTATTTGACATATTTGGTCAGTATACTACTTGATAGTACTCAGTAAAAGGGCAAACTCCCTCCCAAACCTTGCAAAAAAATTATGTTCCAAAAGGAGTTTGTTGATTTTTTTACCGTTTTCCCCATTCCCATTTCTTGTGTATAACGATAAATAAGGCCAAACTTTGCTGAATCAAAAGCTCAAATTGACCCTGTGCAATCCCCTGTCATCGAGTCCCAGTGAGGCATGATTATTGAGACCAGAAGCATCTCGATTTAAAAATAGCCACAAAAATTGGCTTGTTACATCCTGGTTTGTTTGTTTATTTCAATTTGTTTGTTAATCCTGTGAGTCATTTTTTGGGGTATTTTGTTCATTATGTTTGTTTGCACGTTGGTGCATATATCTTGATGAATCAAGCCCAGATGTTGAGCTTTGAATGCCAGAGGTAGGCACTGGCAAACTCCAGGGCTCTGGCTACCCTTTACTCAAATAAATACAGTCAATGTTCAGCATGTTAATTATTTTTGCCTCTCAGGCCAGAGTCAACAGCACATGCTGCAACGTCCAGCAATTACACATCTCAAAACTATTGTCATTATAAATTCTGACAGGGAAAATAAAATGGAAATGTTTTCCAGCCCTGGATCTGAACATGGTCTAATGACTCGCACCAGAAGCAACTTTGAAAAGGGACACCTTAATAACAGGAACAAATATTCAGCAAACTTCAGAGAGTGGTGTTTACTGCAAGATTAATATCCTTCTGACAATCACGGTTGTGAAGCAGCCACAAGACCCAACTATATTAAACAAAATAGAAATGCAACATGAAATGTGTTGATCCCATGTTTCATTAGCTGAAATAAAAGATCCCAGAAATGTTCCATATGCGCAAAAAGCTTATTTCTCTCAAATGTTGTGCACATATTTGTTTACAGGCCACTCTAAAATGTGCAGTTTTGTCACACAACACAATGCCACAGATGTATCAAGTTTTGAGGGAGCGTGCAATTGGCATGCTGACTGCAGGAATGTCCACCAGAGGTGTTGCCATAAGCCGCCTCCAATGTCGTTTTAGAGAATTTGGCAGTACATCCAACCTGCCTCACAACCGCAGACGACGTGTAACCACATCCGGCTTTTTCACCTGCGAGACGAGCCACCCGGACATCTCATGAAACTGTGGATTTGCACAACCAAAAATATTTGCACAAACTGTCAGAAACCGTCTCAAGGAAGCTCATCTGTGCGCAGGTCGTCCTCACCAGGGTCTTGACCTAACTGCAGTTTGGCATCGTAACCGACTTCAGCGGGAAAATGCTCACCTTAGATGGCCACTGGCACGCTGGAGAAGTGTGCTCTTCACAGATGAATCCCGGTTTCAACTGTACCAGTGTGCAAAAGTGTGCAGATCTTACCGTGGGAAAACAGTACACAAATGAGTGAAGATGAAATGTCAATCAAAGAGTAAAATGCTGATGAACTGTTTATTGATTCAGTGACACAGAAAAGTCAGATATCAGATACAGAGCAAGCCTTTTCTGACATTGAGTTAGGAACACAAGGCACAGAGCTAAAGTTCAAACTAGACACTGGTGCACAAGTAAACATTATTCCTCTGAACGAGTACCGGAGCTTGACATCTAAGTACCAGCTACAGCCCACCACTTGCAGACTGACTGGTTATGGTAGTGAACAGCTCCCAGTAAAAGGCACATGCACTTTCAAATGCAAAGACAAGGAAGGTGACATGATGTTACATTGTTGACACTCGAGCACCTGCAGTGCTTGGTCTCATCCAGCTAGTTTGATCAGTAATAGCACCAGTGGAGACAGAGAATGTCATGGAGGAGTTTGCTGAAGGAATAGGACTATTCCCAGGAGAATGTACCATTCACCTTGACCCAGACGCAACCCCTGTGGTCTACCCACCAATAAATATTTCCCTTGCTCTCAGTGCCCCTCTGAAGAAAGAGTTAGAGAGCATGGAGCAATCGGACATCGTCAGGTTACAGAACCGACGGATTGGGTCAACGCGTTTGTGGTGGTTGAGAAACCATACACAGGCAAGTTCAGAGTATTTCTCGACCCAAGAGACTTGAACAAGGCTATCAAATGCTCCCATTATCCCTTACCGACGCTAGATGACATCACTCAAATACAAATGTAAGCTCACAACATTCAACACACTGTTTGGACGCTGCAGGTTTCGTCGCCTGCCTTTTGGGGTTATCTCAGCCCAAGACGAGTTTCAGCGAAAGATCGACGAGGTGTACGAAGGCCTCGACGGAGTCGTGGCAATTGTGGATGACATCCTTGTCTATGGTCGAACCAAAGAGGAACACGAAAGAAACCTCCGCGCGATGTTGCAAAGATCCCGTGAGAGAGGAATCCGGCTCAACCCTGAAAAGAGCACAGTCGGCGCTACAGAGGTCAGCTACTTTGGACATCTTCTCACAGCAAATGGAATAAAGCCAGATCTACAGAATATCTCAACCATAAAGGAAATGGAGCCACCAAAGAACCATGCAGAGCTGTAAACAGTGCTTGGCATGGTCAACTACTTAGCCAAGTTCACACCAAGCCTCTCCAATGCTAATGCATCCCTGCGTCAGCTGCTAAAGCAGTCCAGTGAGTTCCTCTGGGACAAGCACTTTCCAGAAAGTGAAAGACTTTGTCACGAGAGAACCAGGACCAATCCTTGTCTACTACGACCCCAACAAAGAGCTCAGACTCCAAGTGGACGCGTCAAAGTATAGACTAGGTGCAGCGGTACTGCAAGAAGGAAAGCCCATCGGCTAAGCTTCCAAATCTCTCACAGACTATGAAATCAACTACACTGAAATCGAAAAGGAGCTCTACGCCATTCTGTTCGGATGTAAGCGTTTCCATCATTACTACTATGGACAACAAGTCATTGTGGAATCCAACCACAAGCCCCTCGAGTCAATCACGAGGAAACCGTTAGCCGCAGCCCCGCCAAGGCTACAGAGAATGATCCTTCAACTACAAAAATACGACTTCACAATCACTCACCGTCCAGGCAAAGACATCCCTGTTGCAGAACGAACCTGGCAGGTCCTGGCAACCAATCTGTTCACTTGGAACAACAAGGACTACATCATAACAGTGGACTACTACAGCAGATACTTCGAAATCGACAAGCTTCACAGCTGTGATCCACAACCTGAAATAAGCCTTTCCAGGCATGGCATCGTAGAGACTTTAATATCAGACAATGGCCCCTGTTACAAATCAAAGGAGTTTGAATCCTTCTCAAAAGCATGGGATTTCACACACGTCATCACAAGCCCACATTACCCTCAAAGTAATGGCCTTGCTGAAAAATCGGTGCAAATTGCTAAAAGCAAAAGCAGACAAGAGAGACCCCTACCTCAGTCTCCTTTAGTACCACAACACTCCAATTGACAACTTCAAATCACCAGCCCAGCTGTTCATGAGCCACAGACTTCACTCAATCCTTCCCAGCACCAACCAGCAGCTGCAACCTGAGGTTGTCAGCTACAAGGAAATGCATGCAACATGTGCACAGAGACAACAACACCAAAAACGATACTACGACAGGTCAGCTAGACCACTGCCACCACTGAACAACGGAGAGTCAGTTAGAATCCAGAAGCATGGCTACTGGAAGACAGCAATCGTCATCCAGCCAGCTGACACTGAAAGCTCATATCACGTCCGCACCGCAGAAGGAGCGGTGTACCGCCGCAATCGTCGTCACCTACTGAACAAAGGGTGTAGACAGATCACTGCCCTAAAAGAGTTCCAGACTATAAACATGTTATTGAAAAGTTAACTTGAAATGCTTTGGTATTGTATTTATTTGAAATGTTGAGATGTCATTGCTACAGTGAAAAGCTGAGTTGCTGAGAAAGCTTGGTTCTAAAAGTTTCAGAGTCTGTTATGTTGATGCAGTAGGTGAAGTATGCAGTATACATGGTTTCTTACCTTGAGTTCAAACTACAGAGCATGTATTCAAAAGAAACGCTTGAAAATATGGAGAATGCTTGTCTTTTTTTAAAGAATGGGGATGTAATATTCATGTGTCAACATACTGAATTGTAATTGGTTGCATTCTACCGCCATATCATACTGCAATATGATTGATTAAGACCATCTATGTTGTGAGGTCATTTCAGCTGATCATGGCCAGAGACATGAATATTTCCAGTTATAGCTAGCTAATAAAGAGCTGTGTTGTATAAAGATCCTGCCGTACTGCATTTTATTATTTTGTACAAAGCATGCAAAACAAGACATACAGTGGGGGAAAAAAGTATTTAGTCAGCCACCAATTGTGCAAGTTCTCCCACTTAAAAAGATGAGAGATGCCTGTAATTTTCATCATAGGTACATGTCAACTATGACAGACAAATTGAGAATATTTTTTCCAGAAAATCACATTGTAGGATTTTTTATGAATTTATTTGCAAATTATGGTGGAAAATAAGTATTTGGTCACCTACAAACAAACAAGATTTCTGGCTCTCACAGACCTGTAACTTCTTTTTAAGAGGCTCCTCTGTCCTCCACTCGTTACCTGTATTAATGGCACCTGTTTGAACTTGTTATCAGTATAAAAGACACCTGTCCACAACCTCAAACAGTCACACTCCAAACTCCACTATGGCCAAGACCAAAGAGCTGTCAAAGGACACCAGAAACAAAATTGTAGACCTGCACCAGGCTGGGAAGACTGAATCTGCAATAGGTAAGCAGCTTGGTTTGAAGAAATCAACTGTGGGAGCAATTATTAGGAAATGGAAGACATACAAGACCACTGATAATCTCCCTCGATCTGGGGCTCCACGCAAGATCTCACCCCGTGGGGTCAAAATGATCACAAGAACGGTTAGCAAAAATCCCAGAACCACACGGGGGGACCTAGTGAATGACCTGCAGACAGCTGGGACCAAAGTAACAAAGCCTACCATCAGTAACACACTACGCCGCCAGGGACTCAAATCCTGCAGTGCAAGACGTGTCCCCCTGCTTAAGCCAGTACATGTCCAGGCCCGTCTGAAGTTTGCTAGAGTGCATTTGGATGATCCAGAAGAGGATTGGGAGAATGTCATATGGTCAGATGAAACCAAAATATAACTTTTTGGTAAAAACTCAACTCATCGTGTTTGGAGGACAAAGAATGCTGAGTTGCATCCAAAGAACACCATACCTACTGTGAAGCATGGGGGTGGAAACATCATGCTTTGGGGCTGTTTTTCTGCAAAGGGACCAGGACGACTGATCCGTTTAAAGGAAAGAATGAATGGGGCCATGTATCGTGAGATTTTGAGTGAAAACCTCCTTCCATCAGCAAGGGCATTGAAGATGAAACGTGGCTGGGTCTTTCAG
Source organism: Coregonus lavaretus (assembly GCF_964263955.1). Classification (NCBI taxonomy): domain Eukaryota; kingdom Metazoa; phylum Chordata; class Actinopteri; order Salmoniformes; family Salmonidae; genus Coregonus; species Coregonus lavaretus. The sequence continues at coordinate 39,345,518 of NC_139994.1, forward strand.
CATGACAATGAACCCAAACACACCGCCCGGGCAACGAAGGAGTGGCTTCGTAAGAAGCATTTCAAGGTCCTGGAGTGGCCTAGCCAGTCTCCAGATCTCAACCCCATAGAAAATCTTTGGAGGAAGTTGAAAGTCCGTGTTGCCCAGCGACAGCCCCAAAACATCACTGCTCTAGAGGAGATCTGCATGGAGGAATGGGCCAAAATACCAGCAACAGTGTGTGAAAACCTTGTGAAGACTTACATAAAACGTTTGACCTGTGTCATTGCCAACAAAGGGTATATAACAAAGTATTGAGACACTTTTGTTATTGACCAAATACTTATTTTCCACCATAATTTGCAAATAAATTCATAAAAAATCCTACAATGTGATTTTCTGGAAAAAAAATCTCATTTTGTCTGTCATAGTTGACGTGTACCTATGATGAAGATTACAGGCCTCTCTCATCTTTTTAAGTGGGAGAACTTGCACAATTGGTGGCTGACTAAATACTTTTTTCCCCCACTGTATATGATACATAAATACATAATACATAAATATATTAGGGCCTTTAGGTTGTACCAAATGGATAGTAATATGGGACAGTGCCTTGTACTTAGTGGGTATACAGTTACCAGGGTTAGATTTCAGCAGATGGTTAAAAAGCTTTGTTTGTAACATACACAAAGCAAGATGGGTAACTAAACATTAGTGTGTATGGTGTTGTTCAGTGTCAGAATGGAATATGTGTGGAGGTTGATATTGAACAAGCTTAAGTGGACAGGACAGCATTGTATTGTAGTGGACTGGATTGTAGTGTAGTCTCTACTCTGACCATACATATTTGGATTAAGCTAGGTTTCAGATGTTGTGAGGTTAGCATTTGTCCAGGTTAAGACTGCACCGAGTGGTATGAATACATGACTGAGAAGATGGTTTACTTAACTGCATATGACTCCCAACAAGTGAAAGTAATTATATTTGCATAAAACATGGACTCTCTAACAAGTTGTAAAATGAAGTCAACCCAAATTAATCATATTTCAAATCAAATGCTACATTTTTCTGGAAGTCATATAAACATTACAGGGTGTGTTATAAAGTTAGCATTGTTCAGAGATTGTTCAACTTGAATGTTTTAATTGAGATTGTGTCACGGTTTCGGCCGAGGCTGCTCCTCCTCCTTGTTCGGGCAGGCTTCGGCGGTCGTCGTCCCCGGAGTACTAGCTGCCACCGTTCGATGTTTCATGTTTGTTTGGTTTTGTCTGTTTGTACACCTGTCCCTTGTTAGTGTTTGATTTGGTTGCCTATTTAGTTTTCGTGTGTGGGGGCAGGTGTTATGTGGTATTGTTTATTGGTCAAGCTGTTGCTCTTTGGTATTACTCTCAGGATTGTTGTTTTGCCGAGAGTCCGCACTGTGTGCGCTATCGTCATTTTTACGCACTGTGTGTAGTGTGCATACTTTGTATTTTGCCTCCCGGTTGGGTTGGCTGTTCGCCTGTTTGGTGCTGTTATCTTGTTACTAAAGTCTGTTGACGAACGCCCGTGTTTCCTGCGCTTGATTCCTCACCGCCTCTACACTCAGCTACTGACAGATTGTGAGAAACTATCTGAGAACTTTCCTGTGACGATTCTCTTTTTTCTAATTGTCAAATTTGTTATTTAGCTTTTTCCTACATATGTAATGCAAAAGAGTCATATTTAGCCATGTTTCGAAAATGCTCAGGGATACATTTTGGCTGGCTCTCTGAAAATGATCTTACTTGGGTTGGGGACTTAAATCTGACTTTTCAAGTTGTTTTTTGGGGTGTAATTACAGTCTGGAAGAGAAACTGCTTTGCAAAACCTGAACATCCAGGTAAAAGGAGGGTCCAACCAACTCCAAGTTTGGAAATGTCGGTTGCCCACCTATGCCCAACGCATTTCCTTTTATGCATCAGCAGTTTAATTTAAATAGGGTCAATGCTTATGCTTTGGTTATGTCAAGCACATTTTCCACATGCAATATTGCGTGTCTAGCCTGCACTTTACTCTGCTCAGCAGACATCTCACCTCTTTGAGGAAAACTTCATGAAAATATGCCCTGCTTTTTTATGGGTACCCACAAAAAACACGAGATACACCCATCATTTCCTGCTCAGAAAGCTGACACATTACACATTATTTGTGCATAATATACTCCAAACAGCAACTTTGAAGAAGCATAGCTAGCCTATATCAGCAAAATATCAGGCAAAGGATGCAAGGATTTTCTACTCCGTATCCCTGTGAACGCACCAGGGGTCCACACAAACACAGACAGGTGCATACTAAATGTACTGTAGGCTTACGCATACCTCCACTGCCTCTTTATTCAAACTCCCCTCTGTGTCCTTGGCTGTTTTGAGAAGGTAACCCCCTTCATTTAGAGTGGTGTGGCACTCTCTTGGGTCCATGACTGGACAGAACTGGGAGCAGAGTGTTAAAATAATATGTGTGGGTCACCAAGGTCAGAGGCCAGCTGCTCTAGGGTTACGTTCCCAAACTGGCTTCACGCTGTTAATGTCAATCAGGTTAACAATGGCCCACTCATTGGGTAATTGTGGGAAGTGTAACCCGTAACTACTGAAAGGTCAAAGATCGTTGTTCAGGAATGTGCAGGTGGGCATATAGATAGATAGACAAAGAAAGCAGAGAAGTTGTAAAATGATGAAGGGTTTTCTTTCCTTTTTCGTTATCACACAGTGTGGGTGAATATCACTCAAATAAATGAAGTTAGCTGGTTGTTGGCCGAATATGAACTCATCTAAATTGCTATTGTCTTTGGTGTTTGCCTATTTTTCCAGTAGGGCTGTGGTGGTCATGACATTTTGTCAGCCGGTTATTGTCATGCAAAAGACTGCCGGTCTTACAGTAATTGACCGTTAAATAACATAAACAAGTTTAGGCCTCCACGCATACAAGCCGCATACAAGCAGCTGATGCACGCCTTTGGAACATCTACATTTAAAAAAAAGTATAATAAATCAATTGAATATACACCATCACAATAAATCCATTATTTATTTTAGGAAGGTCTAAAAAAAACATTATGATAAGAAGAAAATGTATTTCAGAAGAACAGAATATGAGTTGGCCTATTGTATGTCATTGGATGTAGGCTTGCTCATTTAGAAGACAGGATATGCTTATGCAGTATCTCTAACACTTAGTCAAAATTAGTTTGTTAAATTTAAAGGGATGGTTCACATATAGCCAACATGGAGTTTTTTGTTTTATTCACAACCAAAATAATAATAATCAAATCAAATCAAATTGTGTCACATGGCCGAATACAACAGGTGTAGACCTTACCGTGAAATGCTTACTTACAAGCCCTTCACCAACAATGCAGTTCAAGAAATAGAGTTAAGAAAATATTTACTAAATAAAGTAAAAAATAAAATAAAAAATAACACAATAAAATAACAATAACGAGGCTATATACAGGGGGTACTGGTATTGATGCTTCAGTACCGCTTGCCGTGCAGTAGCAGAGAGAACAGTCTTTCACCATTTCTTGGGCCTTCCTCTGACACCGCCTAGTATATAGGTCCTGGATGGCAGGAAGCGTGGCCCCAGTGATGTACTGGGCCGTACGCACTACCCTCTGTAGCACCCTACGGTCGGATGCCGAGCAGTTGCCATACCAGGCGGAGATGCAACCGGTCAGGATGGTCTTGATGGTGCAGCTGTCTCCTGAGGGGGAAAAGGTGTTGTCGTGCCCCATTCACGACTGACATGGTGTGTTTGGAATATAATAGTTTGTTAATAATAGGAGCTGGCTAAAATTATGTACAATAGCCTACATAGATTAAAAGGGGATGTCCGCTCAATGTTTTGCTGCTTCCAAACTTGATCTTTTAGAAAGCTTTGGTGATTAAGATGTATTTCAAAGTAGTCTCACGAGCCAAAACCTTTATCGATAGTCTTGACTACTTGGACAATGCATTGGGCAGGACAAAAAAAAAACAGTCTTCATTGAGAGGAGGGGAGGCTATCCTTGGTTTTTAATCGAATGAAATGAAAATGTTTCCGGGCACAAAAAGCACATCTGTCTTGTTCCATGTGCATATATGGGCACTGTGCGTCAGGGCTGGATAGGCTACGCTTCCATTGTAAAAATCCATGCCATATCCAACCACTTTACAGCTAAGACCAGCTTTCGGTTGGTGCATAGTGAAATTGGCACTTTGACGCACGTTTCTAAGGACACACCTCATATATTGCCACCCCTCTCACCTCAGCGCATAAGCTCTAATATGCATATGTTGTTTTGAATTAATCGTCACCTTAGAAAGGGCTGTCCATTTCATTGTGTTAGGCCTTGAAACAACATCTACAATGACCATGTTTTCCACTCAGTTTCAACCTGTTGTTGAACTTCTTTCTCCAAATTGATCATCACAGTGAAGTCAAGAAATTTAGCCTAATGGTGAGTTTTAAAAGCACAATGCTTTTTTAATGATACAGTTGAACTCGTTCACACCAAAGTACGTTCATCTCTAGGAGACAGAACGCGTCTCCTTCCTGAGCGGTATGACAGCTGCGTGGTCCCAAGGTGTTTATACTTGCGTACTATTGTTTGTACAGATGAACGTGGTACCTTCAGGTGTTTGGAAATTGCTCCCAAGGATGAACCAGACTTGTGGAGGTCTACAATTGTTTTTCTGAGGTCTTGGCTGATTTCTTTAGATTTTCCCATGATGTCAAGCAAAGAGGCACTGAGTTTGAAGGTAGGCCTTGAAATACATCCACAGGTACACCTCCAATTGACTCAAATGATGTCAATTAGCCTATCAGAAGCTTCTAAAGCCATGACCTCATGTTCAGGAATTTTCCAAGCTGTTTAAAGGCACAGTCAACTTAGTGTATGTAAACTTCTGAACAACTGGAATTGTGATACAGTGAATTATAAGTGAAATAATCTGTCTGTAAACAATTGTTGGAAAAATGACTTGTGCCATGCACAAAGTAGATGTCCTAACCAACTTGCCAAAAGTGTAGTTTGTTAACAAGAGATTTGTGGAGTGGTTGAAAAACAAGTTTTAATGACTCAAACCTATGTGTATGTAAACTTCCGACTTCAACTGTAAGTGTTTGATGTGATTTTTGATTTCATTTGCATTGATGGCAGAGTGGTTAGAGGGACAATAGAGCACTGAGTACCAGGCCATTAGCAACCTGATGGTCATTAGCTAGTTGGGTACTACCAACGAATGTCCATATTGCATAAAAGGAGATTACGTGGAATTTGACTGCGGTCATGACTCATGACTGCCGGTGTGGCGGTAATACGGTCACCGCAACAGCCCTAAGTCCCTGTTATTATGTGGATTGCTTTTGTATGATTTGTACAATAAAATGTTTCTTCTGGAGCATTTATCACATTGGGCCCGAGAGCAAATCAAAGCAATTTGCCTTGTAATACAATCAATTCGGTCCGCCATCCTGGGTCGCTCTCATTTTACACCCATACTGATAATGAATATTGAGAACCTACAACAGGTTTAGAAGTAATCATCTCTATTGGCATGCTAGATATTCTAACCCTGAGTCTTGTTTACAGTAGTTCATCTCCACATCTTCTGTGATGCACAGTCTTAACCTGTTTTCTAATTTTGTAGGAAGGAATGAAAGGAAGGACAGCCTAAAGGTTCTTGGATGTAGTCATGTGTGAGAATCATGTAGCCTACTAGAAGGCATATTTCACTTGTGAAGCATTCCTCATTCACAGACTCATGTAAGGCCATTGAGTCACAGAAGCTCTTTGTAGCTTTTGGTTTATTCAACCTGTCAAATTTTTTGACTCAGGAATTTAAATGAGAGGGAATCTGACACCAGGCCATGTGAAATTAGTTTTTTTTACTTTCACCTCTTACAGTGGGGAAAAAAAGTATTTAGTCAGCCACCAATTGTGCAAGTTCTCCCACTTAAAAAGATGAGAGAGGCCTGTAATTTTCATCATAGGTACACGTCAACTATGACAGACAAAAATAGAAAAAAAAATCCAGAAAATCACATTGTAGGATTTTTAATGAATTTATTGGCATATGATGGTGGAAAATAAGTATTTGGTCAATAACAAAAGTTTCTCAATACTTTGTTGTATACCCTTTGTTGGCAATGACACAGGTCAAACGTTTTCTGTAAGTCTTCACAAGGTTTTCACACACTGTTGCTGGTATTTTGGCCCATTCCTCCATGCAGATCTCCTCTAGAGCAGTGATGTTTCGGGGCTGTCGCTGGGCAACACAGACTTTCAACTCCCTCCAAATATTTTCTATGGGGTTGAGATCTGGAGACTGGCTAGGCCACTCCAGGACCTTGAAATGCTTCTTACGAAGCCACTCCTTCGTTGCCCGGGCGGTGTGTTTGGGATCATTGTCATGCTGAAAGACCCAGCCACGTTTCATCTTCAATGCCCTTGCTGATGGAAGGATTGTTTCACTCAAAATCTCACGATACATGGCCCCATTCATTCTTTCCTTTACACGGATCAGTCGTCCTGGTCCCTTTGCAGAAAAACAGCCCCAAAGCATGATGTTTCCAACCCCATGCTTCACAGTAGGTATGGTGTTCTTTGGATGCAACTCAGCATTCTTTGTCCTCCAAACATGACGAGTTGAGTTTTTACCAAAAAGTTATATTTTGGTTTCATCTGACCATATGACATTCTCCCAATCCTCTTCTGGATCATCCAAATGCACTTCAGACGGGCCTGGACATGTACTGGCTTAAGCAGGGGGACACGTCTCGCACTGCAGGATTTGAGTCCCTGGCGGCGTAGTGTGTTACTGATGGTTGGCTTTGTTACTTTGGTCCCAGCTCTCAGCAGGTCATTCACTAGGTCCCCCCGTGTGGTTCTGGGATTTTTGCTCACCGTTCTTGTGATCATTTTGACCCCACGGGGTGAGATCTTGCATGGAGCCCCAGATCGAGGGAGATTATCAGTGGTCTTGTATGTCTTCCATTTCCTAATAATTGCTCCCACAGTTGATTTCTTCAAACCAAGCTGCTTACCTGTTGCAGATTCAGTCTTCCCAGCCTGGTGCAGGTCTACAATTTTGTTTTTGGTGTCCTTTGACAGCTCTTTGGTCTTGGCCATTGTGAAGTTTGGAGTGTGACTGTTTGAGGTTGTGGACAGGTGTCTTTTATACTGATAACAAGTTCAAACAGGTGCCATTAATACAGGTAACGAGTGGAGGACAGAGGAGCCTCTTAAAGAAGAAGTTACAGGTCTGTGAGAGCCAGAAATCTTGCTTGTTTGTAGGTGACCAAATACTTATTTTCCACCATAATTTGCAAATAAATTCATTAAAAATCCTACAATGGGATTTTCTGGAATTGTTTTTCTCAATTTGTCTGTCATAGTTGACGTGTACCTATGATGAAAATTACAGGCCTCTCTCATCTTTTTAAGTGGGAGAACTTGCACAATTGGTGGCTGACTAAATACTTTTTTGCCCCACTGTAGCTCAGAATTTACAGTTCTCTTTACAATTCTCTTTCAATTATCCATTTTGACGTCTCACAGTGTGATTCACCACAATCTCCTAAGTAGCTGGAAGGACCAATCATACGTGTCTGTCAGAGACAGAACGGTCAAGTGGGGAATGAGGGAATCCCTCCTCTCGTACTAAAGAGCCACTCGCCTGCCCTCTGATCATTCTCACCTCTCTTCCTCACAGAAGAGTTCTACTTAGCTCTCCTCAGCACGACTTGATCTGTTTTGTATGCCGTTAAGGTTACACTGCCGAGCGCAGGGTTATCAGCGCTCGTCTTTTGTGTTGGGTGATTTTACCGAAAGGAACGTTTTCGCTTCGGGTAAGGATTTGCTTCATCACTTTTCTTCCTTCATCTCCTGTTGTAGCTAGCGTCACACAGCTAGCTGCATAGACTTGATTAGCTTAGCTGCAAGGCTTAGCAAACCTGACTTGCTCGCCGCAAGGCTGGCTATCCTACCGACTAGCTTTTCTACCTGGAAGGGTATAATTACTAGTTCGCTCTCTCGTTTAGTTAAACCCACCACCGGCATTGACTAGACCAACCATCCTAGCAACACTGCTTATCAGTTGAGAGCCATGCTTTCGTTCATCACAAGACCAATCTAGAACTAGCTCCTTTGGCTAACTTTGTGCTAACTAGTTAGGCAACTAGCCCACATGGCAAATGCTAGCTATGTTCACATTGTTATAGGATTAGCTGCACCGGCTAGCACTGTGCTAACTAGCTAGGCTACTAGACCAAGTGGCGAACGCTGGTACCGTTTCACTTTGTTCTCGGATTAGCTGTTTCTTGGAGCCATGTAACCTGCTAGCTCGGCCCAGGGTTGTATCAAGCAAGGCCTTAGCCCCTGCCCCAGCACCGTCACACCCGTGCCTATGCGGAGCGACCATTTTGGGCAAGGACACACACTCCCTGTGTGTAGTCTGCCTGGCTGTCGAACAGGACGATGAGGGAGAGCATCAATGGTGGATGACAGATATTCTGCGAACGGGCAGCGACCAGACTTAGTGTCGAGTGGCCCGAACCCATGGGGGATGACAACGCAGAGAGGGACTGATACGATGGGAAGAAACTCTACTCTCGCACCGTCCCAGGCAAACAACTTCTCCCAGCTATCCCAGCTTGTGTGGCGGAAGCTAAACACAATTGGGATAAACCTTTGACTGGCAAGGTCCAAACTGGACTTTTGTCAACATGAATGTCAAGGAAATGGAGGGGCTGAGCCTCAACAAGCCACCGGTGGTTGAGGCATCACTGGTCCCCGACCTAGGGGTATGCCCCCCTGTGGCAGAGAGGGCAGCCAACAGCTGATTCTGTGTTCTGGCCTGCATCCTCTCAGGTGGAGCACAGACTCCAGCTCTCGCACCCCTAAGATACAAGGGGCTGAGAGTCTCCGCCTACATTATCTGCTTTGGTCCCCGTCCCGGGAGCAAGTGGTACGAGACACAACGTTCTTTGTAACCCATCTCTCTGAGCTAAGGTTCAAGATTAATCAGAAAAAGCTGTTTCGTGCCAACACAGAGAATAAAGTACCTAGGCGTAATGCTGAATTCTCTCTTATATCAGGCAACACTCTAGGAAGACCGCAGCAAGTCGTTCCGGCAGTGCCTCTCCCTGTTCCACAGGGGGCGCTCAGTCAAGTTCAAGACATGCCTCCTTGTGCTGGGTTACCTCTTGGCCTACTGGGGATGAGAGACTTCCAGCGCTGGATGTTTACCCAACTTCTGTATACACGGCATCACCTCAATTGCCAGATAGAGGTGACTTCCGCATGTCTCTCGGTTCTCCGTCACTGGAAGAGCCCCTTGATCTTTGTTCCCTGCACTCCCCTAGGGGTAGTGGCAATGAGGAAAATGGGGACGACAGGGCTGGGCCGCAGTTCATGAGGGAAATGCAATAAACACAACTCTGCATTGCTCACATAAATAACATTGAACTGCTGACAGTGTTTATTTCACTGAAACACTTTCTACCCTCCCTTCGATCACGTCTTGATCAGAATTGACAATACGACTGTAGTTGCATACATCAACCGCCAGGGTGGCACTCACACGTCAGGATTATTCTGTGGAGCAGAGCACACCTACTGTCCCTATGCGCGACTCCTATTCCAGACGTACTGAACGCAGGAGCAGACTTATTGGCCAGAAGGAATCCCCATCTAAGGGACTGGAGACTCCTTCCCCAAGTGGTGAAACAGATCTGAGAGAGATACGGTCAAGCATCCGTAGATCTCTTCGCATTGCAAGAAAACGTGCATTGTCTGTTTTTCTTTGTACTAGCAGGAGACGCACTACTGGGGGTGGACACGCTTGCACAACCTTGGCCAAGGGTGTTGCTTTATGTATTTCCTCCCCTCAGCATCATACTTCCCACTCTGGCCAGAGTGTGGAAAGAAGGCTTATCACTCTCCTGCTATATGACAAGCCTTGGCAACTCCCGTTACGCAGGGATCTGCTGACCCAAGCGAACAGAGAGATTTTCCAGCCCCACCTAGAAGCCATGGCCCTCTGGGCCTTGCTCATGAGAGGTTTGCCTCTTGGAGTCATTGAGACAATCAAGAGTGCTAGGGCCCCTTGTACACGCTCGCTGTATGGAAATATGTGTTGTGTTTTTGAGAAGTGGTGTTTCCGAAAACAGATAATTCCTTACCTATGATCTGTATCCAAGGTTTTATGCTTCTTGGATGACCTTTTGGACAGAGGGAAGGCTTTCTCCACTGTTAAGGTCTATTTAGTTGCTATCTCGGCCTGTTATACAGGCTTCGACAAAAATACGGTGGGAAAAGACCCACTGTTATGTCGTTTTGTTAAGGGGGGCAGGTCACTTACATCCAGTTCCGAAGCCTTTAGCCCAGTCATGGGATTTGTCTATTGTGCTTGAGGCTATTTCACAGCAGCATTTTGAGCCGCTGGAAACAGTGGAGATGAAAAATCGCTTTACTGGTTGCTTTACAGACCACTTTACTGGTTTCCCTTAGGTCCAAGCGACGAGTGAGCTACATGCACTGTCATTTCACCATTCATGCCTACAGTTTTCCCAGGGCTTTTCCAAGGTCACCTTATTGCCCAAACCCCACCTTTATACCCAAGATTAGTGGCAATTACAGTTGTCTCACTGGAGCTTGTGGTGTTCCACCCGCCGCTTTCCTTTCTATGGAAGAGGAGCAGTTACAGCATGTGTCCAGTACGCGCGTTTCGCATATACTTGATATGCGATGGATATGATGAGAGTTTTGCGCAAGAACAACCAATTCCTGGGCACCTCCCTGCAAGGGGAGGCCCCTCTCTCATCAACGGTTGTCTCATTGAATTGTAGAAGCTATTATATTGGTCTATAATAGCATGGGGTTACAGCCTTCGGAGAGCCTAAGGGCTCACTCCACCAGAGGTATGGCTACCTCTTGAACACTGTTCAGGGGTATCTCCTTGTCGGAGATTTGCGATGCGGCTTGTTGAGCATCCCCTCATACTTTTAAGGGGTTCTACTGACTAGACGTCACTTTGCCTTCATTGGAGCATAATGTCCTCATTGTCGGGGCATCTGAGGGTTGATATTGAGACTGCCTGGCTTCGGAAAAGCATGTGCGATATGGGAGTTGGCTATATCCCACTGTGAGTCTAAACAAATTATTGAAAGAGAACTTAAGGTTACTTGTGTAACCTCGGTTCTCTGATATTATGAGTAAGACATCTCAACACATTCCCCTACTCGCAAGAGTGTGAGGAAGTTCGGCATGCTCGAGAATGATCAGAGGGCAGGCGAGTGTCTCTTTAGTATGAGGGGCTCCCTCATTCGTCACTTTACCTGCCTGTCTCTGACAGACGTGTATGATTGGTCCTTCAAGCTACTTAGGAGATTCGGTTGAATCCCACTGTGATATGTCTCACTCATAATATCAGAGAAACAGGGTTGAGGTAGGAAGGCCTTGGTTTAGAACAGGAAGGAATGGGATCCTCAAGCCAATGGATCTACATGGTGGATGATGGTGCAGGTTGTGGGAGTGTGTGATTTGGGGGAGAAAACAATAGAACAGGTCTCCCAGAATTAAGTGAAAATTAGCTATTTTTATTTAGTTTGGCTCATGGGATGGAAATGGTCAATGAGCTGCCTTGTAGGGCCTACCCTGACTCTTACTCTCTCACTACATCCCTCTCTCTTGCTGTAAACCATTCTCTATCTCTCTTCTCTATCTCACCTCACTCACTTTATTTCTCTTCCTCTCTCTTTCTTGATCACTTTCTCTCTTGCTCACCTTCTCTCATCTCTCTATTTCTCTTCCTCACTTTCTTTTCCTCGTTCTCTCTCCTTCCCAATCCCCATCTCTATCTTGTCCACAGCAGAATCCCTAGTGAGCCTCTCTTGCTAATCACCATTACCACTCTCCTGCTGGAGACAGATGGTAATGATTTTACCCCTCAGACTTGGTCCCTCTAGCATTCCCATCCCCCTTTGTTGTGGGCAGAGCACTCATGGCCAGCTTAAACTTATTTTATCACATTCGATAAACAAACAAACAATTAGTCCTGGCTACCATTTACATAGCCATGGTAATGCCAGGCTTCAGTCAGAGATTACATTGCTTTTTATACCTCCTTTTATTATTTTAGAGTGGCTCGTTAATTAAATGTTTTAATGAAAAACTGCCTTTTCACTGCATATTATGAACATATTTCATTTGAAGCATGTGCATGGCTTTGAAGGAAGACAACTATGTTCCTTACTGTACCAATATTCCGATCATTGTTATACAAGAGACAGGCCATTTCCTTTTATTTTGCTGTATTAGTCTTCTGAATGAAAAACGGATTATTGTGTTAATGTAAGAAGAAATTTTTTGGTGGTTTTCTGCAACTAGGTCTGGATTCAGTCAAAAACTGCAGATGTCATTTTTGTAAAAATGTTGCCTGCACTCACACACATACATCATGTGTCTCTTCACAGTCACCTCTGTTCCATAAGGTGTATTTTTATCTGTTAAAAAACAGATAAAAATACACCTTATGGAACAGCGGGACTGTGAAGAGACACACACAGGCACAAACACACATACACATGATAAGACACACACTCTACACACACGTACACATGGATTCTGTATTGTAGATATGTGATAGTAGAGTAGTGGCCTGAGGGAACACACTTAATGTGTTATGAAATGTCATGTAATATTTTTTTATTGTATATAACTGCCTTAATGTTGCTGGACCCTAGGAAGAGTAGCTGCTGCCTTGGTAGCAGCTAATGGGGACCCTTAATAAATACAAATACAAATATCAGAAATCTGGAAGCATTTACCTGTGAGAGGAGTCCACCACCTATTTTTACAGTATCATAAACCACTCTTTGTGTGACTACAGGGAGAAAATGTATGTTTATACCTGCAGATGTTCTGCAATGAGGGTTTGATTGAATAGAGAACCAAGACAGATAACTCTTCATTCTTACAGTCTAACAGTTCAAACATACATTCAAAGTCATATTATCAATCAGGCTATTCTATTTGTACCACTTGAACTACTGAATGGAAAAGCATAGCGTTTGTTGTTGCCCCTTACATTTTTCTCTCGCTCTCCCCTATTCATCATTAGCTGCCTCGTCATTATGGCCAGCTAACTTCATGATTAGACTGATTTACTTGTTCCACTCATACAACCAAAGATGATTTTTCCACTTACCTTGGCTGTAGTTGATTCCCCAAGACAGATTTTGGTTATTTAGTTCCCTTACTGAGCTACTAATAGCCTTAATCTGTTGAGTTAGCATTGCCATAGGGCCTCATTCACTCCCAACTTCTGTCAACTGCCTCCTTTGTCTTGAACTTGGTCTTCTCCTTGTCATGCTCTAAATGAGGTGCCTTGCCTTGAACTGTATAGAATCAAATACCCCACCATTCTTATTAACTGTGAAAGATTAACACACATCAGATCAGTCAGCTCTAATTTGAAAAGTCACAGCTGCCAATTTTAATGCTGAACCTTTGAGTATTATGCTATCTTTAGGATTGGTGCACGGAAGGTGGAGTGTATATGTGACCGACCGGCTTGATTCGGTCTTATGTAGCAAAATTAGAAATTTAGTTTTTTACATTGGATAAAAGTAGAGACTCAGAGCTAGAAAATGGTATATCATACACTACAGTTGAGGAACAATGGGAAAGTAATTCTGCTTTGAAAGTTGATAAACTTGTAACGTCACTTTTGAGAAAATGGCCTTTGAATGCTACACCTACTGGAGAGCTCTTCTATGTCTACACCCATTCAGGATCGTTCACACCCTCTTAAGCTATAGCTCCGCCCGTAAACTCAGAGCGTTATCAGATTGTCCGTTCATAAATTCAGAGCGTTTCGCTGTCAGAGTGTACACTGCACGCTCTGGCCGAGGAGTAGGGTTGATCCGAGAGTTCTGTCCTAACAACAGCAGTCAAGCACCCAAGCTAACTTTGGCTAGCTCACTCTGACCATTTTACTCGCCCTAGCAGATCTGGTTAGGCAGTTTTTTATGTTATCCAGAGCGTTGGTGACTGCAACTGTGGTGCAGGCAACAATTTAATTACGCTTTTTTGCCAACGTTTACTGACACCCAAGATGGCGTAGCAGTGCGGTCGTGTTCTTTGTTGTGTGTCTGTGTAAATAGCCAGTTTTTTTGTATTTTTTTGTATTTTTCGTACATATTTCCCTATCACACTTTTCATCCTTCTACAAAATATACTTTCCTGCAACCCGCCTCACTCAATGTGGAACGGATTCTATTATTGACTTACCCTTTATCTAGAATCTACAGTTGAAACTAGCTAGCCAGCTAACTAGCTACTTGCTATTAGCCACCGTTAGCGGTTTTCACCCAGAACATCTGATTTTCTGCCGGAATAACTGAATCACTGGACATTAACACCGGATCGCAACTAGCTAGCTGCAACCGAATGGATGTTGCTGTTGGCTAATCACCACTGCCCCCGAAGCAAGCACCAGTTAGCCTTGAGCTAGCCTCGAGACAGGCCCATATCACGGCTATCTACCTCTCTGTTTCCCGGACGGGAGTAGCGTTTTTTCACCATTGTCCGTGGCCTGCACTACCTACCAGCCAGCTCTAGCCTGGACTATTATCGGCCAGTCTGCACTGTCTGCACAGCGCATTATCGACCCATATCATATCGGATCATCGCAACTAGCTAGATGCAACCAAATGGATGTTGTTGTTGGCTAATCAGCCTTGAGCTAGCCTCGAGTCAGGCCCATCTCCCGGCTATCTACCTCTCTGTCAACTGGACGGGACCTCCTAGTGTTGACATGGAGCCCCGCCGATCCAACACGACTGGTCTGCCGACGAAATCGTCTGATGTGCTTTCAACAGGCTTCCCGTTACGACGTCGACCACAAAGATCCATCTGCTAGCCCCGGCCCGCTAGCACATGCAAGCCGTGGCGTCTTGCTCGCCAGTGCTGTAGCAGCCCCCGAATTACCTCCGAACTCTCCTATTGCTGTTCACCGGACCTTATGATAACTCAGCTATACAGCTGATGCCTGCTGGACTTTATACGGTACCACATCCTGTTTATATTTAGCCTCAGCCCAAACATTGTCGCCATTACCAGCTGTTGTCTTAGCTCTCTCGAATAATACCTGTGATTGCTTTATGCCTCTCTCCCATGTCAGTATGTCTTGCTTATTGCTGTTTCGATTATTTCTTATTGTACTATTTCACTGTAGATCCCCCAGCCCAGCTCAACCTGCCTTAGATAGCTCCTTTTTCCCACCCCACATACACGCGGAGACCGACTCAATCGGTGCCTCCAGTGATGCTATCTCTTTCATCGTTACCCAACGCTTAGGTTTACCTCCACTGTACTCATATCCTTCCATATCCTTGTCTGTACATAATGCCCTGAATCTATTCTACAACGCTCGGAAATCTGCCCCTTTTTTTCTTTGTACCCAACGCACTAGAAGACCAGTACTTAAAGCCTTTAGCCGTATCCTTATTCTACTCCTCTGTTCCTCTGGTGATGTAGAGGTTAACCCTGTAGCCCCCATAATCACTCCTACTCCCCCGGCGTTATCATTTGTTAACTTCTGTAACCGTAAAAGCCTTGGTTTCTTGCACGTTAACATCCGAAGCCTCCTCCCTAAGTTTGAGTTATTCACTGCGTTAGCACACTCCGCCAACCCTGATGTTCTAGCAGTGTCTGAATCCTGGCCTAGGAAGGCCACCAAAAATTCAGAAATGTCCATCCCCAACTACAACATTTTCCGTCTCGATAGAACTGCCAACGGGGGTGGGGTTGCAATCTACTGTAGAGATAGCCTGCAGAGCTCTATCGTACTATCCAGGTCTGTGCCCAAACAGTTTGAGCTTCTACTTCTAAAAATCCACCTTTCCAGAAATAAGTCTCTCACTGTTGCCGCTTGCTACAGACCCCCCTCAGCCCCGAGCTGTGCCCTGGACACCATATGTGAACTGATTGCCCCCCGTCTATCCTCACACTGCTTGGTGACCTAAACTGGGATATGCTTAACACCCCAGCCAACCTACAATCTAAACTAGATGCCCTCAATCTCACACAAATTATCAACGAACCTACCAGGTACAACCCTAAATCTGTAAACATGGGCACCCTCATATATATCATCCTGACAAATGTACCCTCTAAATACACCTCCGCTGTCTTCAACCAGGATATCAGCAATCACTGCCTTATTGCCTGTGTCCGTAATGGGTCCGCGGTCAAACGACCACCCCTCATCACTGTCAAACACTTTAGCGAGCAGGCCTTTCTAATTGACCTGGCCCGGGTATCCTGGATGGTTATTGACCTCATTCCGTCAGTAGAGGATGCCTGGTTGTTCTTTAAAAGTGCTTTCCTCTCAATCTTAAATAAGCATGCCCCATTCAAAAAATTCAGATTTAAGAACAGATATAGCCCCTGGTTCTCCTCAGACTTGACTGCCCTTGACCAGCACAAAAACATCCTGTGGCGTACTGCATTAGCATCGAACAGCCCCCGCGATATGCAACTTTTCAGGGAAGTCAGGAACCAATATACACAATCAGTTAGGAAAGCAAAGGCTAGCTTTTTCAAACAGAAATTTGCATCCTGTAGCACTAACTCCAAAAAGTTTTGGGACACTGTAAAGTCCATGGAAAATAAGAGCACCTCCTCCCAACTGCACTGACGCTAGGAAACACTGTCACCACCGATAAATCTACAATAATCGAGAATTTCAACAAGCATTTTGCTACGGCTGGCCATGCCTTCCACCTGGCTACCACTACCCCGGCCACCAGCTCGCTCTGCACCCTCCACTGCAACTTGCCCATGCCCCCCCCCCCCGCTTCTCCTTCACACAAATTCAGACAGCTGATGTTCTGAAAGAGCTGAAAAATCAGGACCCCTACAAATCAGCTGGGCTAGACAATCTGGACCCTTTCTTTCTAAAATTAGCCGCCATAATTGTCGTAACCCCTATTACTAGCCTGTTCAACCTCTTTCGCAACGTCTGAGATCCCCAGAGATTGGAATGCTGCCGCGGTCATCCCCCTCTTCAAAGGGGGTAACACTCTAGATCCAAACTGTTACAGACCTATATCCATCTTGCCCTGCCTTTCGAAAGTATTTGAAAGCCAAGTTAACAAACAGATCACCGACCATTTCAAATCCCACCGTACCTTCTCCGCTATGCAATCCGGTTTCCGAGCTGGTCATGGGTGCACCTCAGCCACGCTCAAGGTCCTGAACGATATTATAACCGTAATCGATAAAAGACAGTACTGCGCAGCCGTCTTCATCGACCTGGCCAAGGCTTTCGACTCTGTCAACCACCGCATTCTTATTGGCAGACTAAATAGCCTTGGTTTCTCTAATGACTGCCTCGCCTAGTTCACCAACTACTTCTCAGATAGAGTTCAATTTGTCAAATCGGAGGGCCTGTTGTCTGGACCTCTGGCCGTCTCTATGGGGGTGCCACTGGGTTCAATCTCGGGCCGACTCTATTCTCTGTGTATATCAATGATGTCACTCTTGCTGCTGGTGACGCTCGGATCCCACCTCTATGCGGAGGACACCATTTTGTATACATCTGGCCCTTCATTGGACACTGTGTTAACAAACCTCCAAACGAGCTTCAACGCCATACAACACTCCTTCCGTAGCCTCCAACTGCTCTTAAACACTATTTTTTTTGGGCGGGGGGATGGATCAGCTTAATATTGCAGATAGATTGTATATTCAATCAATGTAATTGTCTGCATCACTTCCAATCCCCCATGTTTTTTTATATATATATTCCCCTTTATTACTTTTCAACCCCACCATCCTTTCCCTACTTGGAGTAAATTAGTGAACAATAATGCCCAGGCCTCTACTTCCGGTCTATACTTACTATCTACACCTTATGGACAGAGTTAATTTTACAATAATTATATTATATATATATATATATATATATATATATATATATATATATATATATATATATATATATATATATATATATATATATATATAATTTATTTTTTGCTCCTGAACTTCTTCTACTCTCAACCTCTCCGATCATTTTCATGATGTCCATCCGGTTTGCTTCTATATGCCATATCTTTCTAACTGTGCTCTTTCCCAAAAGCTCCCAACATACAACCTATATACTTATTATGGACACAGTATGCTTACATTATTAGCTATCTTTGTTATTATTTGTTGTTATTTGTTATTAGTCCCATCCTTCAACTCTATTCAATACCTCCCATCTATCTCTTAACACCATCCATATAGGATTTCTATTTGCCATATATATTTCAACCGTACTGTGATGTTTTACAAAAGTTCTGAACCTTTCTATTCTCATTGATTCTACAGATTGTGAATTAAAAATAAACATTTTTGCTAAAAGTATTATTATATTATTGATTGATTGACTATGACTTTTTAGATCACCCAGTAATGCTATCTGCAAGGTTAGTTCCAGGTAAATATTGCAATCCTTTAGCCATTCCTGGACCTGTGTCCAAAAACAAGCTACAAATGGACAGAACCAAAACAAATGATCTAATGATTCTGTCTCTTCACAGCAAAATCTGCAGAGCTGGGAAGATTGTATCCCCCATATAAATAACATTCTATTGGTAGCAAGAATTTTATATAATAATTTAAATTGAAAGATTATAATTTTTGAATCCGGTGTCGTTTTGCGTGTCAGGCTCTTAAACACTAGTAAAACTAAATGCATGCTCTTCAACCGAACGCTGCTTGCACCCACCCACCCGACTAGAATCACTACTCTCGGCGGGTCTGACCTAGAGTATGTGGACAACTACAAATACCTAGGTGTCTGGTTAGACTGTAAACTCTCCTTCCAGACTCACATTAAGCATCTTCAATCAAAAGTTAGATCTAGAATCGGCTTCCTATTTCGCAACAAAGCCTCCTTCACTCATGCTGCCAAACATGCCCTCGTAAAACTGACTATCCTACTGATCCTTGACTTCGGCGATATCATCTACAAAATAGCCTCCAACACTCTACTCAGCAAATTGGATGTATTCTATCACAGTGCCATTCGTTTTGTCACCAAAGCCCCATATACTACCCACCATTGTGACCTGTATTCTCTTGTTGGCTGGCCCTCACTACATATTTGTCGTCAAACCCACTGGCTCCAGGTCATCTATAAATCACTGCTAGGCAAATCCCTGTCTTATCTTAGCTCACTGGTCACCATAGCAACACCCACCCGTAGTCTGCGCTCCAGCAGGTATATCTCACTGGTCATCCCCAAAGCCAACACCTCCTTTGGCCGTCATTCCTTCCAGTTATCTGCTGCCAATGACTGGAACGAACTGCAAAAATCTCTGAAGCTGGAGACTCTTATCTCCCTCACTAAATTTAAGTGTCAGTTGTCAGAGCAGCTTACCGATCACTGCACCTGTACACAGCCATTCTGAAATTAGCCCACCCAACTGCCTCATCCCCATATTGTTATTTATTTTGCTAATTTGCACCCCAGTATCTCTATTTGCACATCATCTTTTGCACATCTATCATTCCAGTGTTAATACGAAATTGGAACTATTTTGCACTATGGCCTATTTACTGCCTTACCTCCATAACTTACTACATTCACACACACAGTATATATATTTTTTCTGTTGTATTTTTGACTTTATGTTTTGTTTACCCCATATGTAACTCTGTGTTGTTGTTTTTATCACACTGCTTTGCTTTATCTTGGCCAGGTCGCAGTTGTAAATGGGAACTTGTTCTCAACTGGCTTACCTGGTTAAATAAAGGTTAAATAAAAATCAATAAAAAAATCAACGGGTGTTGAGCGTTCGTAAATTTGTCAGTTATTCTGCGCTCTGGCACACTCAGATGAGAGTGCTCTGAAATCGGAGTAGATAGCCAGAGCAAATTTACCAGCTACGTCTATCAACATTTGTCGCAGTGACATCATGAATATTCTATTGAAATGGTTACTTGCATAGTGGAGTCTTTTGTTAAGACATGTATCTAGCTAAACAATTAACCACAATCACAACTCATGATGTTACTACTCTGTATGAATCTGCAGGTAGCTAACCCACCAGGATCAATGTTAGCTAGCTAACATTAGGCTATAACTAGCAATGCAAATGGATTTCTCAGATACTAATAATATTACTACACATATCATACACATAACATTAGCTAGCGGGCAATGAAGCTAACGTTCGCTAGCTAGCTAACAGTACGCTTTAACTTGCAATGAAAACGACTTTCTGTCAAAATTTAAAATGTATAATATCAGAAAATTTAGCTAGACTCTTACCCATATACATTGGGGAGAACAAGTATTTGATACACTGCCGATTTTGCAGGTTTTCCTACTTACAAAGTATGTAGAGGTCTGTCATTTTTATCATAGGTACACTTCAACTGTGAGAGACGAAATCTAAAACAAAAATCCAGAAAATTACATTGTATGATTTTTAAGTAATTAATTTGCATTTTATTGCATGACATAAGTATTTGATCACCTACCAACCAGTAAGAATTCCGGCTCTCACAGACCTGTTAGTTTTTCTTTAAGAAGCCCTCCTGTTCTCCACTCATTACCTGTATTAACTGCACCTATTTGAACTCGTTACCTGTATAAAAGACACCTGTCCACACACTCAATCAAACAGACTCCAACCTCTCCACAATGGCCAAGACCAAAGAGCTGTGTAAGGACATCAGGGATAAAATTGTAGACCTGCACAAGGCTGGGATGGGCTACAGGACAATAGGCAAGCAGCTTGGTGAGAAGGCAACAACTGTTGGCGCAATTATTAGAAAATGGAAGAAGTTCAAGATGACGATCAATCATCCTCGGTCTGGGGCTCCATGCAAGATCTCACCTCGTGGGGCATCAATGATCATGAGGAAGGTGAGGGATCAGCCCATAACTACACGGCAGGACCTGGTCAATGACCTGAAGAGAGCTGGGACCACAGTCTCAAAGAAAACCATAAGGAACATACTACGCCGTCATGGATTAAAATCCTGCAGCGCATGCAAGGTCCCCCTGCTCAAGCCAGCGCATGTCCAGGCCCGTCTGAAGTTTGCCAATGACCATCTGGATGATCCAGAGGAGGAATGGGAGAAGGTCATGTGGTCTGATGAGACAAAAATAGAGCTTTTTGGAGGAAGAAGAAGGATGAGTACAACCCCAAGAACACCATCCCAACCGTGAAGCATGGAGGTGGAAACATCATTCTTTGGGGATGCTTTTCTGCAAAGGGGACAGGACAACTGCACCGTATTGAGGAGAGGATGGATGGGGCCATGTATCGCGAGATCTTGGCCAACAACCTCTTTCCCTCAGTAAGAGCATTGAAGATGGGTCTTCCAGCATGACAACGACCCGAAACACACAGCCAGGGCAACTAAGGAGTGGCTCGGTAAGAAGCATCTCAAGGTCCTGGAGTGGCCTAGCCAGTCTCCAGACCTGAACCCAATAGAAAATCTTTGGAGGGAGCTGAAAGTCCGTATTACCCAGCGACAGCCCCGAAACCTGAAGGATCTGGAGAAGGTCTGTATGGAGGAGTGGGCCAAAATCCCTGCTGCAGTGTGTGCAAACCTAGTCAAGACCTACAGGAAACGTATGATCTCTATAATTGCAAACAAAGGTTTCTGTACCAAATATTAAGTTCTGCTTTTCTGATGTATCAAATACTTATGTCATGCAATAAAATGCAAATTAATTACTTAAAAATCATACAATGTGATTTTCTGGATTTTTGTTTTAGATTCCGTCTCTCACAGTTGAAGTGTACCTATGATAAAAATGACAGACCTCTACATGCTTTGTAAGTAGGAAAACCTGCAAAATCGGCAGTGTATCAAATACTTGTTCTCCCCACTGTACATGGATGAACGCTTCACGGCAGACTGGAACCCCTTTAGCAAACTAAATAAGATGTCATGTGTCGTTTCCGTTTTGTTTGTACAGCTTATTTGGCCCATGTTGTGTCAAGTCACTCCGGTTCACACTGACCGTGTGCAAAAACTAGTCCATTACATATTTTTCCCACTGATCTTTGTCGATAGCGCCTGCTAAATTCAGGGTGGCAATGTTGAGAGCAGTAGCAACACTTTTTCAGTTCTTCATGGCTAACGTTATACATTTCAAAAAAGCCACAGTAGCAAGGATTATCTACACATACTGAGCAGGTCACGTTATAGACAGACGCATGCTACATGGCAGATCAATCCGAACTCATCTCACAGCATGTCCAGCCCATCCATTATATCAGCCAATCATTGCTAGTGGGAAAGGATTGTAATTTAACAATTGTTTTCATATTTACAGATGGCATACAAGTGTATTATTAACCCTTTAGACCACAATAGAATTCTAGAATGCTTCTGTAGATTACTGAGAATTTTCAAGATAGAGCTAATTTTCGCACACATTTCAAACAAACAGACAAAAACAAAGAACAAATGACAATTACAAGTTAAAACTTTTAAAGAGCACAACCTCCTTCTTTAATATCACATCACATTCATGTCAATAGGAATAATACTCACTATCAAAAAACTATTAACACTCAACACTAAATTACTCACTCAAAATGTACCAAGTATAATATATTGTATTTATAAATATTATTTACATATACATACATACAATTATCCAAAATGTGACCATATTCACAAAGTATTTCAAAACCCACACAAAGTAGATAACAATTCTGACTTCTGTAACAATGTAAAAATGCAAACAACTATTCAGAGACTATTTCGAAATGTAGGTAACCTCTCTCAATTAGATTTAGTACAGACCAGGTCTGACACAAAATGTAGAAATAGTAGCCTACTTTGACAACAATTCAGTGAATGCAACAATTATTAGATAGAGACAGATAAAGAAGAGAGAAGATACAAAACATAACAACTGTTC
The DNA here is from genome assembly GCF_964263955.1 of Coregonus lavaretus. Taxonomy (NCBI): domain Eukaryota; kingdom Metazoa; phylum Chordata; class Actinopteri; order Salmoniformes; family Salmonidae; genus Coregonus; species Coregonus lavaretus. Next base: position 39,368,446 of record NC_139994.1, read on the forward strand.
ATATTTTAAACTGTCACTATATTGTTTGTATTTAGCCTACAACATGTCATGTAACTTCTGGAAGCACTGCCCCATCCTGCAAAGTGGCACAGAACACGTAGAGCACCCACAGAGTGTAGAGCACTACACATGTCCCACTCTTTGCCCTGCGTCCACTCCGGATGCACACCACATACCCTCTCTTGTGACCTTCAAACTTCACCTGCTTTCAAATGAGTTACAACTCGGTCCACACGCCCTGGGTCCACATCTTGGCTCCCCTCTTCCTGCCACTGTAGCTATATCACAAAGTGAATACACAAGCTGCATTTTGAATGCCTTTAGGGAGCAGCGCCTGCGGTTTCTGAGAAGGGGCCTTTGCAGGGTCCCCCACACAATGTATGCATTTATGATGGCAGTGTTGAACATCCCCCAAAACACATACTTCCACCATTTACTGCCTGTGCGTCCAACATTGTAATAGCTCCTCAGTTGGTCAATATGGTCAACCCTGCCCATTTTCTTGTTATAATCCATTACAAGCTCTGGAACAGATGTAAGTTCCTACCACTTTCTTAAAAAAACTCAAAAACCCCTGCCACTGTCACTTTAGACCCAGGCTGTGTGGTACAAGGGTGAATGGTGGGACTTGGGGCAGACACATTTCATGGAACCGTAGGCTCCCCTCTCGGGTGTGCTCTCCCTCTTCCCCACACACTCTCTCTCTTATTATCTCTCCTCCAATCAACTCTTGCTTTCTTGCCTGACAGACTAACTACAGAGTTCACCAATGTTAGCTGATTAGTTATGAAGCTGGGACATTTTCCAAACGAATTGACTCGGTAGAAACTGGACAAAGCAAGCAACTTGTTAGCTGGCTATGTAAACACATATCCAAGTCATCATATGAGCTCCAGCTCCACTAGTTAGCAAGCTGTAGCTATAGCAAGCAGCTTGGGCTGTTTCCATATGAATTACATCAGTAGAAACAAGACAAAACAACCAACTAGTTAACTGACTAAATACAGCTAAACGCTGCAACTATTTCCATGAGACAGAGAGCAATCATTTCGATCTCTACCGCTGATGTGCTCGCCTGTACCAACCAAGTCATGACTTGCTAATCTGAGCGCTATTCCCCAAATTTCACAGCATCAAACCTTGACAACACCAAACATATATTTGCTGTTTACTTACCTCGGCATCATCACTTTTCAAAGTGCAAGGATGTCTCCGAATCCGTATCACCAACCAACATAGATACAGCCACTTTCACAGTGAAAAGTCGTGTTTGCTTCGGCGCAGTCATTTTAAGTAATGAGTAAAAAAAATAAAAAAATAAAAATGACAGCATACCCTGTTTCTGGTTGACGACAACAGGCACGCGAATGCGACAACAGGTTGTTAGCAAGTACATTTTGCAAAATCGACACAGATATTATTGTTCGAAAAACAAGGCCGTTCGCGGCCGCTATAGTAATAGCCTCTATGGGTTCTAAAGGGTCAAGGCACATGCAAGTTCACATGTTCCAGAAGGCATTTCTGCCCAAAAATGCATTTAGCTAAAGAAATATGTTTTACGTTCAAATGCCTCTCCTTTGAAGTAGTGATGTGCGACATACTGCTAGCTTCCTGAAAACCATGTCTATTCAACACATTCACAATCACTTTTTTGTCTTTTAATCATTTTAAGCATCCTTTAACACAGGCTTAACACCTAACAAACACTCTGTACTTTTTAAAAAACATTTTTAACATAGGCCAGGCCCTGTTGTTACCTCATATCCTAGCGATAATGCCTTGTATTACGCCTGGGAAGAAAACACTTACATTTGCTCAACTTACCCCAAGGCAAACATTTTGACTATATTAGCACTTCCATGCTATGTTTAGGACCTCATAGTGAAGCTAAATTCCCTACTTTGATTTAGATACAAGCATCATGCAACCTCCAACACAATAAATTAATTTGGTGAAAATCTGTTTTTTGGACATAACTTGCAACCCACTTTTTCCATGTAGTTTCTTCCTTCACATACTCCATTAAATTATGACCTCTTCCTAAATATTTGGTCAAATGATATATTTTGTGTATGGTTTCCTAGAAACAAGAGGTGGCTCAACTTTACACTTTTGCTCAACTTACCCAACTCTTCCCTACCATGGGTGATGAGCTGTTATGTCTATTTTTTATTATTTTTTTGTCATTGAACCCACAACCCTGGTGTTGCGAGCGGGATCAATTTGGAGGTGGAGGGTCCGTCATGGTCTGGGGCGATGTGTCACAGCATCATCGGACTGAGCTTGTTGTCATTGCAGGCAATCTCAACACTGTGCGTTACAGGGAAGACATCCTCCTCCCTCATGTGGTACCCTTCCTGCAGGCTCATCCTGACATGACCCTCCAGCATGACAATGCAACCAGCCATACTGCTGTGCGTGATTTCCTGCAAGACAGGAATGTCAGTGTTCTGCCATGGCCAGCGAAGTGCCCGGATCTCAATCCCATTGAGCACGTCTGGGACCTGTTGGATCAGAGGGTGAGGGCTAGGGCCATTCCCCCCAGAAATGTCTGGGAACTAGCAGGTGCCTTGGTGGAAGAGTGGGGTAACATCTCACAGCAAGAACAGGCAAATCTAGTGCAGTCCATGAGGAGGAGATGCACTGCAGTAGTTAATGCTGGTGGTCACACCAGATACTGACTGTTACTTTTGATTTTGACTCCCCCTTTGTTCAGGGACACATTATTCCATTTCTGTTAGTCACATGTCTGTGGAACTTGTTCAGTTTGTGTCTCAGTTGTTGAATCTTGTTATGTTCATACAAATATTTACATGTTAAGTTTGCTGAATATAAACACAGTTGACAGTGAGAGGACATTTTTTTGCTGAGTTTATATTTAGAAAATGAATACTTTCACCAAATTGCCAAAATGGATTATCTGAACATTGTGACCAAGTTACCCCATTAGGCAAACCATTTACAATATTTAAATGGCCTATTGTTGTATAATAAAGATAACTTTTCACTTTGAACAGCTACAGTGCTGTTCTTTGTTTACGTCCTTTTAGCATCGTTCACACCCTCTAAAGCCTTAAAAATAGATACAACATTAAAACCTTGCATACCAGCAATAACATTATTTGACCCCCAAGTCCAAGCAATAAACTCAAAGTACAAAGACAAAATACCTGAAGTGTTGCTTGTTCACCCTCGATCATCTACTTGTATTGGTGGCGGAGAGCAGGTTTATGCTGAAAGACAATTTCCAGAAAATTGGTTAAAACATGAATTAATTAATGTCCCATAACTTGTTATTGCCTGTTGACTGCTACAGCTTTACTACAATGCCCTGTACACACTTAACCTGCTTTCAGTCCAAAAATGGCAATGCAGATACAAGATAACTAGCTAGATTTAGCAAACATTTAGCTTCATAATTAACATCTAGCTAGATGTAAATGGTATTCATCTAGCTAGCCAGCTAGTTGAGCATGCTAAAAAATACCTTGATATCTACAATCCAATAGCTAGCTAGCTATTTAGCTATAATTTCATCGTGGCTAGCTATCTAGCCGATTTAGCAACATGGGGTTTGATTAGCTTGCTTATCGATTAGCATTCGCACCACAGTGGCTATTTTCGGTAGCTAGCTAGTTAAACATGACAAACTGGCAAACATGAAAAATATTATCATCATGTCATGCATGCCTTAGCACGCCAGCAATCAACATTAACAGCAGAATGCAACTGGCCAGCTCAGCTAGCTGTCTTAATGTCACTTCGTCCCACAACGATCCATCTGTAAACAATGGCTCATTGCGGGACAAAGCAAGCTATAACGGTACCTGTATGCAACTGTCAAGCTAGCTGGAAACGACATTTTGATACAGTTGAGACAATAACGTATGTACATGTAGCTATCTTGGCATTTTAACTGTAGACTCTTACCATTGTAGGGATTATGATGATTCACGGCAGACTGAAACACTTATAAAATAATCCTTCCCACTCGGCTTCAACCAGTCTAGCTTTAGCCACAGAAGACATACAGTACCAGTCAAAGGTTTTGGACACACCTACTCAAGGGTTGTTCTTTATTTTTACTATTTTCTACATTGTAGAATAATAGTGAATACATCAAAACTATGAAATAACACATATGGAATAATTGAGTAAGCAAAAAAGTGTTAAACAAATCAAAATATATTTTATATTTGAGATTCTTCAAATAGCCACCCTTTGCCTTGATGACAGCTTTGCACACTCTTGGCATTCTCTCAACCAGCTTCAACTGAAATTATTTTCCAACAGTCTTGAAGGAGTTCCCATATATGCTGAGCACTTGTTGGCTGCTTTTCCTTCACTCTGCGGTCCGACTCATCCCAAACCATCCCAATTGGGTTGAGTTCGGGGATTGTGGAGGCCAGGTCATCTGATGCAGCACTCCATCACTCAAATAGCCCTTACACAGCCTGAAGGTGTGTTGGGTCATTGTCCTGTTGAAAAACAAATGATAGTCCCACTAAGCCCAAATCAGATGGGATGGCATATCGCTGCAGAATGCTGTGGTAGCCATGCTGGTTAAGTGTCACCAGCATCCCCACACCATAACAGTGTCACCAGCATCCCCACACCATAACATCTCCTCCTCCATGCTTTACGGTGGGAAATACACATGTGGAGATCATCTGTTCACCTACACCGTGTCTCGCAAAGCCAGAGCGGTTGGAACCAAAAATCGCCAATTTGGACTCCAGACCAAAGGACACATTTCCACCGGTCTAATGTCCATTGCTCGTGTTTCTTGGCTCAAGCAGGTCTCTTCTTCTTATTGGTGTCCTTTAGTAGTGGTTTCTTTGCAGCAATTCGACCATGAAGGCCTGATTCACACAGTCCCCTCTGAACAGTTGATGTTGAGATGTGTCTGTGACTTGAACTCTGTGAAGCATTTATTTGGGCTGCAATTTATGAGGCTGGTAACTCTAATGAACTAATCCTCTGAAGCAGAGGTAACTATGGGTCTTCCATTCCTGTGGCGGTCCTCATGAGAGCCAGTTGCATCATAGCGTTTGATGGTTTTTGTGAATGCACTTGAAGAAACTTTCAAAGTTCTTGAAATGTTCCATATTGACTGACCTTCATGTCTTAAAGTAATGATGGACTGTCGTTTCTCTTTGCTTATTTAAGCTGCTCTTGCCATAATATGGACTTGGTCTTTTACCAAATATGGCTATCTTCTGTATACCACCCCTACCTTGTCACAACACACTTGTTTGGCTCAAACGCATTAAGAATAAATTCCACAAATTAACTTTTAAGAAGGCACACCTATTTAATTGAAATGCATTCCAGGTGACTACCTCATGAAGCTGGTTGAGAGAATGCCAAGAGTGTGCAAAGCTGTCATCAAGGCAAAGGGTGGCTATTTGAAGAATCTCAAATAGAAAATATATTTTGATTTGTTTAACACTTTTTTGGTTACTACATGATTCCATATGTGCTATTTTATAGTTTTGATGCCTTCACTATTATTCTACAATGTAAACATAAAGAAAAACCCTTGAATGAGTAGGTGTCTCCAAACTTTTGACTGGTAGTGTAGCTGTGTTGATACCAGCAGCTGTATTCAGATGTATGTAATGGCGCCGGAGGGGATGGCTGCCATTTTACAGGCTCCTAACCAACTGTGCTATTTTGTTAGTTTTTAAAAACGTATTGTGTACATAATGTTGCTGCTACTGTCTCTTATGACCGAAAATAACTTTTGGACATCAGAACAGCTATTACTCACCTCACACTGGATGAAGATTTTTTCATTAACAAGTCAGACACGAAGAATATACTGCTTTCTCGGGAACGGGACCAAATCCCCTTCATTTGCCTTAAGAAAAGATGGAGCAAAAGGGGGCGGAGGTCGGGCTGCCTTCTGAGAATTACTAGGTGAGTGAGTAATCTTCCACTATACATCCGTTCTATTGGCCAACGTGCAATCATTGGAAAACAAAATGGATGATCTACATCAAAAACTGTAATATCTTATGTTTCACTATGTTGTGCCTGAACTACGACACTGATAATATAGAGCTGGCGGGATTTTCCATGCATCGGCAGGACAGAGAAGCTACGTCTGGTAAGACGAGGGGCGGGGGTGTGTGTCTATTTGTCAATAACAGCTGTTGCGCAATGTCTAATATAAAATAAGTCTCGAGGTATTGCTCGCCTGAGGTAGAGTACCTTATGATAAGTTGTAGACCACACTATCTACCAAGAGAGTTCTCATCTATATTATTCGTAGCCGTCTATTTACCACCACAAACAAATACTGGCACTAAGACTGACATCAACGAGCTGTATAAGGCCATAATCAAACAAGAAAATGCTCATCCAGAAGCGGCACACCTAGTGGCCGGGGACTTCAATGCAGGCAAACTTCAATCTGTTTTACCTAATTTCTACAAGCATGTCACACAGAGACACATACAAAGCTCTCCCTCGCCCTCCATTTGGCAAATCTGACCATAATTATATCCTCCTGATTCTAACTAAAGCAGGAAGTACCAGAGACTTGCTCAATACCGAAGTGGTCAGATGACGGAGACACTACGCTACATGACTGTTGCTAACACAGACTGGAATATGTTACTAGGTTCATCTAATGGCATTGAGGAGTATACCACCTCAGTCATCAGATTCATCAATAAGTGCATTGACGTCGACGTCCCCACAGTGACCGTACGTACATATCCCAACCAGAAGCCATGGATTACAGGCAACATCCACACCGTGCTAAAGACTAGAGCTGCCACTTTCAAGGAGCAGGGACACTAATCCGGATGCTTATAAGAAATCCCGCTATGCCCTCAGACGAACCATCAAACAGGCAAAGCGTCAATACAGGATTAAGATTGAATCGTACTACACCGGCTCTGACGCTCATCGGATGTGGCAGGCCTTGAACACTATTACGGACTACAAGGGAAACCCAGCCGCGAGCTGCCCAGTGACGCGAGCATACCAGACATGCTAAATCCCTTTTAAAGTTGCTTGCTTTGAGGCAAGCAACACTGAAGCATGCATGAGAGCACCAGCTGTTCCGGTCAACTGTGTGATAACGCTCTCGGTAGCCGATGTGAGCAAGACCTTTAAACAGGTCAACATTCACAAAGCCGCGGGGCAAGACGGATTACCAGGACGTGTATTCAAAGCATGCATGTTCCAGCTGGCAAGTGTCTTCACTGACATTTTCAACCTCTCCCTGACCCAGTCTGTAATACCTACATGTTTCAAGCAGACCACAATAGTCCCTGTGCCCTAGGAAGGGAAGGTAACCTGCCTAAATGATTACTTCCCCGTAGCACTCACGTCGGTAGCCATGAAGTGCTTTGAAAGGCTGGTCATGGCTCACATCAACAGCATCATCCCGGATACCCTAGACCCAGCATATCGCCCCAACATATCCACAGATGACGCAATCTCAATCACACTCCACACTGCCCTTTCCTACCTGGACAAAAGGAACACCTATGTGAGAATGCTGTTCATTGACTATAGCTCAGCGTTCAACACCATAGTGCCCACTAAGCCCTGGGACTAAACACCTCCCTCTGCAACTGGATCCTGGAGTTCCTGACGGGCGGCCCCCAAGTGATAAGGGTAAGCAACAACACGTCTGCCACACTGATCCTCAACACTGGGGCCCTCAGGGGTGCGTGCTTAGTCCCCTCCTGTACTCCCTGTTCACCCACAACTGCGTGGCCAACACCATCATTAAGTTTGCTGACGACACAACAGTGGTAGGCCTGATCACCGACAACGATGAGACAGCCTATAGGGATGAGGTGAGAGACCTGGCAGTGTGGTGCCAGGAGAACAACCTCTCCCTCAATGTGAGCAAGACAAAGGAGCTGATCGTGGACTACAGGAAAAGGCGGGCATCTGACCGTAAGGCGCTACAGAGCGTAGTGCGTACGGCCCAGTACATCACTGGGGCCAAGCTTCCTGCCATCCAGGACCTATATAGTAGGCGGTGTCATAGGAAAACCCAAAAAATTGTCAAAGACTCCAGTCACCCAAGTCATAGACTGTTGTATCTGCTACCGCACGGAAAGCGGTACCGGAGTGCCAAGTCTAAGACCAAAAGGCTCCTTAACAGCTTCTACCCCCAAGCCATAAAACTGCTGAACAGCTAATCAAATGGCCACCCGGACTATTTACATTGACACACCCCCCATTCGCTTTTACACTGCTGCTACCCACTGTCTATTATATATGCATAGTCATTTTACCCCTACCTACATGTACAAATTACCTCAACTAACCTGTACCCCCACACATTGACTCGGTACCGGTACCCCCTGTATATAGCCTTGTTATGTTATTTTATTGTGTTACTTTTTATTATTTTTAACTTTAATTTATTTGGTAAAAAATTGCGTAACTCTTTCTTGAATTGAATTGTTGGTTAAGGGCTTGTAATGTATGCATTTCACAGTAAGGTCTACACCTTTTGTATTCGGCACATGTGACAAATAAAGTTTGATTTGATATGACAACACTGGTATTGAAAGCTGTAGCTACGCTTTGCATGTAGTTCATGATGAAAATATTAGTAAATCCAATGGATCTTTCAAATATCCACAGTATCAGAGAGCACATGTTCAAGAAGGCATTTCTGCAAATAAAACTGTTTATTACATTCAAATGCCTCTCCTGTGAAGTAGTGACGTGCGACATACCCACATCTTTCTGTAACGAGTCACATGTGGTCATTTTTTTTTGCTGGACCTTTTTAGAATTTTGACCCATTTTGAATCATACAAATTCGTGTTTTCTCTACTCCAACAATTAATCCACCGATAAAATGGGGAAACCTACCTAGTTTTTAGTTAATTTTCTTTGATTAATCATATTTATTTAGGGATATGAATACCGAGCAGTGGGGGCTCCTCAGAAGAGGAAGGGGAGGACCATCCTCCACAGTGAATTTCATAAAAATAAAAATGGTAAAACATTGAAAAAGTTATCATTTTTTAGATAAAACTATACTAAATAAATTCAGATGTCACCAAATAATTGATTAAAACACACTGTTTTGCAATGAATGTCTATAGTAGCCTCAACAGCACTCTGTAGGGTAGCATCATGGTGTAGCCGGAGGACAGCTAGCTTCCGTCCTCCTCTTGGTACATTGACTTCAATACAAAACCTAGGAGGCTCTTGGTTCTCACCCCCTTCCATAGACTTACACAATAAATATGACAACTTCCAGAGGACCTCCTCCAACCTATCAGAGCTCTTGCAGCATGAACTGACATGTTGTCCACCCAATCAAAGGATCAGAGAATGAATGTAGTACTGAAAGCATAAGCTACAGCTAGCTAGCACTGCAGTGCGCAAAATGTGGTGAGTAGTTGACTCAAAGAGAGAGAAAGACAATAGTTGAACAGCAAGAGAGATTGTCATTTCTTTTCAGTTTCACTGACTTAGCTAGCAA